>NC_056566.1:23640446-23696929 GCF_013358625.1 Macadamia integrifolia
AAAAAAAAAAAAAAAAAAAGCAATCATATGATTACTTCAAGATGAGATTCTTGAGCAGTAAAAAATATTACCAGGAAAACTTCAAGATGAGATTCTTTGCTGAATTCCTTCACATTTTTTTTTTGCTAACGATGGGTATCCAGGCCTTCGGCCTGACTAGTCCCGCGGGCCCATACTGACCCTACAACCGCATGGACCGGGTCATACCGGGGTTGAATGAGAACCATTCAACTTTCACTGAAAGCAGTGAAGAGCACTAAACACCCCCATGTGAGTGGCCCAAGGTGTGCCTAGTGGGAGTCGAACTTAGGACGTCCTGAATTCCTTTACATATACGGATATACCATATCGGTTCTTTACTAAGAATTAAGAAAGGACTTCACACAAGACACAACTTGGGGGGGGGGGGAACTAATCAGAAACTTAAACATCTTACTTTGCAAGGGTCGGAAATTTGATGCACTCCCTCAACATGTTTCCACAATTCAAGGCAATCTCCTTGTTATCATAGCTGTTAGGGAAAGACTCCAATGAGTTCCATACATCATGTTATGAACACAACATATGATAGTAATAAATATATATATCAGAATGGATAACAGAAGAAAAAAAATAATTTTTATGCATTAATAGATTTGTATAGAATCTTAGACAACATAACTGCTCATGGCAGCCATAATGAAGTTTCGCATTTCCAATGCAAAATTACGTCATGTAATGATTATGACACATTATAATTAATAAACGGGGGCCTATTATTATCACAAAGGTTTGTTACTTTTCCAAATGTCGCAAGCCATCTATTCTTCCAAGTGGACAGATGATATGTCTACTCTAACCATTAGATAGGGAGGACATAGTCTAGATTAACCGCATGCCATTATGCCAAATTTCAGAGTGCAATTTAATCAAATAACCCATTTTGTATTGGCACACATCCCGTGTATGTTCGTGCATGTGTACCAGTACTCTATACATTACTATGCACTCTACCAACTCTGAGTGAGAACAAATGGTCTAAATTAAAAAATAAATAAATAAATTTTAAAAAATCATAAAAATGGATGGCTCAGATTTATCTTGTGATTTTTGAAACATCACCTTCCATTATTACATAGATAACTACCCTAAGTAAAATCATGAAATGATTATAACATATGATAGTAATAATAAGCATTTTCTTCCCCGTCACTATGCCTGGTGAAGTATAGTGCTTCGCTATTTGCCACATAGGAGTACATGGGTTAGTTCATGTGATAGAGGATCAGGTAAGCATCTCTTTTTGTACAGGGGACAAATGGTACAATTTCATCTTAAAATGAGTATAGGAAGTAGCTAAAATTACAAATATGTCATTTTGTATTTTATATTCATCTCTTTTTTATATGGCATTTTGGTAATTTTGCTAAAACTTTGAATTAGGGCTTGAGCAATTTCCTAGCTTACTTTGGACTAAAATTTTTCCATTGAAATGTATGTGGGGTCCTATATCACATGGACTAATTCACTAGGCATACTGGCGGCTAGATACCTTCACTCCCAAAGGCACTTGTCTTACAAATCCTACAAACAGGGAAGAGCACATTCACATTTGACGGAAAACAATTATGATTTTATGCATCTTAAGTTCCTATATACGTCTTACCGAAAACAGTTTCTAGATGATAAAGCCATAGAGTAGCATTTAGAATAGATAGAAACTAATTCATTCCATGATTATACATCTTTAAGTACATTGTCCACATGAACCATTGACATCTCTTTGATGAATTCACTTATTCACCCCATTACTTAACCTGCAATTGATCACCATGACTCAGCCAATAAAAGACCACAGTCCCTTGACCTTTATGCACCAATGAATGTGAATGCTTCCTCACATTAAGACAGCATATCAAAACTCTAAAATGCATGGTAATGTAGTATCAAAAGAAATAACAGAAATAAACAAATCAAATAAAAATGAGGGAAAATGGTAATGTTGCAAGTCATAGAACCATACCACACGACAAGGAAGTCAAGCAGTTCCAGATGATTCTCAATGTAGTCCACACAACAGTAAGTAGAGCCGACCATTTGCCTCAACAATATAGACCAACAGTGCACTAAATCTTTTCTTGCCTGCAGCATCGGTATTTGGAATCACTTCCAATCAAGTGTATCAATTCAATATGTGCAAGTCTACGGAAAATAGCATGACTTACTTCCCATCCCAAAATAGGAAGCTTGTGAACAAAAAGGCCAATAACATCATCTTTGCAGATTTCAAGGGTAAACTGTGCAATATTATTGGCATTTGGTTCAATTTCTCCATCTCCAGAGAGCATTTGTCTCATTGCAACAAAATTCTTTTCAACTTCTTCTAAAGCCTGCGAGGGAAGACAGAATAAATGTCATTATGAAAAGAGTCCAAATGAAAAATAAATAGAAGACAAAAAGAACCCTTCACCATGATAAAAATCTCAATAAAAGAGCAAATGGATCATAGGTGTGCCACCATCTTAACTATCAATGTGGAGATAATCATGATGTATTGAATTAAATAACTGAAACCAAGTGGACTTTCAAACTCAGATGTCCAAGGTTCAATGTTCGGTTGGAGAGCCATGAATAGTCTCCGTCCATAGAAGGGAAAAATCTATAAACATGAACACTCCATCTGTGCACTGGAGGTATGTATGATTGACAACTTTCTACTTATTCTCCAAACAGGGAATGACCCCACAACCTTAAGGTCATGGTGCCAGTGGAAGAACATGGGAATGGGCATCAACAGTAATGTATTACAAATAGAGCCCACATTCTTATACTCCCCACTCCTATACGAAACCCATCAGGAACCTTGGGATCAAACCTCTTAATTACATATGGTGACGAACAATAGAAATAATACACCCAATTCAACCACTTCAGGACACCAACAGGAAACCAATGTAGGATACTTCACGAAACATAGCTCATCTGGAAAGCCCAAAATGTAAAATTTGTGAGCAGCAATTGTCTCCCAAATTATACTCGGTCTCCAATGATGATCACCAAATGAGGTAAATCCAAAACTACGACATTCTACGCCAATGGTAAAGGCTCCCAAATCAAACTCCACATGAAATCTAATTAAGGAGGAATGCAGGGGGAGGATTGCAGGGGGAGTCATCCCGTGTGGAAAATCGAACAAAAACCAACATCAATCAATGTGTCAATAAATGTCGAACAAACCTTTGCAAGGGCTTTAACTTCTACAACAGTCTTGTTGTCAAGAGCGAGAAGACTGTCTCTGATCGCTCTCACGAGCTCCGGTACTGGTTTGGGTCTCTGCTTGAAGAAAGAAAATGACATGATTAACTAACTATCCTTTAGTCTTTCTCTGCAACTCCTCCCTCTCTCGATCGATCTATCTCTTCCCCTTTGTCAAATAGCTTGATCACTCAATCACATGCAATTTATGTTGCTTCGATCTAATAATTGTTTGTTTCCTACGGCTATTCCCCATAAATTATTTCGTCTCTAATCTGGTTGATTATGATCGAAATCGGCCGGTTTGATTTTGAGCCGGCCGACCTATAAGGGGTTTTCTAGGACTTTTTTTTTTTTGAAGAGATCATTTATATTATGGAAATTTTCCAATACCACCCCTCAAAATATTCATAATTTTCCTAGCGTAAGTCTGTAACCCACGGATTGAAAATAATATTCACCACACACCTAATGTGTAATGCCGTTAACTTAAAACGTGAAAATAATTTTTTGACCATTATACTAACTGATCAAAATCCTCTGCGGCCAGAGAATCTGTTGGATGCTGGCAGAGAAGGTCTCAGATGTCAACATGTGAATCTCGATATGTGTACGGTCAATATGAGAGACAGAGGCTAGGAAACGGAATCTAATAAAAAACTAATATGAAGTCTATCGTTTCCCCCTGTTATTCTTCTTCTCCCTCCTTTCAATCTTTTCTGACTTTATTTTTATCGCTCCATCTTCGGCCGTCTGCTGTATCAAATTGTATCATTGTTTCAATTCATTCTCTCGCTTTTTTTTTTTTAATGGTTCATCTATCATTTCTAAAATAACACTTTTTTCGAATCGAAACCCTCTGCAGTTAACAAATCTCGCATAAGTGACATTGGATGCCAACATGTATCACAGGACACGTGGATGGTCAGATTTGAGAGCCCCCACTTCTTCTTCTTCTCCTTCTCCCTCCACACACACACACACACACACGAGCCGTCTTCTTTGGGAGATGCATCATCAGAATCATCGTCACTCCTTATTAGGTTGGATCATGCAACTGATCAATACCATTTCCTTGCAAAAACAATTCATTTAGAGAGAGAGAGAGAGAGAGAGAGAGAGGGGACTCTCATATATGACCGTCCACATGTCACAGGATACATGTCAACATCCGAGGTCACCTCCACCAGACTCGCTCGCCACATAGGATTTCGACCCACTTTTGCACTCTAAAAGAACACTCACTCTTTTTCTTGGCGTTATTGCTAATTTGAATATTTCTGCTCTCAAATTTCAGTTTCCTTGATGAAATTCTCTGCCTCACTTATTGAATTAACAATTCATGGCTTTGATGATCTGTTTTAGGATTTTGTATTAGGGATTTGAAAGGTTTCTGTATCATTCTGGTGCTTTTGCTTTGTCCTCCCAATTCAATGGTTCGCTATTGGTTTCTGTTTAAACTTAATTAATGATGGCCATGGTCCAAAAACTCTTGGTGCAACCTCCTTGTTCCAAGTCACAAATGTCTTCTATTCGGAGACACATTCTTTCCCTTCATATCATGACATTGCGAATGCCTCTCCCATTGTGAAGATTTTTTGTGAAACCACCTTAACGTAGCTACTTCAGTCCAAACGCAGTTAAATCTACCATTCTCTTCCTCAAGGCCTGTGCTGCCCCTTTTGGGACGCCGGTTCAGACCATCGAAGGCCAAGGGCTGCCTTTGACTCATTTAGTTCTTATTTGAATGGAAGCTATGTTGATGTGTGATGTCTTGTATTTCTTTACAGTTTAATTCAGGAAGTATTGGTGCAGCCGTGCAGACGCCTCGATAGGTAGGATGGAGGTTTCCCTCGAATTTTTTATTTTAGGCAGTTTTATACTTTTTGGATTAGCATTTTTCGCTATATATTTGTAGCGAGTGTTTCTTTCTCTGTAATGCAATAAATACTGAGAGATATGAGGACAAATACTATAACCCTATTCTCCATTGATAATGAAGTAAGATCTCATTTCATCGATAACGTATACAATATTGTCGAACTTCGTAAACCTGTGTGCATTGTTTGTTATTGTTTTTCCATTGTTTTCTGCATCGTTTTAGGGTTGCGTTTTTACAAGCTATAACTTAAGTGTTGGACATATTGTTTCTCTATTTTTTAGCTGAACTATTTTCTTCGAAGGTAATCGGAGTAGGAGGAGAGATGAAATGGGGGTTTAGGTTGAGAAAAAACAACTCACTTTCTCAATTTGGGGTTTTTAAAGTGGAGGATATAACGACAAGTTTACTCAGGTCCAAGGGTAGTTTGCCCAATAGATAATACTAAAATGCTAACATAATCATTTAACGATTTTCTTCTGACTGATGGAATGGATTTATTATAATTTTTCTTATGAATGTAAGGTATGTATGAGATACTTTTTCAAAAGAAAATTTGTCTACTATTAAAAAGAAGATAGACGAAAAAAAAAAGAGGAAGAGAGAAAAATTAGAAAAATGAAATGCGCTTCTTTTCCTTAGGAATACTTATATATAGAAAATTCGTTGCATGCTAAAGTTGGAAAAAATTATATAATTTGGGTGGTTTATTTATTTATTTTTTGTTAACTAAAGTGTTTGGGCCAGCTTACGCTGCACTTCGACTAATCCTCGTAGAGACTAGTACAACAACCTACTATAAGAAAACACACACACACACACAATGCATACGACAGGATTTGATCCCACGATCTTCTCCCCTGTGTCAGCTCCACAAGCTGAAGCCACCACCACTAGGCTATCATAGTGTTCGTATTGGGTGGTTTATTTATAAACAATGTCAAATATATTTGTCCAATAACTAATAAATATGTTTTTTCTTTCCCTCTTGATTCATTAAGATACACAACCTCAAACAAAGAAAAAGATCAAACTTGGGTCTCGAGTTACTGTTGCTATCATAGTAAAATGCCTAGATTTTATTCTGATGTAGAATACGAACCTTGAACGTTAAATATACTGTCAATTGATAAAAACCATAGAAAGAGAAATGAATGCTATCGCCGAAACATAAAGGCAATGAAATGACGATCCTGCCCCTTCACGCTAGATGCTTTTATGTACACTTTCATTGCCCGTCACGATGATGCAGAGATGACAGGATAGCGTTTTCTCTCCCTATATAGAATTTGCCCGAAAATTGTATTCATAGGGTTTACGGTAGAATGTTAAAAAGTATCTCCTAGACTTAACTCAAAAATTATCTTTGGTAAAGCAGTACTAAAATTAAAAGGGTGGCGCACTTGTAACAAAAGTACAAAACCTCTTTGCGGTTCGCACTATAAAATGGATCCATTTTCTCTGAAAGCGCTTCTATTCCTTCGACGCTCTTTACGCACAATTGCCTGGAGAGAGGGCTTCTACAGTCACTCCTTTGTATCATAACAGAGCTTCAATCCTCGCTATTCCGTAAAAATTTTAGGTTTTTTGGATTAAATTCATCAAATAATCACTGTAAATTTGTTATTTCTTCTTTTAATTTTATGTAATGAGAGGTCAAGATCTGATAAACACGGTTCTCCCCGATGAGATGCTCGTGGAGATTTTCTGTCATCTTGATGGCTTGAAATCGAGCTGTGATTCCTGCTCTCTTGTCTGCAAGAAATGGCTAAAGATCGAGAGGCTTAGCCGTCGCACAGTTCGGATCGGAGCCTCTCGTAATCCAGACGCGTTCGTGAAGCTTTTGGTTCAGCGATTCGTCAACGTCAGGAATGTTTATATCGATGAGAGATTGCCGGTTTCACCTCCTTTTCAGTTTGGGTACCCTATAATTCATGGACCGCCTCCCGCTACTGTAAGTTCCCTTTAACCTTAGAATTGTCGGTTCATAATTGCATAATTTTTCCCTGTCGTAGAGAAAAATCGATGCTTGTATTTTAAGGCTCCTGTTGTGGCCGCATAGTGGGAAATTAATGCTTTTGATTCGCAGACACACCATCTATGACATATCACTACTGTTCGATCAATTACTCGAGGGAACCACTTTCTTGCAACTATAACTTACTGTAACATCCTTTCCGAATGGCCATGGCAACCACTTTATCACTTTTAGTTGTTAGAATAGTTTCTTAATCTCACCCTTACAGTCACAAGTCACAACCATGTCATGGGGGAAGAGTTGGGTCTCATACATGATGCGGACGGTTCGTTTCAGATTCAGTGCATTATCTCATGTTGAAAAAATATATTTTTTCATGATGTGAAAGCAGAGATATGTATGATAGTGTGGTGACCAGTGTAAGAACCGTTGGGGGGAGGGTTGAGGTAGTGAATTCCATATTACAATTGGGTTAACATTAAGATCAACTTTAAATCCCTATTTGTTTGCGCTTATCATGGATAAATTAACCAGAGACACTCAAGATAAGGTTCTTTGGTGGATGCTTTCTGCTTATGATATTGTTTTGGTGGATGGGATAAAAGCAAGGATTAATGCTAAGTTGGAGTTACGGAGATCAACTTTGGAATCAAAAAGTTTTAAGATAAGTAAAAAGAAGATGGATAATGAGGTGGTGAAAATTAACGAGAGGGGGTGTTCTGCGAAGTGATTATTTTAGGTATTTGGGATTAATCATAAATAAGGAAGGTGATATAGAGGATGATGTTTGACAAAGAATTAAAATATGATGGATGAAGAGAAAGTTTAATAAAAAGGAAATAGAAGAGAAAAAGATAAAAAAGATATAATAAGGAATCACTACCCGATTTGCAGTGTTGGAATCACCAGCGATACCCCAACGATACTCCAACCTTTGAATCACCACCAAGGGTTTCCTGGAATCTTTGCTGTGAAACTTACTGAATCACTACAGCAGGGAGCATTCTGAATTGCCACAGAACCAAAAACCAAATTCATTGGTAGGTTGGTAGCTCCTTACAACTTTGCATAAAAGACTGCAAAGCATACTCAAACTAAGAATAAAACTCCTCTAGCCAATAGCTTGCTGTGGAGATAGTATTAATTAACTAATACTCTGCATAAAATAAAGGAAAGCAATTTAAAACAAGGCTGGATTCATGGAGTCCTATTCCAGCCTGACTAAAACACTGCAATAACAATTAAAATAAAGAAATAGAACTTTAATCATACTTTGGAATATAAATAATTAATAAATTATGTATTCATTCCTCCTACCCATATTTTGGGCCCATTAAAGTGGCTATTATAAAAAACCCAACTCAAGGCTACTTTCCACAAAAAATATGGCCACTTCTTTGTTTTATCTGCATCATTGTACCACTAGTTCTGTTTATTTGTTATCCTGAGACCCAGGGCTGATTTGATTAGGATGACCATGGTCTCATTTTTTATACCTTATTTCTTTTTTGTACGCAATTTAGTTTTTCTTATGCACTTGAATCTAATTGTCAGCATCCTTTTTCTTGGAGAAGTAGCTGAGCTTTATGCTACTATATTTTTGTGCTGTTAAATCTTAGAAAAATGGCACTTTATTGCTCATGCAGAAAAAAAGGCGTTATAGTAAAAATGCACGGTCATCTTTGGAACCTCTTCATGCGTCTAAGGACAGTCGGTCTGAAAGTCGTGACTTAGAGCCCTTCAGCTTGTCGGATGCTGGTCTCGTTACTCTTGCCGATGGCTTTGCGAGGCTTGAAAAGTTGAGCTTAGTCTGGTGCTCTAATGTGACAAGTGTGGGGATAAAATCTGTTGCTGAGAAGTGTAAATCCTTAAAAACTTTGGATTTGCAGGTGATTTTTTTGGTTTATCTGTTAATGTCTGAAAGTAGTACTGCCCATTTAGGCATTTACTGTTCTTCTAGTGGTGTGATTGCCAGGAAGAACGAGTTACTCTGTAATTTCAGATATGCTTGCCATTCTTCTTCTTCTTCTTCTTCTTCTTCTTCTTCTCTCTCTCTCTCTTTTATGTGTGTGTGATTCAGTTACTTGGTCATTCTAAACTTCCGGTTTACATCTGTGCATTTAGGGCTGTTATGTTGGAGATCAAGGTCTAGCTGCCATCGGGGAATGTTGTAAGCAACTTGAGGATTTGAATTTGCGGTTCTGTGAAGGCTTGACTGACACTGGTTTGGTTGAATTAGCACGTGGCTGTGGGAAGTCACTAAAAGCCATAGGCATTGCAGTATGTGCAAAAATAACTGATATCTCATTAGAAGCTGTGGGATCTCACTGTACCCTTCTTCAGACACTGTCATTAGATTCTGAGTTCATCCAGAACAAAGGTGTGCTTGCTGTAGCTAGAGGTTGCTCATCCTTGAACGTTTTGAAGCTTCAGTGCATTAATGTAACGGATGAGGCTCTGCTAGCTGTGGGTACCTTCTGTTCTTCATTGGAATTGTTGGCTTTATACAGTTTCCAAAGGTTCACCGACAGGTTGGTCACTTTTGTTGGTTCATTTCCGAAGGTGGTGGTCATATATAGGAATTTTCCTGAACTAAATTATTTGAAACATGAAATGCTAGTCTTTTTCTTCTGTTTTACTTCCTCTCTTTTTGGATTAAGCACATTTTTTTTTCCCTTTAGTTTAATGAAGGAGCTGGTTCATACCAGAACAAACCCTACAGTAGGATCAATATTTGAGTAGCTGATAGAATTTCCAAGAAACTTGCTGTCCATAAATCCAGATTTGAAGGTTATGTGGGAAGCTTGTAACAGAAATTAAAGATGAAGAAATAAACAAAAAGTAGAGGAAAAGGGGAAGAAAAAGATATATGGGGAAGGGGATAGGTTGGGTCGAGCCTCTCACTCTTCCTTAGGGCATCTCACCCAAGCTGTTGCTCACAGCACTACATCTCACAGTTTTCCGGCACAAAGTTTTGTTTTTTCTTTTTCATTCAATCGTGGGCTGTGGATCAGCCTTCTTCCTTTATTTATAATACCATTTGGTTAGATCAATTGGGGCTTCTTTCTTGCATGGGAAGGAAGTCCCTCTTGTCCTAAATTAGAAATTTATTAACTAAGAAAGAAAGAGTCATAAAATTAGAAACTTCCTATTACATAAAGCAAATCTAATTAAAATTGGAAACTAATCTCTAGTTAATAAAATCCCCCACGCAAGGAAGAAAACTTCTTAAAAATAGCACTAAACCAAGCTAATGCGGGGCCGGTGGGTCCACTTCAAGTGGATCAACCTGATTGGATGTGGGCCCACTTAAATAAATAGCACAAATATCAGAATCAATGGCAGTTTTGTAAATAAAGAGGAATCCTAAGGGGTAAGTGGAGTTCAAGTAAGTGATGGCCTGATGGGATATGGAGGGAATTAAGAATTATTGTGAAGGGATAAATTAGGAAGCAAAATTAAGGCAAAAAGTTGGAGGAAAAAAAGGGGAAAAGTAAGGGTATTTTGGAAACACAAAGGACAAATATAAAGACAAAAGACAAAAGACAAAAAAAAAAAAAAAACAAAGACTTGAGTTTCAGCAAAGGGAGAGAGGCACATATGAGGTTGAGAGGGGTATTATGGGAAAAATAGAAAATAAAGGCTTAAAGCAAGCCCACGATTCTTTACTCTGGGGGGTTGTCTTCAATCTCTAGCTAAGAAGATGGAGGCGGAAGACTAGCCATGTATGAAAGCTAGAGCTCTCAATAAGATTGATCACATGGGTTGAAATCATAGGGTTTCTGATCGCCCTGATGAGTGTAACCTTCGATCAGAATTTTAGCTTGAACCATGAGGATCCTAGTGACCAATAGAGATCTGCTGGAACAAAGATCAACGGTAGTTGCAGGTTCAGATCTGGATCCAAATGGGCATCTTACGGTAGGGTGATTATCAGTTCTGGTACTCTGTGGAACTCACAAATCAGAGGTGCTTTTGATCTCAGATTCAAATATCCAAATCGCCTTAGGGTTTGCAGCTGCTCCTCCAAGTCTCAGGCCAACAGATTTTGGTATGAAGAAGATTGAAACAAACCTGATGGGCTGCTACAGTCGGTTAACAGGGAAACCGAGAAGAAAACCAGAGAAGAAGAATAAGAAGAAATAAAGAGGGAAAGAAGAAAGACAGCAGAAGAGGGAAGGGGATTCTCGCAGAGGAGGAGGAGAGAAAGAGAAGAAGGGGACAAGAGGGAGAGGCGCAGCCACGCACTGCTCAAATCAATTTTTCTTTATTAATCAACTAAAATTATTGTGGCCCATGGCCTTATATAAGTAGGAAAAGAATTACTAAAAAGGAAAATGCTAAATATGAAATTGATCTAACATAGAAGAAGCTTCCTGATTTAAAATATAATAGAAACACAATAAACTAAAATTTAGAATTTCTACTTACCTAATAGCTACCCCAAAATAACCTAAAATGAAAGATAACAAATATCCTCAAAATAAAATAAAATCCTAGAATATTCTATTAACCCTGAACCCAAATCAGTAACTTGGAACCCAAATTGGATCTAGGTCTTGGTCCTGGTTTTGGAGCGGGTTTGGGTCGATCCATCGGAACGCTGCTACGTCACAAGCTCTTCTTTTTTCTTCTCTATGTTTTGGCTATGGGACCCACAAGATCTTCAAAATATCCCCTCCATATAAGGCTGGTTGATGACTGAAAACTTCCCCAATTAACTGTCAATAATCTTCCCTATTTATTCTCCAATCTCTCCACTAAAAACTTTGGGTTAGTCCATTTCATGTGACTACTTTTGCTTATTGTAGAAAACCAGGGATGTGTAACCAGTAACTTGAGAGAAGAGAGATGAGGAAGAAGAGGAGAGGCGGCAAGGGAGAGGAGCAACCGATATGTATTCAACAGTCTCCCTGACTCCCTCCATTGTATATTTATAATAAATATATCCAAGTATAATCATAGGTGAAAAAGGAAATACAATCCTAGTCTAACTCTAGTTTAGGAAACTAGAGATCTAATCTAACTAGGAAGGTAAACAACCTAATCTCACTTGGAATGTAACTAAAATAATCATATCATGATGGGGACATTCCCCCTATCATGGATACATATTCCAACACTCCCCCTCAAGCTGGAGTATACATGTCTCAAAAGATGGTCCAGCTTGGACCGATGAGAATAAAAAATCAAATACAACACCAGTGTTCTAGACTCCAACGAATAGTTAGAACTTCAATCAACCAACATAAAACCAATAGCAATATCAATTCAGGCAAACCAATCATCATCAACATCAGTAGATAAAAAATGTCTGGTTGAACTATTAGCAATGAACAAAATGGATGGTAGATAATCACCAACATGTACAATACTTGATCTTCAAGAGGAGGAGACTTGATCTTCAATGTTTGAGGAAGACTCAATCTCCAGAAGGAAGAATAAAAAAATCGCAGAAAGGTTAGATATCATCAATCGCAATCCAAACTACCATAACAACAGACAGGTAACGATGACAGATACTCTTCTATAATTACGGAACTTGATTTCCAATAGGGGAAGACATGATCTTCAATATAAGGGAAGAACTCGATCTTCAAAGAAGGAGTCAATTCAATCGCACAACTTGGACAACCAATCTTCAAAAAACACCATAGCAAGCTTTAAAAGAGGTAAAGATGAAGGGCAGCAACTTAGATCCTTAAGAGATCACCTCATCTTAAGATATTACTTCATTAATGTTGCCCTTCAAAAGCTAAAATTGTTACTAAAGATACGAGCTGATAAATAATCTTCACTGACAAAAATCTTCCATTGATGAATTGTGCAGAGTGGATAAAAATCTCCAAACTCCCCCTCACGTGTAGCATTACTCGTGAACCAATGATTCCAACAGATAAAAATATCCAATCTCCCCCTCACGTGTGGCATTACACGATTCCAATAATCAGCATCCCGAATAAACTCTTAACCAAGAGTATAAAATATTGTATAATTTTCCCCTCACGGCAGCAAGGCTAAACAAACAATCTCCAATTACCATGGCATGCCAATACTAGTGCAAAAAACGCTGTCAACCCCAAAGATGTGATTTTGGGCCCACCAAAGCAATAATATGGCACACACACATAAATATACCCAATGACAATTTTGTAATTACATCATGCAATCCCCAATTGATGCAGAACCTGGGTCAAAATACGCAATTGGGTTTGTTATAGACCCATCCAAGTTTAAAATAGACAATAACAATGGGTAATGGCAGAACTGTAATTAACCAGTACGTCCAAGGGGATGCTTGGTAAGTAAAAGAGGCACTGGGATAGGACAATGTGTAAGAGTAATGGCAATTTGGTAATATATCTCAAGGTCGAGAAGGGAATGGATGTGGATCCGATGTTCTAAAACCGGAATTGGATCACTTAGGGCATGTTTGGTTGGGTAAACCTATTGAAAGTCAATCTTTAGAATTGCAATTCTTATTTTTTGAAGTTGTTTGGTTCCACTAGAACGACTCTCGGAACGGAGGCACATGCTTCCACGAATCTCCATATTACAAAGAATGTCCTTTATATCTGAGTTTACCTCAACACCAAAACTCAGATTTGAGAGACGTTTTTGCAACATAATATAAAAGGAATAATCGAAGAAATAATTACAGAAGTCGGGAACATGTTCAAAGGTATTCAGTCTCAGTATTTTTTGGTTCACTACTCTCCCACTGACGAAGGAGACTACTGACCGCCGGCGAATGAATGCTTTCGAACAAATATTTCTCCTCTTTGCTCTCTCTCTCTCTCTCTCTCTCTCTCGCTTTCTCGCTCTGTCGCTCTGTCGCTCTCTGTGCTGAACATATATTGTTCCAGGGTTTTGCATTTAAACTCAGATTGGAGGTTTGTTGGGCATATTTGAACTGTTTGCTGTCTGTTATGGAAGATAGATGTGGTCTCAGTCGTTTTTTTTTAAGCTTAGGGCTACCATATTCACCTAACTGTTGTAGCAGCAGCAATCGAGCGACAGGTGAGGGAGGAGGGATTCCCTATTTCTCCTTCAAAATCCCATTTTCCCCTTCTTCTTCTTCTTCTTCTTCTTCTTCTTCTTCTTTTAATCTCTCTCATCCATCATCCATCTCTCTTTTCCTTGTTCGAAATTCTCCAAATCTGATTTGCTACCTTTTTTTTGGCCGACTTGATACTTTAGAGACTAGATTTCTCACTCATCAGTATTGCCCATGAAAATCAAAATATGCTCATCTCTTTTTTCATGAACTGATACGGTTTTCTTGGTGTAGCTGATGCTTTGAACCTCATATGTCCAATTATCATTCTTAACCCCAAAAGGGATCACTGGAGTGGAACCATTTATATAGTGAAGGTTTTCTATTCCACAACCCCAGAAGTCGTTAAAGAAGGGATAATTGATCTTTTTGTTTCCATAAAATTGGTTTTGAGGACAATAATGAGAGAGTATTGCTCTAGCTGAGAGAAGGGAAAGGCAACAACTAAGAAGGGCAAAGTACAGACCATATATATAACCCATTGAAATTCTCCTCCTTCTCAGTTCAATTGACTAGGATGACTTGACTCTTAGTCAATTGAAACTGGACTCTTTTCTGATGAGTGACTTGTGTTCTTTAAATCTTGAATTCTATCACTGTGTCCTTGAGTTGGGGTTTAATGAAGTGCCAATTTATTTAATTTATATAGTTTCTCTTGTTGGAACAGACTACAGAGTAAGAAACTAGTAGGTAATAAAAATTTTCTAATCTACTTTTATTATCACAATTGTTTTGCTTGAATGCTTCGTACTCAGTTCATTGTAAATAAAACAGTTTACAGGAAGAATTACTACACATAATCATGGTGATCAAATAGATTTTCGGGAAGAATCACTACACAGAACCATGGTAACCAAACAATTTTTCAGGAAGAATCATTACATAGACTCAAAGTAACCAAACAGTTTTTCAATTACGAAGATTGTTCAAGAGAATATCTCTCAAGAGATTGACATCTATATTCGATATATGCACCATTTGATTTACACAACCAAACGCGTCCTTATGGGCCCATCCAATTAACAAGAGTCCAATTAATAGAACAATGGCAAATCTGTAAAGAGATTGGAATCTATAGTGGAGTGGCAGAATTGTACATAAAGTCTCCAAAAGACCACAAGGATATGAGAGGATTTTGATTTATTGGTCAGGGGTAAACTAGGAAGGGGCAAAATATAATGGGAACTAGTAAATAAGAAGAAGAAAGAGGGGTATTAATATGGAAATCAGAAAATAAAAATAACTCAACAAAGTAATCATCTTCAACCAGGATTCTGGAAACGAGAACAATGGTGAAAGAGTTGGTTTCGACAATGAGATCTTCCTCGTGAGAGCTCCATTCGAAGTAGGACTTCAAAGTTGGATTTACAACTATAGCCCCACTATGAATCAAGTACCAGCAGTCCCAAACAGCCCAAGAAAAAAGGAGATGTAATCCTCTGAAACCAGATTTGGGTGAAATCCATAGTTGCTGGTTTCTTGAAGGGCTCGAATCTCAAAGTAAGGGAAGCTTTTGGATATGAATCTCTAGGGTATGAATCGCCCTAGGGAGATGAATCAATACTCCGAAAAACAAGGTTATTCTATTGGGGCTGATGGGTCTGCAAGAGTCTTTCGTCGATCTGGAATTGTTGCTGGTTGCAGAAAAACAAAACAGAGGGAGAAATCAGACCTAGTTCGAAGGAAATATTACAGCAATAGCAGTAACTCATGGAGAGAATCAATCGATCAACATGAAAGCATCGACCAACCAGGAATTATCACAACGAGAAGTCAAACCCAACGAGAACCGTAGTAGCACTAAACGATAACATACTTATTTTTGTCCAGCAACAATAATCAAACACACGTTACTCTAATTTTTTTTCTTCTTCTTCATGGCTCTGATACCATGAAGAAAACCAAAGATCTGTAACCAGTAACTTGAGAGAGGAGAGATGAGGAAGAAGAGGAGAGACATCAAGGGAGAGGAGCAGCCGATATGTATTCAGCAGTCTCCCTCCATCGTGTATTTATAATAAATAGATCCAAGTACAATCATCAGTGGAAAAGGAAATACAATCCTAGTCTAACGCTAGTTTAGGAAACTAGAGATCTAATCTAACTAGGAAGGTAACAACCTAATCTAACTTGGAAAGTAACTAAGATAACCATATCATGATGGGGACACTCCCACTATCGTGGATACATATTCCAACACTTATACTATGAGAATGTCTTTTCTCCCTCCTCCCCCCAATCATTTTTGTAATGATTTTATAATATGCTTATATATTTTCCATGTGTACATTCTAGGAGTCTTTGTGCTATAGGCAACGTCTGTAAGAAGCTAAAAAGTCTTACTTTAAGTGATTGCTATTTCTTGAGCGACAAGAGTCTGGAAGCAATTGCTACTGGCTGCGGTGAACTTGCACAACTTGAAGTTAATGGCTGCCACAATATTGGAACGGCTGGACTGGAGGCTATTGGAAGATCTTGCCCGTGAGTTTGTTCTCATTTCCTTAAGTCTTATATTATTCTATAACATGGCCGAGGCTTTTAATTGGAATGAGGTTCCGAAGTTGTAGCATTCCTTTTGAACAGATGTTTTCGCTTTCCTATTTACTTCATCCTAATTAAGAATGCTTGAGTGAAAAAAGTGCACCTTCACATATTTAATGTTTTTGAATTCCTTATTTTATGGTTGTGATGTTTATGGGTCAATTATCCAGAGATTTGTTTTGAGGACATGACGAAATTTGAAACTTTTTCATTTATGTTTTATTTGTTAGTAAGTGGATTTTTCTATGTATTTGGTGGATAACTTATCTGTTAAACTAAAGTTATTTTATTTTGTATATTGAAACCCAAATGACAATAGTAATAGATGTGTATCTTCAAGGTTTCTTCTTAAAGCAGCTTAATAATTATTCCCTTAACTGCATGATGCAGACTGAGAAACCAAAGAGTGTGAGTTGCAGATAGGTTCCCAGGTGGAAAATGTAGGGCTAAGCAGCAATTTAGATCGTCTGCGATTATCTGTAGGCTGAACATAGAAGAAAGTACTGCAGGGAGGAAGAGAGGATAAAGAAGGAGAGAGAAATAAGAGGAATGTTCTGTCAGCCACAACAACCTCTACTCTTTCACAGGCTAAGAGAGCCCCTAACTGACTGAACAAGATAATAATAAGTGACCAAACTAAAAGGGAAAACTCCTCCATATACAGGCTGTATTTGGAGTTCTAGGGAACTAGGACTCTGACAACTGGTGGAAACAGGACGGGACATATCCCAGCCTCAGTAAACAACTTAATAATAAAATAAAAGGACAAAGTTCTATCACTCCTACGAATTGGATGATCCTTATCTGGTTCTGTGAACCGTGAACCGTGAACCGTGAACCAGATCTAAACCAAAACTTGAACCATTCGACAGGTTTGGACCAAAAACAAACCAAACTGACCAAAACCAAAACCAAAACCAAAACCAAAACCGCTGGGGCTTCTTGAGCAAAAAGATGAACTATCCTATGTATGTAGCTTATATTCTTACAATACACCCTAGATACAAAATTATGGATCAATGGTCCACAATCAAGAATCAAGCGACATCCAATGGTGGTGATCATGCTCATGCATCACTGCATAAATAATATAACTATCAGTTGACCTGTTGCCTGAAGATGCAGAACTGGAACAAAGGAGAAACTTTTGATTTTCCTTTAGGCACAAATGGCCTTTGACAAGGCGGGTGGGGGGTAAAAAAAGGATGAGAATAGTGGGAGAGCAAACTCGTGTTGTTCCTTTGGTGCACTCATTTTTTTATTCTAAGGAACAATTTAGAGGAGTAGAAGACAATGTATCCTAGAATGCACTTTACTAGCATGCAATGAAAATGGAAGGGCTCCCGTTCATTCTGTGAATGTTAGTAAGCATCAAGCATTCAAGCTTGTATTTCTAAGCTGTCTAAATGCCTTGGCTTTTGCTTGCATTGATGTGCCTTTCTTATTGGGCTGATTCACATTCTTGAATGCTAAACATCGCTTTTACAGCTTCTTTCCAGAATGAGTGAGTACTAGGGTAGAGAGTACTGGGGTACTTTTGTGTTTTATAATGTGTGCATCTCAGACTCTTCCTGATGATAAAAGGTTGGTCACATGGAAGGAATAAAAAGAGCATCAAGTCAATCCGAGTGCAGCTTTAGTCCTTACTCTTTATAATTATTATGATTGAAATGGATTGTATGTGGAATTCCTTTGGAAGCCTGGTTTACAAGCGTTGGCCAACCAATTTGGGCTCATATGATACATTCTGCAACATTTATGCATAAAGAAAAGGGTAGAAGGAGGTTATTTTTGTGTTTTAAACACTTTTTGGTGCAATTGAAAATAATGAGTTCTAGTATCCAAGGTTGTCTGTCATATGTCCAAGAAGAGCCAGTCTCACATGCCCACATTCTAGTCAGAGCTCTGGAGTCCAAACTTTCTACCCCAAAACTGCACCTAAACACTTTTCAGACAGTGAATTGACAAGATTGAGAAGTTCTCTTGTCCTTTTTGATTAATTGATTGCTAGCACACGTACATTTGTATAGTCCTATTAAAAGTGTTTTTTTTTTTTTTTTTTTTTGTCTAGGATATAGCTTTTGCAAGATTTTTACAGTCTTGTATTAATTACCATTGCATTTGAGCTGATTGATGCTCTCTTCAAGGTCAACATCGGAAGCTTTTTCCTTGAAGGCCTTTTTATGTGTCTCACTCAGAAAGACACCTATGACCTATCATACTTAGGATTACAGATCTTTTGATGAAAAAGGTCTTCTTAGTTTTTGTATTTTTTTTTTTTTTGGCTATTTTTTATTATTATTATTATTTTTAAGGATTTATTTTTGCAAGTAATGACCTGTATCATGGCTGACACTGAACAGAAACATATAGATGTTCATTCTTGATGCTCCTTCCTTTGCCTCGTTTGTCTGTTAAGATGAGTGCATGTGATTGAAGGATGTGACTTTTCTAGTTTTTTTTTTTGGTATTATTTCATTTAAATCCTTTCAAGAGAAGCTAATTCACAGTTTCTTGACGTTGGTTGCAGAGGCCTTTCTGAGCTAGCTTTGCTATACTGCCAAAGGATTGGTAATAGTGCTCTTTTTGAAGTTGGTAGAGGCTGCAAACTCTTACAAGCTCTTAACTTGGTAGATTGTTCAAATATAGGAGATGATGCCATATGCAATATAGCTCAAGGCTGCCGGAACTTGAAGAAACTTCATATTCGTCGATGTTATGAGGTGATGCATATGATTTTCTTTTGTTTGTCCCTTTTGTTTTAATTTGGATTGCTTCTTATGACTTACCTAGTTTTCTGATAATCTTGGTGCCAATGTTGTTAAAATGTCTAAGCAATAGACCCCTTCTCACCTTGCTGTTGCTCAGGAACTTTATGGGCCAAATAACCCCCCACCCCCCGGGGGTTTACGATTTAGAACTTTAGCACTCTAAACCTAGTTTTTTCCCTTGTGAATTCACTTAGATCTTCATTTTTTTACCATTTTTCCTTCATTTAGTTTGTAAAATAGCAGAAAATCAATGGAACTTACCTCTTAGAGCTAAATCTACAAGATTTTTGAATCAAGAAGATAAGAACTCTAAAAAATTAAAGATTTGTGGAAATGTTTGCTTCTTATTCCTGATTCCTTTTTCTAGGGTTTTGGCTGATCCCGTGTCCAATTCCGGGTTTTAAAAGTTAAAATCTTGATTCAATGTTGCCTACTAGAAAGGCATGGTAGTTGGAGAATTGATCTTTGGATTATTTTTACCTTCAAAGAGTGGTTATCCTAATGCCATGTGTGATTCTTTATTTGAAAACTAATAGCTTTACTGGAAGCTATTGTTTTATTTTTTCAAGTGGTGTAAGAAACTAAAATTGTTTCCACTTTCTATCACCTTGTCTTGAAAAGTTTTTGCTCTTTATTGGTTGAAATGCATGATTTCTGAGAGAATAATTTTATTTATATATTTGTCATTAACAGATTGGAGATAAGGGAATCATTGCAGTGGGTGAAAACTGTAAATTTCTTACAGATCTTAGCCTTCGATTCTGTGATAGGTGAGATTCCTGGTCTTAATTCATCCCCTCTTCCCTTTTAGGAGCCACTTTTTGCTGAAGCATCCCTTCTGTGATTTTATATTGTTATCCTTTAAGGCTTTCAATTTGGGTATTTAACTAGTACTGACCACTCAGAGAACCACTCAGAAAAAAATTCTTTCGTATTTAACCTGCATTAATTTTTGGCAATTGTTACTGTGGTGCAAGACATAATGGAATTCTCTTCCCCTGGGAAACCAGTTGATAATTAGTATATTATATTAGCGTCATCATGTCCTACACCTGTTCACGGAACTAGAATTACCTTTAATCCTTTTGTTCTCATGTTGACCAAAAAAAATTTATTGCTTTATAAAAAACCCCTACATAAATTCCAGTTCACTAAGTTGGTCAGTTATGGAGGTTTTTCACCTTGCTAACAATTAACATCAATCCACTTGCCAGCAGGGAAAAAAAAAAACGTCAGACAGACTATATATCAGTTCATTGCTTGTACAGTGTTGTTTAGTCCTGGTACCAAAAAGCTTCAAGATATTTGTAGGGAGATAGTTTCCTAGTCTATAAGTAGCAAAACAACCAAATAAAAGTGCTGTAGCGATGATTTATATTGGTTGGATAGCTTTTCTACATACTGTACCTGAATCTGAGCTTATTTACTGTTTAATTACCAGGGTTGGGGATGCAGCTCTTATTGCTATTGGTCAGGGCTGTTCTCTGCGATATTTGAATGTCAGTGGGTGTCACCAAATTGGTGATGCTGGATTAATAGCCGTTGCACGAGGATCCCCCGAACTTGTTTACCTTGATGTGAGCGTTCTTCAGGTATGATCCCTGTTTGCATGTATTCTCGTGCCCTCTGGGCATTGATCTTAATCCTCAAATTAAAGTCAGAGATTTTGGTTGGTGGGGTTTTGTTGGGTTTTGAGTTTGTTGGATCATCTTATAATTGTCAAGGCTTAGGAACATTGATTTGATTCTTATGTTTAATGAACCATGCACTTGTGGACAAAATATATGACAAGATGGTGGAGGCCCAGTAGAGAATTGGGAGAAATCTGGGAAGGAACTCAGAGTTGCAAGGGGGAAGAGGGGTGATGTAATCACACACCTTGAGCAAAACCAATTTCAATTTCTATTTTCAGTTCTGTCCATCTCATTGGACACATGCAAATATATAAAGAGAATAGCAAAGACTCCTAGTTAGACTCTAAAACTGAAAATAACTTGTAACCAAACTCTCTCTCTTCTACGTATCCTACTCAGAACAAATATAAGAAAATAAAAGACATGATATTAAACTAAACTACTTCCAACCCTTGTTGGACCAAAAGCTTGATTTGGACTGGTTTGTCTGGATTTGGGTTTTCCAAAGCCAGTCATGCTGGTCCAACCAGTCAAGTACTACTGCATCACAAGACATCTTTGAATTGTCTTGCACTTGAATTACTTCTAGTTGCCCATCTCATCTATTTTCTGTTCGAACAGAATTTGGGGACATGGTGGTCCACGGATTTGGTGAAGGCTGCCCTTTATTCAGGCCAATAATACCGTCTTATTGTCGGCAAATAACATATGTTGATTTGGCATTTCTTGTTAAAAAGTCCACCCAGCTTGAGTTGTCCACATGGTTTATGGCCAATTTATAACTTAAGCTGGAGTTATCTAGCTTTGTAACAGCAAGCTCAGCCTTATCCCAACTTAATGTGCCCGGCTACATGGATCCATGCAAAAACAAAATAGTAGAAATGAAAGTAAAATGAAAGAAAAGCCCAGCACCAGCAAGTCAGGAAAATCCTTAAGACTCTCAGATGGTCAGACAATCTAGACAATGATATTGCCTGGGACGATGCATGCTGCCTTATTACCAATCACCACATATACTGTTGCACACTTGCACCTATCTTTGTTCGATTTGTGGATCAACTCCTAAATGGAGCACAACCAAAATTCATGTGCAGAAAGTTAAAATGATAAGGTCACTGATTTTCCCTCTCTCTGTTTGGGGTTGGGTGGTTGGGGTGAGTATAAGTTTATAACTACTAAAGATTTTATTCCTATGTAATATTATACATGATTAATTCTGAGTTGCCTTTGGCCAGAGACTGGGATACAGTATGGGTGTGATGCCTGCCACCTGAGATGGGTTCTTTACCAGTCCTCCTCCTTTTATGCTCTGTCGTCTCTCGTAAGAAGCCTGTGGCTGATCTATATTGGTTCGCCAGGTAGACAACCATCACTTTATTATAATCAACCATAACCAGTCAATCTTTTTGCATGGATCCTTGCGTTTGTCCTTGCTTGGAACCTTTATGTAGTCGTCCCCATTAAGTTGGGAAAAGGCTTTAGTTGTTGTTGTTCGTAATGTTTTTTTCTTTTCTTTTTTGGGTATTGTACTTGTTAAGACTTACAATTGGTAATTTGCAATGATTTATTTGCATACAAATTATGATAAAAAAGTACACTTGAATTGCCCTGCACTACATCTTCAAACTGCTGTCTTATCTATTTTGCATTTAAAATAGAATTTGGGGGATATGGCGCTGTCGGAGGTAGGTGAAGGCTGCCCTTTACTCAAGGACATAGTACTATCTCACTGTCGACAAATAACAGACGTTGGTTTAGCATATCTTGCTAAGAAATGCACTAGGATTGAGTCATGCCATATGGTTTATTGCCCATTTATAACTTCAGCTGGAGTGGCTACGGTGGTTTCAAGCTGTGTCAACATTAAGAAGGTCCTGGTTGAGAAGTGGAAGGTCTCCCAAAGGACCAGGCGACGAGCAGGATCTATCCTTTCTTACTTGTGTATGGACCTCTAATTCTGGCTTTTAATTTATTAATGGTCCTTGTAATGGTCTTGTCTTGTGCACACGAAGTCCTGATCCGAGATGGCTCTAGATGAGGTGGAAATCAACTATTGGATTGGTGGGCATATATGTGCACTTATTTTGTTGTATTGATTATATCGATTTGTTGTATTCTTTTATTTTCATTTGTTTAATTTTGTAACTTAATCAATGTTTTCACATTTAGATTATGTGTTAGATATACTAATACCCCACCCCATCCATCTGGAAATCTTGGTGCAAGCCAAGATGCTTTTTTTTTGCATTTATTGTGATTCTTTCTCTATAAGTATCGTAATTGGAATAGTTTTATTAGTCAAAAGAAATCCATTTACATTTTTTTTTTTAAAAGATAAATATTTGTTTTTGATGGATCTTAATATGAAACCATATAGAATACAATATTTTGTCGAAATGAAATCTCAAATTTGTTGTTGAAAATTAAAATAAATTGAAATGTCACATTTTTCATATAAAATAACAAATCTTGAGTCGAAATTTGAGATTCAAAAATCTTTCAAATTCATCCAAGTTCCCAGGGCAAGATTGCAAAGAGAATTTTGGGTTGAAACTACAAAATTTGGAGTTTAGCAATGTTTGAATGCTTACATGACAAAATAAGATGAAAAATCAAACCATCGCTTTGGATTTTTTTTTTTCACATTTAATTATTTATACATGCGTATTTATACTTATTAAATAATATTTCTTAAAATTTCATTGCAAACATCTTATTATTTCCCTTATTATGCCTCATTTCTGTTCATTTATCAAAACTTGATTATCTCTTTCCACGAAATATTTCCATTTCAACAGGGGTCAATATGACCTATCATATCTAGTTAAATTTTCTGCATCTGTTATTTACTGCTCAAAGCTCATTCTTTACGAACTAGTGTATTTTCCAAGTGGTCTGAGTTAGGTTAGAGAATTAATTAATCTCAGTACATGCTCGAACTGGGTTTAAATCATTTGTGGTGAGTGGCATTGAGGATCCAATGGTTGGGAAGGGCCTGACATACACTTTAGCCATTGGATCCTCATTGCCGCACACTTTTATAAGCTCGAACTTGGGTATGAGTTTTTCATTTACTACCTTGAACAGAGTATGTTCTAACCATTTTTCTGGTTATTCATTTCTGTATTTTCTATTTTCTCGCTTCATAATGTGTTCTATACCCAGAATCTATTCCAATAATGCATATCTAACGCCGTTAACGGAAGGAATCAAGATTGCCCTCGGCCGATTCATATGTGGGTTAGGAGGCTTTTGAAACCAAGGGCCACACCATCCGAGAGGAATATGATCTGGTTCAAGAAATGTGGAAACATATTCCATTTCTACAAGAAAAGCACTGTGCACAGTTGCAAGTTCCTTTAGCTTTTTACAGGAGTAGTTGAGGGAGATAAGCACCTTTGGGGTTAAAAAAGCAAGAAAAGAATGAATACCTACAGTTACAGTATTGCTTACATTACCCTGACTCCGAAGAATTGAATCTACTTGTACTACAGAATAAAACTCTTTCTTCCACCTCCATCAACCCGTTGTTCTCCTTTACCACCAGAAATGGAGAGGAAGAACAAACAATTTCAGCCACTTGGGGTCTGTGAGAAGCTTTTCAATTTCTTCATTAATGGCATTGTAGCTCGAGGCCTCAAATGTATCACCTTGGGTCCTCCTAAGGTGCCACCTAAGGCGCATAGTTTGATTGAAATCCCCATTACTGGTTCCTTTGGAGCTTACTCTGTGGACAGTGGCCTTAAGAAGTTACCTTCTTCTATTGCCTCTGAAGGTGGTAGAGGTGGTGGTGGTGGTGGTGGAATTATAGCTATTGGTGGCATCCAAACCCAGTTGCAGAAAGATGTTCCAACTGGGAGAAGCTCATTAAGGGAAATCCCATTGGAGGGCAAAGAATCCAAGAACAGTGTCAGTGGTCCTTCAAAGGCCAAAGAAGTTGATAGAACTCAGGTTAGCCCCTCACTTCCAACCTTAGAACCAGCAAAAACTCAGAATGGATCAGCAGGTCAAGTGGTGCCACCCACTGCAACTGTTTCTGCAACTAGAGGCCGAAGGAGGATCATCGGTTTTAAAGATGAAGCAGAAATGGGTATCGTTTGGAAAGAGAAGAAACCAGCAAAAGAGAAAGAGATAGGGAAAGCTTCAAGGCCACCATTGATGCCCATTACTAGTGTGCCCTCAAACATAGATGAGAAATCTGATGCATTCATCCGAAGTAGGAAGGAAGCTTTAAGTAGGTCAGATTCTGGTCTTGATTCAAGATCACCCTCTTAGTTTATATGTCTAGGGTTGATCCAGTGGCTCTTGGGTTGTGCTTTGTGTCACAGCTTACAACCATGGAGTCACAACACACATGTTTAGTAATAATCTCTGCAGCAATAAAAGTTGATTTCAGTTGTGATCTCTCCCTTATTGAAGCATGCATTGGTGCATTTGATGGTCTCGCATGGAATTAAATATTGGTATTGGTATCGAATCAGCTGTATCTATATCAGTGGAACGGTTCTTATTAAGGGAAATCTGCCTAAAATGGTTTTTTTTTTTATTACCCCTTGTCTTATCCCCAAGAAGTGAAAGGTGTTACCATTATGTCGCGACCAGGAGCTGTCCTTGTCTTGCATTTAAGTTGGATGTGTGAAATAATCAAATTTTACACTAGTAGAAAAAAAAAATGTTATACTAATAAGGCAAAAAAGGAATAGGGTAGAGGATGGGCATGCCGCTTGTTTGTGAACACTAATAGCGTGCACCAATGGGGAGTGAGAGACAAAATAAGCAAGGGCCTTTTCTTGGGGTGGTGATGAAACTAGAAAGAATTGGTGGTCTGTTTTTAGGGGGTGGGGAGAGAGACAAACATGACGCGTTTGTAAAACCATCGGAAATAAATAATCTCTAAGTCTCTAACATAGGGTACTACGAAAGAGAGGTTAATTTATGTAACAACCACCTTGGTTACAAACAAATTTATTTTTTATATTAATTATAATAAACAAGTCAATTTTTACCAAGATTTGGGTTTAACGTAAGGGGATGAAGTTACATTATCCATGATGAGCCATCGTCCCGCTTAGTGTATGTTAATCGGTTTGATTATGAAGTTCATGGTATGAAAGGTAGAAATCAAAGCCGAATCATTTATTAAACAACTTCAATATCCAAATGAAAACCAATTAAAAAGAGATATTTAAAACTCATCCAATTACATGATTTGATTAACAAACTTGGATCCAGTTGGATTTGAACCATGACATCTAAGCTCAAACTGTGCCTATAAAAACTAAAACAAAAATAAATTAAAGAGTAAATCCACTACAAAACACTAGGATATAGAATGCCAGGATCAACAAATTTTTTATTCGGTTTAGTATGTACAATTGGTTCAATAGTATGTCTTATCGGTCTAATCGGTTTATTTTTAAAACCAAAACTGAACCAACAGTTTATTGGCTCGATAGCGGCAACCGGTTTGGCGCTGTACGTGCAGGTGAACGTACGTGTAGAGGAACTCAACTCGTCGGTTTGCGAGTGACACCCTTAAAGTAAGCCTCGCCGGCTACAGGGTACTTTCATCTCTGATTCTCGTTTCCGCTCGTTGCTTCAAAATTCGATACCATTTGCAGGTTGGGGGAAGAAGCCATGCTTGGCTGTAGCATGAGAGCTCTCTGGATCCTCAACAGCCAAGATGTTGTCGTCTTCTCTAGGTACACCACTATCTCTCTCGCTGAAAATCTAGTATTGCACCTTTATCTGTTTATTGGAATAAATGGTTATACCCCTTGTTCGTTTCTGTGCCGGACTTAGGGTTTCTGATCTCCTCCTGATTGTGTTCGCTTGCGCAATTTTGGGAGTTTTGGATTCTGACATTGTTTCTCCTCGAGATGGATGAATTTGTAGCCTGTCTGCTGGGTTTAGATCATTTTAAGAATTTAAATTTCGAATGTATTTGTGTCTTTCTGCTCATTTTGAAGATGCGAAGTTCTGCTTTGGATCTTGATCTCTGCTCCAATTTTTTTATTGCAATTAGTTCTTTTGCTCTATAGTGGAGGATCTTTTATACATCTTATTATTAGTTTGAATTAATTTTTTTTTTTCTTATTTCTTTCAGGAGGTTCTCGGTGGTTGAGAGGCAGTGGCGGTTAGCTTGCAAAAAGGAGAACGAGAGCTCTAGGTCGGAGAATCTTCAGAACGGCGTATTACTGTTACTTCCATCTGATTCAGAGTTTGTTGCTGCTTTTGTAGAGAGAAAGAAGAGGTTAGTAAAAGAAGTTTGGTAATTAGTTTTTTCAGTGTTTAAAAAAAGAAAAAAGAAGGAAAAAAAAGCGGCTTTTATACTTATTTGTGGCAGAGTGGATGAATATGTGAAATCATTATAAAACGCATGTTTAAATAATATATTAGAACGTTTGTCAATGAGAAGTGGATCAAATATATTAAACTAGTGGATCAAATGTAACATTTGTCACATTTATTCAATCCCTGTTGTAAATGAGGTTAGG
Source organism: Macadamia integrifolia (assembly GCF_013358625.1). Lineage (NCBI taxonomy): Eukaryota > Viridiplantae > Streptophyta > Magnoliopsida > Proteales > Proteaceae > Macadamia > Macadamia integrifolia. The sequence continues at coordinate 23,668,038 of NC_056566.1, forward strand.
TGGGCATAATTGGGGCAAATTTTGAAAGGAAAAGCTCCAACTTTACTTCAATTTAGCAGCTGAATTTATTCTTCCAAAAGTAGTGATCATTTTCAAGTTCATGTACCAGTCAATAGTCAATCGTCTTATAATAAATAGGGCACTTAAAATAAGAGTTACGACGATCTGTTTAGCCAGTCAAAAATCAATTATCAGCACTGTAGAATGTCCCAGGCACATAAAATAACCAGTAAATAATCAACAATATAGATGTTTGTCACATGGTTTAAAGTATCTTCGATACCGATACGATACCCTCTGATACATATCTTAAATTTAGCCGACCGATACGAGACACACCGATATGATACATGGAATTTTTAAAATCCTTTCGTATCGATATATATGCTACGATACATACCAATATGCACCAATACACCATCGATACGTACTGATACTCTATGGAAAATATAAAATTGAGGTGAAATATACGTTTTGCTATGTATCGGTACGTATCGGTGAGTATTGATATGTATCGATCGGGACGTATAGGTGAGTATCGGTATGTACCGGTGAGTATCGATATGTATCGATACGGTGCGCTACGGTCATATAATGGCCAATATGGGTATGTTTCAGAAAACACGATTTTTTGAGGGGATTTTGTTCTAAAGTTGCTTCTAGCCATATTTCTCTCTAGCTAAAGTGGAAATCAAGGTTGGGAACAAGGATTTTACATTTATGGGACAACTACAAACCTTGAATTCTTAGTGCAATACCCTCAATTTAGTGTTTATGCATAATACATGTTATTAATAGCTTTTTTTAACAAAATTTTTATGCAAAAGTGTTTAAAAAGGTGTTTCATATCCATTTATATGTGTATCTTTAGCGTATTTTAGTGTATCTCGGATATGATACAATAACCTCCGATACGTATCTTAATTTTGGCCGACTGATACCGATACTTTAATCCTTCATGTGTTAGACACTCAAATTAAGTAGTCAATAGCCAATAATCTAAAATCACAAATACTGGAGTAATTTTCTGGAAATTCAAGATTTTTTTGCTCAGATTCTTTTATGGCTCTCTGTATGCTTTTTGTACATGTTGGATGGCAACTTATACGAGCATATATTTTGTATGTAGTACATTACTTAAAATTTTTCTATTTCAATGGAACATTTTTGGTGTTGCAGATCCAGAGGATGAAAAAACATAGATGATCTTGACTTGGGATCTGATCGTTTGGGTTGAGCTGATGGTCAGATCACCAGGTCTGAAGTCTTTGAAAAAACTGGATACATGGCTCTAGCACAGTAGCACAATAGCATGTATAATAATGTTTTAAGGGCCATGACATTGAGGATAATAAGCATTTGAGAGTTGAAAGGCACTTTTTTCCAATGTTCTAAGCAGGGATTGGATTATAATCTCAGATGGCTGTTCCACCTTCATAATTTGATTATTTTCCGTGTCAGTTCTCATGATCTGCTTTTGTCTTTTCTCATTGTAGTTTTTTTCTTTTCTTAAAGAAATCAGTACTCATGAATCATGATTTGGCAATGAACCAGAAACAAATAAATAAATAAATGCGACATTAAAAAACTTGTAACTGTTCGTATTTTTCTTCTGCATTTGTGCTTTATAGACCGGTTGTTTTTGGCAAATGTATCTAATTGGCGTTTAATTTAATTTGGTGCTGGAAATGTTAAGAGGCCAACTCATTATTGTGCTCTAATGACTGATTGAAAAGTGTATCATGTCCTGTTGGTTTTTGTGTAACCTCTTCTTTTTGAGCCCTCTTTTATAGTGGGCTTTCTTCTCCACTAAAATTTATTTTGATTCTATCCAAAAATCGAAAAGGTATATGTGGGTCAACATTTAGTCAGCTGTTGTAATAAGTTTGTTTTGATGATTGTATTCAAGAGGATTTGTCCCCAAAAGAAGGGTTCTTTATGGCTATGTTTGTGTTACCACATAATATATGCACTTCTTTATATTTCAAGTTCATATCTGATTGCTGTTGTTTCAGGGATGATTATCCTTTGTGAGGTTTTGTAGGGTGCTTCCTTTGCCCTTGTTGTAACTCATTCTATTGTTTTTTTGGGTGGTTTTTGCCCTTTGATGTCGTTGTTGTTGCTGTGGTGGCATACCATCTTTTATTCTTTTTAAATAAATTGTTATTCATAAAAAAGAAATCTGGTGTTTTGGATGAAGTTATTGTTCCTTTATGCAGATTTAATATACTCTATATTTCCTTTTCGGTTACTTCAACTTTTATCTCATGCACTTTACAAGGGGACTTTGTCATACCTTTGTTGCATTTGTGCAGAGAAGGTTCCGCCCGTGGTTTTGGCGTACGTGTCAGTCAATCAGCTGAAGGATCAGATTCCTGGGTTGATGATCCTATTACACGTCATATTATCAGCCTTCAAATCAACAAAGATGAGGAAGGAGAGAGTTTTTTGTTATGGCCATTGGTTTTGCATGTAAAGGGCCCCTACTACATTCTTGTATTACCTTTGGTTGAACCCTCCCATTTAAAAGCATACGAAAGGATGTGTAAAAAATCTGACTGTGGAACTTCCGTTGGCGAAGAGGGAAGTCTATCATCCCTCCTGCTTGATCTTCCTTGCATCACAGGGTATGGTAAGGTTCTTGCAATGTAATGCTGCCAAAATATATAAATAAATAAATAAATAAAAATCATAATAATGATAAAGAAAATAACTTTAAATTATTACTGGTGAAAACATTTATGCTTCCTTTTCCATTTTTTCTTCATTTAAGGTTTTTTTTCCCCCGCTCATTATTCCATTTCTTATGTCACTAACTTTGTGCCAATAATACATATGTATCAGCATTTCTTTCCCAACTCTATCTCACCCTTGTGATTTTGAACATTGTCACAGAGAAAGATGGACCATGTCTTTTCTTTTATCTTCTAATGTTATGATAATTGTTTTTTTATTTTTAACGTGTACAAAAGTTAGAATGTTATTCTATTTGGAAATAGTTTTGGTAGGTGCATCTTTGCTTTTGCTTGTATTTACACTATTGTTGTATGTTGATATACATTGCTGTAGTCCTTACTTAATGCCTCGAGCTTTTAGGATAAGCAGTTGTAACTTGGTATCAGAGAGAGGAGGTCAGGTGTTTGGTCCCTGATAAGTGCGAAGGGTTTGTGCTGTGCTGTTGTGCCCCTTGGTGCCACGTGATGGTGTATGTTGTTGTAGGTCTTACTTAATAGCTCGAGCTTTTACGATTAATGGCTGTAACATACGGCATTGCTGTTTTCAGTGTTTCTAAGTCATTCAGGATCCAGGATGCTTTGTCATTATAACATAACAAAACCTGAATCAGTACCTGGTCATGAGAAAGAAAGAAGAGGAGAGAAGGGAAGAAAACACAGCCCACGGTTTGAGTAGTGGGCAGAATACTCAAACCATAGGTGGGAGATTATATTTACATTGAATAAAAGAAACAAATTACAATAGGACCATGGGGTCTGCAACTAATGACTAGACTTAAGACTTTGAATACTGGTCATAAGTGAATTTACAGTTAGATAAGAAAGAAATTACAATAATACCCTAAGAGAATTGACACATTTAACACATCTATAGAACCGACACACTTAACAGTGAAAAATATCTTAGGTACATCAAGTGCATTTTTGGGTAAGCTTCTGGGCAGGCTTCCAGAAGCCAGTTTCCTTGGGATAAAAAGGCAAGACAAATCAGAGGAGTTGGTTTGGAATAAACACCATCTCCTAGCATGATAAGCCCGGATGGGAGTGGGGTGGGCTTCTTGGCCTTTTGGTATTTAGGTGGTAGTGATTCCAAACCGACTATTTCGTTTGGATCCACCTTTTGCATCTTTAGGAGTTGAGCTTCTGGAATCTCTGAAACAGAAGCTGAGAAGCTTACCCAACCCAAACCCCAAGTATAATCTGAAGTTGGAGAATGTCCATATGGGCCAAGCTTGTTCTGTTGGACATTGTCGCTTCACAAACGGTCCTGTTAATCGTGTATCTTCAAATTTCGGATGTGCACTCTGATTAATTTGAGATGATAAATTTATTTTTCTGGTCAGTTTTCTTGATTTTTTTTTTTTTTTTCCTGTTATTACTTCTGAGTCAAGTAGGTATTAAATATGCTGTATTTGAGTTTCCCTGGTAGTAATTTGTTGTGGACATACTCACTATCCTCCAACCTAAGTTTGAAACACGACATTGAACATTTTGTTATCACATGTCAAGTAATTTGCCCTCGTATTCTGATGCAGTGCAGCTGCTCTCTGTCACTGCAAACTTTCTACAATGTGAATAATATGAGAAACTATAGTGGCCTTGCATGCTAATGTGATTTGGGTTGTTCATTGTTTAATAGCACATACGATATGCCTAATGGGCATATTTCTCTATTGCTTTCTCCATTTTATAGTGCATTTATGGTGGCACATGCTCTGGGCGATGTAATCACGGGTGATTTTGTGGATCCTGAGGTGGTTGTGAGTGCGTCTCCTTCAGTGGGAGGATTGCTGGATTCTTTAACTGGCAGTATAGGGATATCAGGCATGTCTGCTCGAAAACCTGTGGCTGCACCTGTTGCAACTTCCACTTCTTTAGGCACTGCTGTGACTGGATCTGTCGCATCAGATGCTCCAAAAAGTGGTTCGAGGCCCGCTGACAAAGATGTGCTTCTCTCTTTTATAAGTAGCGCGATGCCCTTTGGTGCGTAATTTCTGTTATGGTATTTTCATATCCAGTTTCTCTTATAATTTACCTATCAAAGCAGAGGGAGAGGTTTTCTTTCCCCCTTTTTTAAATCCAAAATTGAAGAAAAATGTTATTCTGACATTTTCTTTTGTCAATCGAGCAAGTTAGGTTTTCTTAGATTGTTTTTAAACTTCTTGTCTATTATAATCTACAGGGACACCTTTGGACCTCAACTTCTCCAACATTTCTGCTATTAAGGCGAATGGCTTTTCTTCAGCAGATTTACCTCCTTCAGACGTTAAGCAACCAGCATGGAAGCCATATCTATACAAAGGAAAGCAGCGAATATTGTTCACAATTCATGAAACAGTCTATGCAGCAATGTATGATCGGGATGAGATTCCAGATATTATATCAATTTCAGGTCAAATAAACTGCAGAGCAGAGTTAGAAGGATTGCCTGATGTGTCATTCCCTTTGGCAGGCTTGAATACTTCTCATATAGAAGTTTTATCTTTCCATCCTTGTGCTCAAGTCCCTGAACAAGGTGTTGATAGGCAGTCAGTGATGTTTTCACCACCACTTGGAAATTTTGTTTTAATGCGTTATCAGGCCTTGTGCGGAATTGGACCTCCAATAAAAGGATTTTATCAGCTTTCAATGGTTTCTGAAGATGAAGGTGCATTCTTATTCAAGTTGCGCCTGATGGAAGGTTACAAAGCCCCACTAACTATGGAGTTTTGTTCTGTGACTATGCCTTTTCCTAGGAGAAAAATTGTATCATTTGATGGCAATCCTTCTATTGGGACAGTTTCAACAGCAGAGCATTCGGTTGAATGGAAAATTATAACTGCTGGACGAGGTGTTACTGGAAAAAGTATTGAAGCAACTTTTCCAGGAACGATCAAGTTTGCACCAAGGCAGATTCAAAGACTCCCTTCCTTGTCTGGGTCAGTTCAAGGAAGTATAGCTGAAGAAGATAGTGACGTTGAACCAGAAAATTCTAGTAATATGGTAAATGTGGAGGAATTCTTAATGGAGAAAATGAACAAGGATCTCCCGTCTGTTGATTTAGAAGAACCATTTTGCTGGCAGGCATACAATTACGCGAAAGTATGTGTTTGCCTCTATCTATGGCTTCAAGAACCTTATTAAATTTAGTGTCTAATGAACCAATTTTCTTCTCTCTTGCTAACCTCCTGAAATTTGGCCCTTTGCTTTTTATATTTATATTTCTGACAGTAGAATCACTTGGTTTTCCAACTAGAAGATAAACACACTTAAGTATGCATTACCAAGACTAAATCTGACACCAGACCTTTTAAAACTGTACTTATCTTTTCATCACCAGAGACACATTCATAATATTGACCATTTATGGAGTTTCTTTCTTTTTTTTTTTTTTTTTTTTTTTTTTTTTTTTTAATTTAGATTTTGATGTCAAATCTGTTATGGTAAACATCTGCATGCAAATGCTAAGATGGTACTAGAGTAGTTGATATGGGGAATACCAGGCTTGGATTAATATGTGACTTCAAAACTTTGTATTCCATGTTTGATTTTTCCTTTTTCCAGAATGCTTCCAAGTGACAATAAATGAGCTAGAATGGGAGTAATGGACATTTGAGCAGCAGAGGCATCTGTCCTATGTTATACTTGATCTGAATTCCTTTGTACATGCTTATTTGGGTTTCTGTGGTGTGAAGCTGGGCCATTGTCTGATAGCTGGTGGTGCATCAATCATTAACATTCTATTTCTGGGTTCTAGTTGTTTTTTACACATTATGCTATGTTCTCTTACTGTTGCTGTTACATTCTTGAAAAGTGGTGTTGAGCATTGAGTCTTGTTTTCTAGAGTTGCTGATTCAATATATCCTGTCGCCTTGAAGTGTTCTGATCTTCATTTGATGTTGCATAAAGAGACTGCACTACCTATGGTCACATATTGACTTAAAATCTGTGCGAAAATGCCTTTAAGTGAGATTCTGGTTCTCAGGAAGTCTACTTGTGATATATGTAGGGGCAATTGCTTTGCCTGGGTTCGAGTCTTGAGAGCAGCCACTTTGCGCCAAAAAGAAAAAATGCCGAAGGTTAGGGCCCTCTTGAAACTCACCCCTCCCAGGACCCTGCATAGGCTGGGCAGCACTGGGTAATGGCCTTTTTTTTTTTTTTATTATCTTCTTTTTAGTTATCGGCCTCATGGGTAGTCAGTTGTTAACACAATTCTAACTGAAACAAACCCATTTCAGGTCTGAGACAGGTATTCATTTGTATTTTGATTCCCCCGCCCCTCCTCTGGTGTTCATTTTTTATGTATGTGTATCAAGGAGTAGTCAATGGAGCAATGGATACAAATTGGTGGCTTGTTTAGTTTATGGAAAATCATAGTTTTGTATTTCATATATAAGTTTGTGATCATATGTTGATGGTGAAATGCTGATATCTAATACTGGAATTCTCAATGTAAGGCATTGACTTCTCTCATTTATGCATTTTCTGTTTCTGTGATATTGCTTACTAATTCATGACTTACAGGTGTCTTTTAAGATTGTGGGAGCAACACTTTCAGGAATGTCGATTGATCCGAAATCGGTTAGTCATTCTTTATTTTTTGTGTTATAAGGGTCCATGCTTTTGTTGGTTTAGTGCATTTGCTGCATGGTCCATGCATTCTGAAGCCCTTATCATTTTGGCATGCGTAATCCTATGTATCCTTGGAGGCTTAGAGGATGTAATATCTTAGCCTAAGGCCCCATACGGCCATACCATCCTATGGGGCTGAGGCATACATAATGTGTCATTGTCTTGTATGGAGCATATTCTATGTGATTGTGTACACTAAAAATCAGCTTGAGCAAACTGTCCAGCACTGTCTTTCCTTTTATATTTAAAAAGAGAAGACATAGAAAGCGGAAAACCCTTATTTTATTTTAAAGAATTATTTGTTCTTGAAGACATTGCCCTACGCTTTTTTTATCCTTGTCCAGTGTCAGTTCAACGCCTACTCCATCTTTTGTATAACTCTTTCTGAAACTTAGGCACCGTTTGATAACGTTTCTGCTGTTTCTGTGTCTAGAAACCGTAGAAACGGCTTTTTCACGTTTTTGGAAACAAAAACGGATTTTTTGGTGTTTGATAAACCTGTTTCTCAAAACGTTTTTTGCAGACATAATACCATTAAAAACCCAATAGTATCATTGGATGCCCAAAAGGGAGAGAGGGTTCGGTTGCCTCTTTTTAGGTTTAAATAGTTGAGAGATTTATCGGGCACAACAACATTTTTTTCTTCTCTCAAATTCGTTTCTAGAAATGATGATTTGTTTCGTCAAAGTCATTTCTAGAATTGTAAATAGACATCAATTTTGATTTATGTTTCTAGAAACGGGTGAAATGGAACAACTTTATCAAACGCTTTTTAGGTTGTTTCTCCGTTTCTGGGAACGGCATAAACGTAACGTTGTCAAATGGTGCTTTAATTGATGGAATCAAGGAAGTTTCAGATTCCAACTCACAGGCAGAATTGTGGGGCTCCTAATCCAGCAGGGTAACACCACAGATATCCGTCAACCTAGGGTTCAGATCAATCCCAAACTTAAGTCAGGTGTAGATAACTGACAGTACCTCAATCCCTCCAAAGAAATAGTTGGACTCCAAGTTATAACCAAAGGATGAAAATAGAAAGTACGGCCAAAATTTAGAAACAGTAGAACAACTTCAAATCCACTAAGCAGAGTAGCACCAGAACATAAGACAGACTTGTCACATCATGAGGTAATCAACATATATAAAAATCAACTCATTCCAATGGCCAGATGTCTCGGAACATCAGTTCACCAAAATAGCAACTTATGGTCATATGTAATAACCAGCAATAGACGTTAATCTGGAGGGCAGAATGGTCCCATACTACAGTCGAAGGAGGACTTTGCATAACAGAAAACACTTCAAAACTTACCACAATCTGATGGCTGGTTAAATAGGAACAGTACTTCCACTGACTGAGATCAGAAAACTCAAACAGGAGCTGTACGCTTTTAGCAGACTCACGGATGTAGCAATATATGGAATGGCTTCCACCGGCATCAAGCAACAGTATTAAACTTGTAATAAAACTGATCACTGATGTGCTTACCTCTGTTTTAAGAGGCAGAATTGTATGTGGAAGAAGAAGAAGAAGGAGAAAGGATGTGACCGATGCCTCTCACCTATGACCTTGGTTAGTCTCTCACCAACCGAAAGGTTCTCTTACCCCACCACTGTCTCTCCAGAAACAATGTCAGCAAGTGAATCTTTTCTTCAATCTCAAAATCGTGGAGCTTTAGAGACCCTTTTTCCTATTAATAACTTTGCTCTATTACAAAATAGAAATCTCTAGAAATAGAAACTAGTGTGGTACTCTAACAGCCACTATTACTAAACAAAGTAATAATAAAAGTAGAAACAAATGCTTAAGGGCCCGTTTGAATGAAGGGGTTTTGATGGGGTGGGAGTGTTGGGGCGGGATAATAGTACATATTTTTCCACCCCAGTGAAGTTTATGGCTGTTTGTTTGTTTGGGGTGGGAATTTGAAAAAACATCACCTTTTTCCTGTCGGCCCACGTGGCCCAAGATTTCTCCCACCCCACCCCTTCACAAAGTCCCACCGATTCGGCAGGACTTTGCAGAATTTACAGAGGAAATGCCCAACGGCTCTATGCGAGTTTGTAGTGCCCAACCTCGACTCAACATGTATGCCCCTGCTTCTCTGAGTATTTCCCGCCATTGCTGCAACTTCGCCTCAGTCAAGTCCAGTGCAAGCCGCCCTGCCACTTTTACAGCCATTCGCACATCGTAAAACCCCTATTTCATCACCAAACCACCACTGCACTGTTATGCCTTGCTCACACAATCTTCTGTCATCGAAACCGCCCAGCAATTACTGAAGTTTCCTTCTCCCTCTATTCGTTACACCATTGCAATTTCTGTGTGTGCATGTGTGAGAGAGAGAGAGAGAGAGTCTATCAAATATTCAAGATGGTGTAGACCACCTGCTGTTTGGGCTCACTTCCTCCTAAAACCCTAATAATCCTCTTCAACTTTTGGCATTTCCCCATCATACAATGAAAGGACCCAAAATGGGCCAAAGTGTCCAGATCTAATGGCCGTTCTGCAACTATTTGGAGCGAACAAAAAACAAAATAAATAAACAAAACAAAACAAGGGAGAAGAAGAGCAGAGTGAAGAAGACGAGTAGATAGAAATAAAAAGGGAAAATGAAATAGCAGAATCAAACCTGAAATGCAACTGCTTCCGTCTCTCGGTTTCTCTCTTCTCCTTCCTTTCCCTACCTCTCTATACCATGATCCAACATTGAATCTTAGCTTTGAGCTCCGACCATAGTATTTTCTGAACTTCGGTGGTTTGCCTCCTAAGAAAGAGGAGAACAAATCACTGGAGATTCTATGGCAGAAATCGCACCTCTTCTTTTATTCACTCTGATTTGATTGCAAAAATGGTGAATCAGAGTCTTCGTTCCTCATGGTTGTGGCTGGAGATGAAACACATCTATCTCCCCTGCCTCCTCTCTCTCCCTCTCTCTCTTCCCCCTCTTCCCCTTCATTCGCCCTCCATGGCTTTTATCTCTCTCCTCACTTTCCCTTCTTTGAATCCCAAAAACCTATCCAAACGCCTATGGGATGGGGATAAACAGTAACTATTCACTACTTTACTATTCTGTTCCTCACCCCAATAACATATGGGCCCCACAAGTCAGGGACTCCCACCCCATAGTCCCCTCTAAACAAATGGGGCCTAATAGAATCTACTAAAAGACTTCTTACGCAAGGCATCAAAATGGACCTTTAAAGTTGGGCCTAAAACATAAGCCACAAGTGAGCTTTTTAAACTGGGCTTGATGGGGACTTCATGGCTGTCCCTATGGGGTCTAAGGACAGGCTGTCTTGATGGGGCTCCAGGGCTGGCTGCATTCTGGCTGTTTCTTCTTCCTGTGAGTGTATTCCTCCTTCATCACTAATGCATTGAATGGAATAGGAATCTAGCATCAATATATAATTCTCATAATATTTACCTCTAATCTCTTTGGAACTTTAATGCTATTTTTAAATCTTTAATGATGGCACTTCAAAATGTTTCGAGTCATCTGGTGCTTTTCTATTTGGGGGGAATTAATGTCCAGCTCTGGCATTTGTGCTCTATGTAGTTTCCCCGGCCATTTGAAGGGTCTAATGCATCGCTGAATCACCTTTAATCATCATATGTCATACTACTGGGAAGCATGAGCAATGCACAGGCATCTATTTCATGTAGTGGGTTACAGTCGGTCATTCGGTTGGTAGTTTCATTTACATTCTTTATTATACATGGTCCACAGAGTGGATGTGTCATTGCTATGAAGCTTCTTATTTTTTTTTGCTTTATTATAGTGAGTCATAGGATACTTCTCATTGTTCCTGCTTCTGTAGCTTTTTGCATGACTTTTTTTCTTTCTTTAAATGCGTGACATGCAGATGAGCATTTATCCAGCTGTTAAAGCACCAGTGGAGTTCTCAACTCAGGTAGGTCCAATTTTGGAATAGAACTTCTATCCTTTGTTATTTCATTTCCTTCCTGACTTTCTAGAGTTCTACACCATGGATGTCTGCACCAAAATTTTATCCTATAATTGTGTTCTCTAATTCTATATGCCTGTTAATATAAACAGGTAGATTTGCAATTTAATTGATTAAAATGAAAAATAGATCTAAGGAATTAAAATCAAGAGGGAAATGAGTCTTTGAGCCATGACCACTGCAACCTTTGTGGCCTTGGCCAAACAAAGGAAAATTCAAGTAGTGAATTGGACCCAATTTCCGTTTATCGATTGAAAATACTTGTGGTGATTATGAATACAGTTGGTACTCACATAATTTCCCAATAAATTCTTCTCGGGTATCTTAGGTAGCAACAGATAAACCAGCTCTGTGCTACCTTCGTTATTTTTAATTTGTTTAGATATATGTCCTGTTATGTCTGACAGTGTGCTGAAATCATGGGTTTTCTGCCACATGGAAGTTGTTATGGCAGATCCAGAATATCCATTGATAAAGGAGCATCTGGATTAGCCCCATGAATAATGTCATTGTCCATTTCAAGGCCTACCTACCTTCATGTATTACACCTTATTCCTTTAATTATACAACAACAACAACTCAGCCTTCTCCCAACTGAATGAGGTCGGCTGCATGGATCCGTGAAACAAAGTAGAAAGAAAGGGACAAAGTAACGTCTTAAGAACATCCCATCTAAATGGGGTCGGCTAATTTCCTTTTATATTGTATATTTTTATATCTGACAAAGCTGAAAAGCTTATTCTATGCGGCTGGACAGGTGTACCAACTGTTGCTTCACCTCAAAAGGGTGGGACAACCAAAGTTTAGGGTGTAGTGGTCGGGCATAATTTATCTAATCAGCACGTGGCACCTTAAATTTTACTTTGTTGGTATGGATCTAGGACATTGATAATGGAAGTATGAAAGAAACATATTAGTATATTGAAATGTTTTGCTTTCACTATGTGAATTTGTGGGGTGAAATAGAAATACTGTAATCGTCTCATCCCTTCCCCCTTCCCGTTGTTTTGTTACTCATCTGATTTTATTTTGATGAAATTCTTCCTCATCTGATTGATTTACTAGTAGAAGCAAGTCTTGATATTTGTTTGATGCGACATTGTCTTCTTGCTTAGGGAATTAGACCAGTAAAACATCAGGCATGAGTTTTAGGGCTGCAATCTGGTTTGTGTTGATCATATTTGGTTGGGATTGGTAAACTGAAGTCGAGGCATTTGCACTCACACACACACACACACAAGTAGTGTGAGATATATCATTTTTTAAGGAACTTGTGTATATAAAGATTTGTTCTTGGTAAAATTGTATGCATATAGTTGGTGGTAAAGCTTTTGCATTCATTGGTTGCTCGCCCACTTACATTTGTAGGCTTGTATGTATAGATGCCTGTACAGGTCTCATTTGTACTTGTGAAGTTATATTTCCTCATCAAGGGATGTGCACACACACACTTAACTATTTTCCTCATCAATGGATGTGCACACATACACACACATTTGTGCTTGTGTAGATATCTGGCTTTTCATCGAGGGATGTGTTTACCCATCATCCATTGCCTGGGTGCCACAGGTTTACTCTGGAGATTACATTTTGTGGAATACTTTGGGAAGATGTCCAGTTGCTGCATTGCCAAAAGTATAAGGAGAGCATAAAGCAAGACAGATTCCTGTGCTAATTGAAGGAGTTGGTTTTGCGATGATTGATGGAATGCCCTTGTACCCTTTATGTCATGAGTGTGTGAGCTTAACAGGAGGGCATCTCTATGGCTTGATTCATGTGTTGTAGCAAGCGCAAGAACCAAGCGGATGAGGAGATCTCATGTGGTACTATTCCTGTCATAAAAGGCCAGACTCAACTGAATCTTGTAATAAAAGAATTAGAGAAGGCTGTGGGTGGTTTGTGTGTGCTCAACTTCATTGTATCAATGGGTGGTTTTGAAAGCCTTATGGTACACATTTTTGTAGGATTGGTTGCACTAGCTGGCAAGACACTGCTAAGCTGCACTTGACTTCGTTTTGAACTACAAATTTATGTTCTATGGGAAATGCTGAAATGTCATAAAAAGGATTTTTATCATCTTTCTGGCTTTCTCTTGGTATTAAGAACCATCTTGTTCTCCTGTCCACCAACACCTCCTCGTCATAACCACTTAAAGGTTGAGGGGCGAGAGACCCAATATGACATCATTTTGCATTCCTTCTTGTCTTCATAATATTGATCCAGATTTGTAACAGCAGCTGCCGTGTTTGAGGCTCTGGTTACCACCCTGGGTGTAGCTCCACTGGTCCAAAGGCACTGTTTGTTAACAGACGTCTCCAACTCGAGTCTCCCCATGACTGATCTGTTATACGGGCTAGGTATAGCTGCATGTAACCGGGGTTTACCCTTGGACTTGAACCTTAAAACTAGGCAGGTTCGAAGGTTTCCTTGTTAGCGGAAAAAAACAATGAGGTTCTGGTATATAGGCCTCTTTTTTTGTGGTATGTAGTTTCTCTTCATGGGCTTTTTAGTTGGAGACAAGAAAGTACAGTTCCTCTCTTATATGTTATACTACCAACATGGTTATGCAATCTGTGTGTATCTTTTACTGATTTTGAAGTTGTTTGGTTACAGGTTACTTTCTCAGCCAGATATAGCTGTTTGGATACAGGTCTCAGAGGAATTGGGGCAGGGTTACTGCTTACTTGATCCCAATCCTCAAGAGTTGGAACCTTCAAAGAGATTTAAATTTTGAAATCAGGAACTTCTAAAGGGAACTTTTAATCATGTGTAGCCTTGAGGTCGAAGGTTCATGGTTGAAGGCTTAGACCCTATGGCTCCATATGCTTGCAAGGGAAATATAGGGAAGGGAGGTGAAATCAAATAAATAATAAAATGAAAATTTTTATAGGGTTTAAGTTACCTGTTCGGATGCATTGCGTAGGCTAGGGCCTTTCTTTATCTATCCCACATATTAAAGGGCAGAATTTTCAAATATAATATTTATCTTACTTCTTAAAACCAATGAAACTGATAACAATCATGTTATTCTACTAAAAAAAAAAAAAATAGATAACAATCATGTTAAGTAATTATTATAAGGAAGAGAGAATGTTATCTGGTTGTGCAGCTCCTGCACTAACACTGGTCAATGGGAGCATGTCCAGGCATCCAACATGGGGTAAGGTGGTCATTTTGTCACCCGTGTTTGGGTGCTGAAGTGCATGATTGGGTACAGGTCTTGTTTTCCTTAGTCATTATAAAAATGGGAAAATAATGTAAGTTGTGTAGCGTATGCTAGTGGTTCCCTGTATTTATCTCTCTTGCCCCTCGTACGAAATGACATATTTGCCCCTTACTGTGGGAGGAGAAAGATAAACACAAGAAGATGCTAACGAGTCGGACAGGAAACTCAACTCCATAGTGTTTATTTATTTTCTTTTTAAAGCTGATTTAACTTTCCTTTCCTTCCCTCAGCATAGAACCCTACATTCTTTGTTCCCTGCTAAATCAAAGACCATTGCATTGTTCTGGCTGTGGAGGCCATTAACAAGCCAACCAGTCCCAATCCCTTCCTTATTATATGGGGTGGTGTCTAGTCACATTTTGGAGTTTGATCATACTTTTAGGGTCCTTTTTGTGGGTGTTGGATCTAAGCTGTTACCTCTTTTACCTTGTAAAGAAGCGAGATCCATATTTTCAGGCCTAACAATGCCATAAAAGATCTCCTCAACTCTGTATTGCTCTAACTCTGGTTCTATTTTTCTAATTTTGCCCCCCCCCTCTCTCTCTCTCTCTCTCTCTTCTTTTTCTTCTTTTCACCTTTCATCCTTATTGTTTTTTTTTTTTAAATCAGCCCAAACGATGCCAATGCATTGGAGAGGTTAGCGCACTTGAGAGGACCTTATTTTTTTTGAAGATTTATAAAAAGTCTGCTTAGGATCAGGTTCCTCCAAGGTGTGGTATGGGTGGCAATGTATATTTGACAGTTTCAAGCTTTCAGGCACAAATCTCAATACATGAACGCACATCTAGAGATATTTCAATTTGTCAAATGTGCGCTATCACCTCTACCACGCCATAGAATGGCCCCATCCACCTAAAAGTACAACTTACCAGAATTAAATTACAAATTTAAAACAAAACCCGCTAAATAGGCCAAGAAGTCACCAAGGCATGGTAAGAAAACAAATTGTGTATAAAGAATTTTTTATAGGAACAAGATCCGCACACTACCCGTGTGCAGATTTTTTTCACAAAAAATGTGGGTAAATTATATATATTTTTTTATTTTTTAGACCACTAAATGTGTTGGGCTCAAGTATAGAGTCTGGACCAAATAATATTTGGTTGTTTCTGGTGTGTGGTTCCAGTTTGACTGTTGTCTAACCAGAATCGACCACCTAAGACACAGCCCAACCCCCTAATAGCCAATTTAAGGTGCACATAGATTGACACCTTTTTTAGACCACTAAATGTGCTGGGCTCAAGTCTGGTCTGGACCAAATAATATTTGGTTGTTTCTGGTGTGAGGTTCGAGTTTGACGGTTTGTCTTACTAGAATCGATGACCTAAGAGTCAGACACAGCCCAACCCCTTAATAGCCAATTTAAGGTGCACATAGATTGATATCTTTTTTAGACCACTAAATGTGCTGGGCTCAAGTCTGGAGTCTGGACCAATTTAAGGTGCCGTTGGGAGATAAATGACTCCGTAATAAGGCCTATTTAACTTGATTAAAGATCGATACGTGATTAAATGTTTATTAATGGGACCATGCCTAACCTAGCTATGGCTTAAACGGGCTGATCATAATGTGAGATCCTAAATTTAGGGTATTGATAAGGCCCCACCAAAACCAGGTTTGCATTATACAAATCTTATTAAATCTATCACGTGAATCATGATGAAAACTGAGAAGAAAATAGATAAGATCTCAATAATTATAAAATCTTACAAAATATATAAAAAATTTCACCAAAATAAAAGTCTCAACTATTATAAAATGGAAGAAGCTCAAGATTTTTTTGACTTTGGGTAATGGCTCACATCTTCATCCATCTTTATATATTAATCAATCAGCCAAATGGGTCCACACCATTAAAATAGTAGCTCCTTCATAGAGTGCTCACTACAGTAGATTTCTGTGCTTGTATAATAGTAAGGTGTGGGTTGCAGACTTGCAGGAATAATGGAGTTTTCTTCTACTTTCTCCTCAAAATCTTCTTCTTCTTCCGTTATCTTCCATGGCACCACCACTGGTAGACCTAAATTACCAGTCTTCACCTTAAACCCTAGAACTGCTAGCATTGGTTCTGAGTCTTACTGGAGAAGATTAGTAAAATCCAACACAAGAACCTTCTCATTGTCTTCTCTTTCTTCTTCAACCTTACCTCCTCTTGATCATAACCCTATAAAGCTTGAGGTTGAGGTTAAGGTTGACCAGGAGAAAGAAACCCATGATGAAACAAATCTCTTGACTCCTGATGATTATCTTCAGAATATGGACCCAGATTTGCATGAACAGCTACTGTATGAAGCTTTGGTGTGGAGTTCTCTTCATGGGCTTGTTGTTGGAGACAAGAAAGTCCAGGTCTTCCCTTAACCTAATCTTCCAAAGTTCCATCTCTTCGATTCATTTTGTTTTCATCCTTATTTAATTGTTACTGTTTACATGTTGCCATGCATTTGTTGGATTCCTTCTCTAGTTTTTGTCAGGGTTTCGCGCGAAAGCAATTATCCCACATAGTGATGGTCCGATTTATTATTAAATTTGTTGGACTTATGCAGTTAACGACTATTAATCGGGTATTCACGGAGTAAGGTAGTACCCTTGAGCTCTCGATGGTCATCCACCTGGGACCAATCAAGACCTAGACCGATAGGGCACCATTCTTACAACAACAACATCCAAAATCTTATCCCAATTAACATGGAGATTTCAAGTAAGAATGAATGCGAGGATCCATGCAAAAAGATTGACAGAATAGGCCCGCCTTCTTTATTCATTCAAATCACATGGATTTTTTTTTAATCCTCCACTATTATAAAATTTGTGTGTTATTTTATGGATAATTTTTTTAATCCTCTTTTAATCAAATGTTATTGACATTCTTTTATTCTCCTTTAGCAAGTGGTGTCCTCATTATAAAATTGTATCGATTTCATGATTATTTTAATCCTCTTCCTTTGGCAGTTTCTTAATCCTTCCCTTCTAATTCTCCCCACGCATTAGAATATTTGTATAATTGATGAAATTTTGATCCCCATATAGTTTGAGCATGTTTAGAACCGAGTAGAACCATGTCCATGCCTTAGTCTATGAGTTTCAGTTACCTAAATGGACAATAATAGTGTAAAATTCTTAAATTGGTGGGGAGTGATTAGGCCCCACCAAAATCGACTGGGACCGACCGGTTGATTCCTCTAATTATTTATCATTTTCGTAAATTTATTTTAGGTTCGTAATCGGGCTATTTGGGGTTTGGTTTGATCTAGTTTTGGATTTACATGTATGCATAATGAAATTAATGGGAAAATATTTTGATCTAGTTTTGGATTTACATGTATGCATAATGAAATTAATGGGAAAATATTCTTCTTTTTTTATTAATTATTTTTTGGGTTTTCGATTTGTTATCAAGTTACAATTGATTGAGTCTCAGTTTTCTTGATCTGGTTTTATTTTGATTTTTATTGGTTCCATGAACCCTAATCCAAAACCAAACTGATAAAGGTTCGATTCAATTTAATTCGGGTTGAACCAATCTATTTCATTCGGTTCAACCGGTTCTGACTGAACTTTGACACCCTTAGGCCCATCCATCTTTCAGAGTGTTGGTAAGAAGAAGAAGGGGCCCAAGGGTATGGGGGAATGGTATGGATCTGACTAGGTCTCTGGGGCATGCCCAACTAGGTCCAGGCCAGGCCAGGCCAGGCCAGCCCCGCCCTGCTCCGAAGCATTCATTCTTTGGCCCATCCAAATCTCAGTAGAAATATAAAGAATTTGACTGGGCTCATTGACAGTTTACATATGTGCTACAAACATGAGATGGGCCAGCATCCTGGGCTTTTTTTATGTAAGTAGGCCCAGAACAGTTGGGTCTTTTCAAGCCAGCTGTCTCTAGGCATAGAGGGCACAGCCGGACAGCGTTCTTGAATCATGTGATCCGTTCTGGATTTCAAGGGTTCAGGTCCATTCCGGCCAATTCCTGACCGGTTTCAGATGAACCGAAATCAGCCAAGCCAGATGCCCGGTTCTGCATTTTTGAACCTTGGTCCGGCCTAGAGCCTGGTTTAAAAGTGGCCCAACTGCTTGTATCATACTGGCGGGAAAATGAGCCAAGACGGAGGGAAACGAGTGGAACAAGAAGAGTCAGAATCAACTGCTACAGTTTCTTGTTCGTTAGTAAGGATTTCAAATTTCTTCTTTTTCTATCCCTTCAAACTCAAATTTCAAAGTATTTTTTGTTTTTTTTTGTTTCTTTTTATTGATGATTTATAGTTATTTTGTTGGAGGAGGAAAGCATGAAAAGTAAAGGAGAATTGAAAATAATGTGATGTAGAGATTTGGTATAAATAGAATTCAAAGATGATGATTGAATTCGAAAATCATGTGTTGTAGAGTTTTCGATCTTTTCTTTCCTCCAAACTCAAAGCTCATTAACGTTTTGAATGTGGTGGTGGTAATGATGATTGAGTTTGCAGAGATCGGGAAGAGTTCCTGGTGTAGGCATGACTCACTCCCCATTTTCTCTATTGCCCATATCCTTTCCTCGATCTAATTGGCAGCAAGCCTGTGAATTAGCCCCTCTTTTCAATGAGCTCGTTGATCGTGTCAGCTTAGATGGTGAATTTCTACAGGAATCGCTCTCCAGGTGCTCTCTCTCTCTCTCTCTCTCTCTCTCTCTCTCTCTCTCTCTGTATGTTTATTTTGTGGTTTGATTCTATTTTTAGGTTTAGTGAAAGAAATTGCAGATGTACCATAAAAAAAGAAAAAGAAAGAAACCCTCAAACCCAACTGCTCAGTTATAGAGAAAACATACCTAGTTGATATTGGAAACAAAAATTGCGGCAAAGCCTTCAAAACACAATAAAACAAAAATTTAGCCTTTAAACTGAACAGAGAGTTCTTGAGAGATGATATCTTTAGTCAGGTATTCTATATCCTCATCAAAAATGGATTCATTATTATTGGTAATCCATATGCAGTGTCCTGTACTTGCAGTGATATTAGTCTAGGAATTTGAAACACCTCAGCTCCTCTCCACCTTCTGGGTTTTACCATATTCTTCTTTTATGGAATTGTCCATCTTTCTTCTGTTGTTAGATCCATTGGTCTTAAGTTCTGTTAGGGTTCATATCCCTTGTATGATTCATGAGAATGGAAACCCTAGTTGTCAGAGGCTGTTCTTGATTTTTTATCAGTATTTCTCCTACATTGCAGGACAAAAGAAGCAGATGTTTTCACCCGCAGACTCTTAGATATTCACTCCAAAATGCTTGAGATCAACAAAAGAGAGGTCACTTATTTGTGTATTACTCCATTGATTCAGACAAACTGCATCCATTCACTGTTTTGCTCTAATTACAAGATGGAATACTATACTTGTTCATGTTGTTAATTTTTGTAATGTGGATGACACTAACTAGTTCAATTTTTTAACATTACTGCAGGAAATTCGTTTGGGTTTGCATCGTTCAGATTATATGCTTGATGCTCAGACTAATTCACTTCTTCAAGTAGAGCTCAACACTATTTCAACTTCATCAATTGCTCCTGGTTGTATTGTTAGTGAGCTTCACAGGTTAAGTGTTTCCATGAAAGCTTGAAAAATTGATACTTCGCCAGTATGTTTTCCATCAGAATGTTGTCTATACATTTCTGAAACTGAATTTCAAGACCATATATCTTTATCTATTTGATATTGCATTTTCCCCTCTCTTCTGCTGTCTTGGCCTTGTGTTCGATAGTTTTGATGACAAACTCTAGGAAGTATTTTCTTATTTTTCCAAGAATACCAAAGGTTATATGATTCAAATGTTTCTACATTGTTTTATTGATAGCAATTAAAATTTCCTTCAGATAATTCAACTTTTATTTAAATTGGTAACATTTGCAAGTTGCAATAATATGTTTAGTATTAAACAATATTTTTGTTCATCTTTCTGTTAGGAATGTCTTCACAAATTCAATCTCCAGAACCAGGCTGGTAGAATCGACCCAAACACGATGCATAACCGTCTGATCTAATTATGGCCCAGCAATTAAAATCAGAATCCATCAAAGCAATGTTTATGGTACACCAACGGATCATCATACTGAACATCAAAACCTGACATGGTACTTCTTGAGTTTTTCATTTTCTATAGGCCCTTTGGAGACTGAAACCACACAATAGTATTTACCATTACATCTTTAGATGAATCCATGGATGATTATAACAAAAATGTGTAGTTTGGTAGGACATAAGTGGGATTCCATTGGGGACATGATTAATTTAAATTTTGTCTATTTTTCTATATTCAAGTGTATGCCACTAATTTCTATTTTTACTATTATGTGGAATGCCTACATAGTGGATGATGCATTTATGCATTCAAATTTAGCAATTGAATGATGCCATTTTGAATGAAGTTGTGCATATCAGACTGAAGAATCAGTTCCCAAATGCAACAAAGGAAGAATAATTAGCAAGTTTTCTAAATGATGGTAGTTCATTTTCCAGGAACTTAATCAATCAAAATGGAAAGCTCCTTGGGTTAGATTCTGGAAACATCCCTAGAAACAACAATGTCAGTCAGTATGCAGAGGCATTAGCTAAAGCTTGGATTGAGTACAACAACTCCAGGTTGGAATCCAAAACTGCTGTAGTATTGTTCCCTACCTCTGTTCTGAGGTGTTACTAATATCAATTCTTTTGTGCAGGGCTGTCATTTTGGCTGTAGTTCAAGCTGATGAACACAATATGTATGACCAGCTTTGGCTTCTCTCCATTTTGAAAGAGAGATATCCTTTTTATTCTTCGTAGTTGCCTCCTACTATGCAAAAATATAGTCATATCGTTTAATATTTAGAAGTAGTTTTAACAGAATTTCTTTTTATCTTCTGTTGAAGGTATTGAAAATTAGTCCTTAGCAGCAATTCATGTTGAAGGCATTGAAAACTTGTTTTGAACAGAATTCATTACTTGAAAATGCAGACAGTTTCTGAACCAAATATTTGTCACTGAAAAATAAATTCCTTAATTTATCAATTCAAAAAAATGGGAATTTGCAAGCTGTCACTCTCAAAAAATTGATCCCTCACCAACTCAGAATAAGAGGTTGGAAAAAGTTAAATAGAATAAAATAAAGTTCTTCTCACCAACTCAGAAATGTTTCTTAATGAATTTCTACATGGGAATCTTCCTTAACTTTATAACACATATGGCGTAACAGTAATTCGTAAAACATTGACAGAAATAGATGCTGATGCGGTGCTTCTGCCAGATGGGACTCTTCTTGTGTATGTAACTTATTTTGCTTTATCTTTTTCTCTGTGCTATTCTTTTTCCCTATTTTGTCGATGTAGCTCTGTAGCATTCATCTTTCTTTTTTTTCTTTTTTTTTTTCTTTTAATAAAACATGAATTTTTTTTTTTCACCTTTGTGTGTGTGTGTGTGTGTGTGTTAGGGGGAGGGTGCTTTTTATTGTGCTTTCTTCAATGTTATATTTCTAAATGTGAAAGTTTTATAATCTTATAATCACAGAGGTGATCGAGAAGTTGCGGTTGTATATTTCAGAGCTGGGTATACACCGCGTGATTATCCTTCAGAATCAGTATGGACTTTTGCCTCTAAATCTTTCATCTTCAACTGTGACCCAGTTATATTTTATACATTCTGGAGAACCTTCTTGCTTTGCTTATGTGCATGATTATATAGGAATGGAGAGCAAGGCTACTGATGGAGCAGTCCTCTGCTGTCAAATGCCCATCTATTTCCTATCATTTAGTTGGAACTAAGAAGATACAACAAGAGCTAGCAAAACCCAATGTGCTTGAGAGGTATCAAGTTTTCTTTTAAGACCTGATTTCACTTTTTCAAGAAACTTGCTGACATTTCTAGTTCAATTGTATGGGTATAGTAGGTTTACTTACAACTTAATTCTGCCTCCCCAAACCCTCCACCCCCCAGAAAAAAATAAAACTTAATTAAAAATGAAATAAAGAGAGAAAAATCTATCTGAGCACAACTCCAAATCTTGTGGGTATGCCCAAATTGGATCTATATAGAGAAAAGGGGGCAGATGGGATCAATATTCCCTTCCATTGGCAAAGATTGTGATTCTCCTGTAAGATATCATGCAAATGAAGCTCCTGATTTAGTGAGAAAGAATGACTCTGGATGCCCCCATTTAGGTCAGTTTGTGTTATAATGGCAATGCAGTTTATCTCTAACCTGGTTTAATTTTTTGTATGTTTTGAAGCACTTTAATTACCTTCAAATGAAATAGTGACCTAAACATAACTATTAGGTTCATCAACTTTACAATAAACATGGCACTATAAAGGATCCCAGATTTACTTCCAACTGATTCAAATAAACTTTTAAAACAAAATTCTGCCATGTTTTCATGGGTTTTCTGTCACTCAGATGCTGGCATGGAAAATCCACATCATTCACTTGATGGGGGTCAGGGTTCTACAGGTATGGTGTACCCTGCCCATGTGATCCCAGTTGCATTCTTGTAATATATGCTCCAATTTGTAGTTCACCTTAAAGCTTTTCATGAGGGTATAATTACTTACTTTTTGGCTTTGTGAACTGTGATAGAGGCCTACAGGGAATAAACTTGCAACATACAGAACAAAATGGTGACATAATGAAATACATGGATCTATTTTGACTGCTGTGGCAATTGCCACATCAAAACCATCTACAAATAGTATGTCAAGCTTGCTCTGTCTACGCGTGATTCCTGTCTCTAGTCTCTAGTCTTTAGTCTCTACTTTGAACATTAAAAGACCTACCTGTCGAGGGGAAGGGAGGGGAAGGAGAAGTACCATAAACTTCATAACATTTTATCAATTTTAAACAAGATCAAATACTTATTGAGACAAAAGAACCAAATTTCAGAACTATCAGTCTACCTTGGATAAAATCCAGAATAAGCACCGACTTACAACCTTTGACAAGCTTAAAATTTTCTTACAGTAGTATACACTCCTTGGACTTTCTAGCTGGTAAAGTTTCAGCTCAGTGAAGAGGACTTTCTATAGAAATATGCTCAATCAGCTACTGGTCTGCTCTAAAATTTCCAAATGCCATTGTAACTACTCATTGTCATTTTTCTTTGTACTCTTTTATCATTTATCTGGGTGCCAAATTTGATAGTTAATGATTTTGCGTCATTGTGTGACCAGGTTCATTGAGAACGAGGATGACATTGAAAAACTACGTAAATGCTTCGCAGGGTTGTGGGATTTGGATGACTCTAATGCTGTGAAGAATGCAATTAAAAGACCTGAACTGTTTGTTATCAAACCCCAACGAGAAGGAGGAGGTCCAGCCATTTAACATTGCTTTTCTTACTAGTACAACTAATGCTACTAAAGCTAAATTACCATTTTTATTATGTGATATCTGTGTTAGTATTGGGTTCTCTGACAATGGCTCATGATCCCCTTGCAGGGAACAACATCTATGGCGATGATGTGAGAGAAACCCTACTGAAATTAGAGAAGGAAAGGAGTGAAGAACGTGCAGCCTATATTCTTATGCAAAGGATTTTCCCCTTTACTGCTCCTGCATGTCTGGTCAGAGATGGATCTTGTCATCAAGTAAATAGTGTATCAGAAGTTGGGATTTTTGGTGCTTATCTAAGGTATTAATGTATTCAATTTTAATGACACTTAATTCATTATCTAGCTGGTGTTTCTGATGCAAACTATACTTCAAGGTTAGTAAGATGGGACTTTGATTTTACAGGAACAAAGAGAAGGTGATCATGAATGATGAGTGTGGTTACTTGATCAGGACTAAGGGTTCTACAGCAAATGAAGGTGGAGTTATTTCTGGATATGCTGTGATAGATATCATATATTTGACTTAATTGAGATGAATTTCCAAGGTAACTACAAATCAATTATGATTAATGACATAGAGCACCTAAATTTTAAAGCATATGAGCCTTGCAGTGGACATGCAATTAACATTTAATTTGTTCTAATGGCAGGGATCAACACAGGTATTTGATCGGTTTAGATGCTATGGCTGTACATATCTGTCATCTTTTGTTTCCATGAAGCCCTCCAGTGGGAGGTGTAGAAAGAGAGGCTGAAACAGAGTAGTGCCACTTTGTTATCCGGTTGCTTTCTGAGTCTTTGTTCTGTTGTTCTGTATATATATAGTAATTACTAATGCTTTTATCAAATCAAAACAATAGATTGTAATAAATTGATAGAGAATAAAGAGGGCAGGGACCTCCTGCATGTAATGGCATGGGTGTTCATGATTCTTTTACAAGAGGGCCCACATGGTTAGAGAGGAGAGAGACTATACACTACATCATGTTTTCGAACATAAAATAGGAAAATTTACACATAAGCAAGGTTCAAGGTAGCGAAATGGGGGAGCCCAATTGGTCTCTTCCATTTCTGGCTAGAATCAGCCAGAATCACTTGAACCCTAAAATTCTTGCCGTGGATCGGAAGAGCGAGTCAGACTAAATCGGGATCAGTATCAGACAATTTTAACTCCAATCCATTGTTGAAACTTCTCGCTATCTAAAAGCGGTGATTCCAACCTGATTGTGCGAAGCTCACAATTCCAAATTGCCTACATCCTTCTGAAGCTCATTTCCATAAAACATACCTGTAACTCCAACGTCATGCCTTCCCTTAGGAGCTACATACCTTTAATGTTGTACCTTCATTCATGTCTTGAACCCAACTATACTATTACAAACGTTTTGAGAAACAGAAAAAACTAAATACCTTTTTGCAATTTTAAAAATCATAACACAAAAACGGAAAAAAGACAAAATCAAACGGTCCCTTACTTAAACTTCAAGGTTTGGGGAGTAATACATTAATCAGGGCCAGAGCCAGACTAGCCCAATAATATGTTTTAGCCCAAGGTACGCAGGCAAGATACCTTGGTAGGCCCAATTTTTCCACGTGGCATAAAACTGTGGGATGACACATGGACTGCTCTTAAGTTGCCATGTCACAATTGTTACATGCCAGCTGCCCATGTCTGTTTTGGAATCCACTTTCCACCCAAACCCTGTCATTGAATAGGGACACTTTTCCCTTACCAAAAAAAAAAAAAAATAGACACTTTTCCAGAAAATTTCAAAGCGCACACCAACTAAGAAAAATGAGAAAACGGCCGTAGCAAACAAAGAGAAGAGAGGAGCGGTACATGGGGATTACTAGCTGCTTTTCATGGACTCGTCTTCCATTTCCGTCTCTTTCTCCTTCCCCAATTGTTTCTGCAATTCTCCTGCCACTCTCCTTCCCCATTTTACAAAGCCGAGGAGCTTCTCCTTCTTCAATCCTTGTAAAACTCCATTTCGAGGCTACCTGCAGAAATCCCACGGAACCATGAAGAGTGAATCCTCCTCGTTTTCTTCTTCCTATGTAAATCTAGATTCTGGGAAGTGCGGAGAGGAGAAAACTCTAGATTGGAGTTCTACAACATCCATGATATATGATTTGCGTGATATCAATCCGGATTTGTTTCAACAGTTGGTCTATGACGCTCTGGTCTGGAGTTCCCTTCATGGACTTGTTGTTGGAGACAAAAGCGTTCAGGTTAGCAACATATAATTATCGTTCTTTGACCATTGAATCTTGCTGCAAATAGAATATTGGAAGTGCTCCTTTAGTTGTTAAATTTTTGGTGGCTCACTTGCAGAGGTCTGGAATGGTTCCTGGCCTAGGGCTCGTGCACGCTCCGTTTGCTTTGTTGCCCACATTCTTCCCTCAAATTCATTGGCAACAAGCGTGTGAGTTAGCTCCCCTTTTCAATGAGCTTATCGATCGTGTGAGTTTGGATGGAAAATTTTTACAGGAATCATTGTCCAGGTTCCCTCTCTCTCCCTGTATGTGCATTGATTGTTTTCATGTCTGATTACTTTACTACTGTGATATTTATCTAACATGATTGTCTAAGTAATTCCAAAATATTTTAAGTTTTGTTATTACTTATAACCAAATTCTTTGGTTTCAACAAGGAAATAATAACAAGCCCAAGAAACCTCTTAGATCTAGTGAGCCCCAAATGTTGGACAAGAAACAAGAGAGGCATTGAGGGGCATCTCTTTAGCCCCACATCGGCTAGGGAAAGAGATTGGGCTAGTTGATAACCTCCGGCACTCTTCCATAGCCACAACGCGTTTTAAAGCCATGAGGCTCATGGACCAAAGGGGATAACATTGTGGTTTGGTATGGGGCTGGAGTGTTATAAATAGTATCAAAGCAGACCCTAACACTGTGTGGGGCCACAACTGAGATGCTATACAGTGAGGGGGAGATTGTCACGCCCATGAAATGGCCCAAATCCAGTGAGCCCCAAAGGTTGGGCAAGAAACGGAGAGGTGTTGTGGGGGGCATCTCTTTAGTCCCACATCGCTAGGGGGAAGAGATTGGGCTAGTTGATAAACTCTAACACCCCTTCCATAGTTACAACGCGCTTTAAAGCCATGAGACCCCAAAACATACAATATTGTGGTTTGGTATGGCGTCAGGGCGTTACACCACATGACAGAAAAATTGCAGATTTGATATGTAGGGTAGTTGAGCCATTTGTTTTGGTCATTTCCTGTAAATAATTAGGTTGTATGTTTGTTCAATATTACTCATGAGTATATATATATATATTTTTTTTTTCTTTACATTTTTGCTGGATATGCTAAAAAGATGTGCTTCTTGACGATATATTCTTTGAACGAAACATATGCTCCAATCACCTTAAATAACATCAGATAAGTCTACTTGTGGAAGCAAGCAAAGTGCATCTTCAATACTATATTATTATCTGCTGTTTATTGTGCTTGCAGAAACATGTTCTTCTTCCTCCCCTTTCATATCTGTTAATCCTGTATTTTCTGCAATTTACTTTTTATATTATATTTATATTGTCCTGTTTTGGTTATAGACATTTAGCTGATATTCCTTTCATTGTTTGGCTCCCTCTCACTTCTATATTTTCATTAAGCTTCATTTCAACCTTCTTTCTACTGTGACATGCAAAATCGGAAATATGAGTTGGATTTCTTTTCTTAATTTTGTTGTGAACCATTGTAGAACGAAGAAAGTGGACGCTTTCACTAGTAGACTGTTAGATATTCATTCCAAAATGCTAGAAATTAACAAAAAGGAGGTGAGCTATTATATGTGACCTATTCTACTTTCACCTATAATCTGTATTTCTGATTATATTGGCGTAGGCACTGATCCTTTTAGTTGCTATAACAGGATATACGTCTGGGTTTACATCGTTCAGATTATATGCTTGATGCTCAGACTGAATTACTTCTCCAAATAGAGCTCAATACTGTTTCAGCTTCTTTTGCTGGCCTTGGTTGTGTTGTCAGTGAGCTTCACAGGTCAACTAGTTCTGTATTAACCTCGGAATACTTGAACCTTCTCCAGAATCATTGATATGTTCTTTTGATATCATTAATAGTATAATAAAAAATCTGGTACTTAATTTGTACTGCATTAATTCACATGATGTGTACACATAAGGCTTGAAGGTAGCATGGCAAGATCTTACATGCCCAAAACAAGTAACATTGGATAAACAACAAGCATCTAAATGGTTGCTTCTCATTTTGCAGGAATTTACTTAACCACTACGGAAAGAAACTTGGATTGAATCCCTTGAGGGTCCCTGGAAACAACTCAGTCAGTGGATTTGCCGAGGCAATAGCTAAAGCTTGGAATGAGTTCAATAACTCTAGGTTGGGGTCAACCGATCCTTCTGTTTTCCTTTTTGTAAACTTGTACTTGCAAGGTCATTCTGAACTGTCACTAATTTCAAATATATTTTTTCAGGGCTGTAGTTTTGGTTGTGGTTCAAACTGAAGAACGCAACATGTATGATCAACACTGGCTTTCTACCATTTTGAAGGAGAGATATCCTTTTTATCTTCAGCATCCGTCCTATATAATTATACATAATGATATTATTTGAGTTTCTAAAGAGAACCAGGATAACGTTACTCTAAGAGAACCAGATATAGATGGATCTCTTCTTCCCGAGAAATAGATAGATATATGAGCATTCACCCAATGGATCTTAACAATGTTTGTGAAAGTAAAATAAATAAGAAATTTTTAAATAGTTCTGGGAAGTAATTGATTTTTCAATAGGAAACAAGAAAGTTGATACTACAGCTTCCCATGTGGTACCATGCACTTTAGGGTAAAGTATTGTGCCAATGTAGTTAGCAAATCACATTCTTCAATATGTTAGAGATTGATATAGCAGTGAATGCGTGTGATTCCTTGCCATAAAGAACAAAATGTAAGCTGAATATAGTTTCTTTCCTTTTCTTTCTTTTTTTCTTTTTTTTTTTTCTTTTTTTTTTTTTTTTTTCTCTTTTTTT
>NC_056566.1:23696949-23708356 GCF_013358625.1 Macadamia integrifolia
AAAAAAAAAAAAAAAACCCCAACAAAAAAGTCTGGGTCTTTATCTTTTCTCAAAATTTTTACCCCTTTAATCTGACCCTTTCCTATATAGCCCCCTCAAAAAAGTCTGTGTCTTGATCTTTTCTTAATTTTTTTGCTTTGGCATCTCAACTTGAGAAAGGAGATAATTCTCACCCAACCCCAAAGAAAAAGTCATTCACTTTTTATTATTAGTTGGATGAAACCGAAAAGCTTTTTACTCAAATTTACTATTTTATGTCACGAAATGTTCTGGATTTTGGTGAATTTTCAGAAATATTGTTCTATGAGTATGATTAAAACTTGGTTTAAACAGGTTTTGACCAAAATTCCAGAATTGTGGGAAATTCTGCTTCTGTTACCTGTACTGAGTGACTTAATTTCAGCTCTTTAAAACAAATCATGAGTGAATAAATTGGGAGAACAAGAACAGTGAGTGCCTTTTTTTTTTGTTATTTAAAGTTTCTGACAGATTGATGAAAACAAGGAAGTTATTGTTTCTTCCTTAACTCTGTAATACACATTTTGTGACAACCATTCGTAAAACAATGGCAGAAATAGATGCAGAGGGGGAGCTTCAACCAGATGGAACACTTGTTGTGTATGTAAATTTTCTCCTATTTATTTATGCATTGAACATGTGATATTTCTTAGTCACTGTGCATTTGCCAAGTGATACTTCTAACTTTAACATTTGAAAGTTCTATTCTGCAGTGGAGGCCAACCAGTTGCAGTCATCTATTTCAGAGCCGGGTATGCACCTAGTGATTATCCTTCAGAATCAGTAAGAAGTGCTTCTCTGTTCTTATGCTCTGTCCTGATGATAGTGTTGTTCATACTTCTTGTGCCTAGTGGAGGCTGGCATTTGGTTTCTGCTTAGAAGCAATATAATGTTGAGGAAGCCCAACTTGTGGGCAGACCCTGGGGCAGGCTAAAATGCCATATGGACAAACACCATGGAAATTTGGCCAGGAATGGTGAAGCAAACCTTGTACTGAGAAAACCTAGTCAATCCCAAACCACACACCCCCCCCCCCACCCCGGCCCCCCCAAAAAGAAAAAAAAGAAGAAGAAGAAAACGGACATTGTTGAATTCATTGAGTGAAAAGATCCTTCCTATATGTCAAAATAT
The DNA here is from genome assembly GCF_013358625.1 of Macadamia integrifolia. Classification (NCBI taxonomy): domain Eukaryota; kingdom Viridiplantae; phylum Streptophyta; class Magnoliopsida; order Proteales; family Proteaceae; genus Macadamia; species Macadamia integrifolia. The sequence continues at coordinate 23,698,099 of NC_056566.1, forward strand.
ATATATTTAACCATTTGAACCCAAAAAAAGGGGTCAAGTACTGTCTCATGCAAGCTGGATGAATATTCAAATGTCCTTGCATTTTTTCCTTTCCAACTGTAAAGGGTGCCATACTTTTGTCCATAGACATCCAACTTTGCATTGGATCTGAGATAATTTTGGAATTGCTTACATCCCCACGCCCCCACCCACCCCAAAAAAAAAAAAAAAAGTAATCATGTATGAGCTGGTATGAAGGTCTGCTTTCAATTGATTTTTGATCAATGGAATGGAATCTCCTAGGAGGGATCCATCAACTTTCAGGTCCCAAATCCATACATGTCCACCATTCATATTGTGTTGTGATTAAAATATGCAGTGCATTGAATGTTGTATATCAGCATATAAATGGTTTTTGCCATATGCTTATGTTCTTACTGATTTACTAGGAATGGAGAACCAGACTGTTAATGGAGCAGTCCTCTGCAATCAAGTGCCCATCTATTTCCTACCATTTAGCGGGAACCAAGAAAATTCAGCAAGAGCTGGCAAAACCCAATGTACTTGAAAGGTAACAAAACTTTGTTTTCCTTCGGAGCCTAGGTCCTAGTCCTATTGTTTGTTCATTCATTTCTGCACGAATAAAACTACCTTAAATTTTCAGCACATGTAATTATGCCTCAAAAGTACTCTAGATTGTGTTAAACCAATGTGGCCATAGGCCGCCAAAAAAAAAAAACTCGTCAAGTTTTTCCATGGGTTATCTGATTATAATTTGATTTTATGGACCCTAGGTTGAAATGACGTTCTGCCATTCCAGTTGGATTTATTTCATTTATATATGTGGATGTATTTCTATGATTCTTGGATTATAGTATACTTTCTTGTAAGCCCACACAAAAAAAAATTAAAGGATTTGCTATACTTTTAGTTGAATTTTTTGCTGGAATATATGAGCAGGTTTCTCGAGAACAAGGATGATATTGCCAAACTACGCAAATGCTTTGCAGGGTTATGGAGTATGGATTATTCTGATGTTGTAAAAAGTGCCATTGAAAAACCTGATTTGTTTGTGCTCAAACCCCAACGAGAAGGAGGAGGTACAGTTCTTTCCAAACTCATTGCTATTGTTGTTGCCATCGTCTTTGTTGCTGTTTATTTTTGATATGACTATGATTCCAACATCTTCAGGTAACAATGTCTATGGTGACAATTTGAGAGAAACCCTACTGAAATTGGAGAATGAAGGGAGTGAAGAACGTGATGCTTACATCCTTATGCAAAGGATTTTCCCCAGTGCTTCTCCTGCATTTCTGGTGCGAGATGGTGTTTGTCACCAAGACCATGTCATATCAGAACTTGGGATATATGGTGCTTATCTGAGGTATTGACCTGTGTTTTCTTTTGTATATTCCTGTGTTGGGTAGTTTGGTGTGTTGGGAAAGGGATCTGTATGGATGGGCTTGAGTCGACGGTTTAAGTTTTGGTTGTATCTTCTTAACTAAATGACATTGACAATGCTGTAGTATTTGAAACTATCTTGCATTTGATGTGTTCGGACTGGATTTTACAGGAGCAAAAATAAAATCATAATAAATGATCACTGTGGTTACCTGATGCGAACCAAAGTTACATCATCAAATGAAGGTGGAGTTGCTGCTGGATTTGCAGTCCTTGATAGTATATATTTGACATGATTGAATTGGTGTCTTTCGACGAAAGGGAAATGGAGCAATAAAGTGTTGACGTGTCCTGTTGGGGCCACTGTTAGGGGTTAAAAGAAAAACTCACAGGCTCATACCAAGGCTACATTGAACAATAACTTTAAGTAAGTTTTGACATGCAGTTAACTTTTAAATTGGAGAGTCTGAACCTTATCAGGTGCAGGAAAGCTGATGTTTATTAGATCTTTCTGTTTACCATGTCCTATTGGAAGGTGCAATGTGGCCTGGGAAATAAATTATCATATGTTTAATCCATCTTTGTCAATGTTGACTACTGGTGATTACAATTGGAGAACAGGAAATAATTTCTTTTGTACTTCTGAAGGCTGTTCAAAAACCTAAAATTGGTTTAAGGTGCATGGTCAATTGATAGTGCACCTAAAAGATATCAGAGATGAACTACTATTTTGCAGAATTCATGGGTGGGAAGACCCTCACCTAAATCCTTGGAGTAATAGTGCCATTAACTCTTGATAAACAGGCAACTTGGGAGGATTGTTGCCTTAAAAAACCCTTCCCATGAAATTTTTATGCATCGATGTGTGTAGAAGTTTCACGCCAAATCAATAATTGGCGACGAATTGAGGATTACAACTTGAAGTCTGAATATCATGCTAAGGTTCTAAGAGGCAATTTAGTGGAGACATAAATTGAAATAAATGAAAGTTAGTCACAGGAGCAAGTTTAATCTGATGCAGCCTGCAGGATCATTGGGGTTTAATCCCAGCAGAACTCAGTCAACCTTCTCTGAAATCTACACTTCTGTGGTTATATTCTACATACCTTGTATTCTTAAGACCAATAATTCAAGTAATTTTTGTTTTCCCTTTTCATGTCTTATAAATCACCCAAAGCCCATAGTTTTGGTTTACAGGCCCACATCATCCTTTTTTTCCGGAAGCCCAGTTGTGACTTGAGAGGCTATCTTCTTCATTTAAACCATTACTGCTGCTCAATATCTTGATCTCTCCTCTGCACTCACAATTCCTTTCACAGAATCATTCTTCTCCTTCCCTTGGCTTCTTTTCACCTCATCTCTCTCTTCGTCATCACAGTTCATTCTTCTAGGAAGGCTTTTGATGAACGGTAAAGATCGTATGGGGCCCAAAGATGATCAACAATGCATGGCTTCCTGGAGTCCAATCTCAACCAAGGTTTACCCTTGCCACTCCAATGGAGTAGGCTAATGGGTCCAGGGTGAAGATTCCTACACTTTCCCTCAAGGTTATCTCCTCCCAACCCATGCTGGTTCCATCTATGATCAATTGCTTTAATGTTTCCAGCAAAAACCAGCAAGAAAGGTGGCAAAGAACCCAAGTGATATATCCTCTTCTTCTGCTGCATTCCCATCCATTCCTCAACCTTCTTTGTATAGCCACCTTCTCTCCACTTATCCATGTTCACCACCATCACTCCTGTATTGAAATAACAAGTTTTTCTCCCTCTGAATGTCGATGCCAATGCCGGGTCAGACCAGAAGGCATCAGTGAAGTATTTGATAAAATTGGCATGTCAGTACTCTGGTGCAGCCACCACCTTATCACCCAGATCAACAACCAAAGCTTGGCTATGTCATCGACCATAATGAGGTCTGAATCAAGGTAGATGATCCTGCTTACATCGGCTGGAATAATGTCGGCGAGGTAGATACGAGCATAGTTCAATGGTTGGTCAAGAGCTTGGCGGATAGACTTGGAGATTTTGCTATGGATACGATTGGAATTGAAGCAATAGAGCTTGAAGTTGAGGTATGGGAGGTGGATTTGATGATGGAGAAGACATTGGATTCGTAATGAATGAAGAGGAAATGGAAGGAGATGTTCTCTGGGCATGTGGAGTGTTGGAGGATGGAGAGGACAGCTGCTATGGTGCCTCGGAGGTAATTGCTGTCAAGGGTCATGGCCGCATGAATGGATTTGGGGTTGCATGGTTCACCATTGCCGAAAGCGGGGGCTTCACGGAAGGCGGTGGGGAAGTTGTGGTTGGGGGAATGGGAGGGGTTGCGGATGAAATTGAGGTGGATGCCGGCAGTGGATGCGGAGGTGGTGGTGGTGATGGGGTGGAGGAGGAGGAGGAGGAGGAAGAAGAGGATGGAAGTGAGGAGAGGGAGAGAGGAAGGGGATGGGCTTGAGAAGGCCATCCTGGCCTCTCTCTTGGGGATGAAGGGTGGTGTAAAGATATTCAAATCATAAGAGAAGGGGAGAAACGGTCATTTCCGGTGGTAGTTATTGGTTAAGGAAAGGAATTTAGGGGAGGGGTTGCAAGGGGTTTGGTTGATAAATGATTAGAAGGACTGAAGGAGAGAGGTTGGTGGCATATTGGCAGATTTGTGAGGAAGAGAAGAAAGGCCGGAGGAGAGGATCTTGTTTGTAATTTTGGATTCAGCCCACCTTCCCTCTCTCCATGTTGATCATGTTTGGATAATCTAAAATTCTTTTTTTTCTTTTCCTTTAATCTTTTTAGTTTAATTTAATTTTCATTGGATAGAGCTTTCCTTCAATGGGGGAACCCCATCATCGTGTCATGCATCAATCTCGTTTGAGTGGAGTAGGGAGGAGGTGTTTTTCGGCCTTGTATAATAGAAGATGAGAGTTAATGATAACTTTGAAGTCGAATCATAAGGTCAAATCACTAACGATGAAGGAATCTATCTTACGAGAGGGATGGAAAACTTTCACCTAATTTGAATTGCCTTGTTCAAGTCAACGGAATGGGTCCAATCCATTTGAACTTCATTTGGAGCTGGGGGTGTTATCCGGTTGAAAGTTTCCCATGCATGAGTGGAGAAAGCATTAAATTTTTTTAAATAATTTTTCTTACCTCTTGTCAAATGCGTGGATGTATCAATTAGAAAATCTGATCTAAATACTGACTTGAATGAAACGAATTGAGGAAGAAGAATGAGAAGAACGTATGACATGAAAGTCTAAAAGGAAAGGTCTATGACTATTTTTAACTATTATGACATGGATAAATGGGAAATGGTTCTTTGTTCATGAGCGTGGCTATGCCACCTTTCATAACCACCATTCCTTATTTCTCTCTCTCTCTTCTTCTTCTTCAAGGACGAGGTGTTTTTTATATGAGAAAGAGAGATAGACACATGAAAACACTAGCATAGACCACTTTTCTTGACAGAATTACTTTTGAAGAATGGTGAGAGAGTTGAAAGTAGAAAGTCCTTGAATAAGTAAAGGGAAAAATGTCTTCGAGCATACAGTGTATTTATTGTATGCTCAGGCATTTGAATCTTTTATTCATTTTATTTTAGAGTGAAAAAATAAATAATTAAAATACTCTATGTGTTTAAATGTACTATATGTGTTAGGCTCAGAGAACCCTTGCTCATAAGTCAATTATTTAGGATCCCAACTTCCCACATCATTGATTTGGTTTGGAAATGCACACTTGATCAACTCTTCTCAAGTGCATCCGTGCTTGGTTTGCATCAACTTCATTTGAATTCTAGCCGAACAACGGAGAACCGTTGAGCCCCAATTATAGATCATCCGGAACCAAATATCGATAAAGACCAAAACCAACCGACCAATTTATTAAACCGGTCTTGGTTTCAGATTTGAGGATCGATTACATGATCGATATCAAATCCAACCGATACCGATCCGAGACCGATCCCGAGTTTTAAAACCTTGTGGGAGAGGAAGGCTGGGAGGGCTAGTTAGCAGGTTAGAGAGAGAGAGAGAGAGAGAGAGAGAGAGAGATGAATGCGTTGAGAGATTTACAGCTTCCGCTAAATCAAACGCAGAATATTAGGTTACAGAGAGCTCTGCAGCAGCTTCGGGAATTAGATTCCAAAGCCAGTTCCTTATCTTCTGTTACTGTCGCCGACACCATCCCTGTTAACCACGAAGACGGCGTTGTCAAGTATCGCTTTATAAACCCTAGTTTAGCTCATCTCTCTTTTTGTTCTTTTCCCTTTCAATTCTTTATTTTTCTTTTAAATTCTATTATGATCAAGAAAATCTCGGTGCGATTGGATTAAGGGGGCATGGAACTTCTGAGGTTGATGGTGAAGTGGTTGCGACTCTATGCGGAGTAGTGGAGCGAGTTAACAAGCTCGTCTACATCCGTACTTTAAGGGCCAGGTACCTGCGATTCCTTTCTCTCCAATGTCCAAAGATTTAAGTGTTTTTCATTAATTTTTCCCCCATTTTGTCAATTAAGTACGTGATAGTTCTCTGCCTTAGAACTACTATGTTTGAAAGGAGTATAAGGATCAGCTGAAAATTCGTGCTTATTATAGACTCGTGGTAACAAAGCTTGACGAGGATTACAAATGAAATGCTTGTAGGTACAAGCCGGAGATTGGAGATATCATCGTGGGGCGTGTCATTGAAGTATGTTGAAGATGATTTTCCTAAATGTGATTTCCACGGAACTCTTGTTTCTTATTGATTGTTTATTTTTATTTTTTTTCAAAGGATTATCATTGTTTTCTTTAGCCTTTGTTTACATTCGAAGTAATTGGTTAAGTATGATTTAAAGGAATACGTCGATAACACAACACTCTGGAAGCACCTTTCCACTCATCAATTCTATTTTAGTTCATGGAACATCACCCACTATATCACCTTCTTCATTTATGATTGAGCCCAGATACCTAAAATAATCACATTGCAGAACCCCCCTCTCATCAATTTTTGTCACCTCATTATCCATCCTGGTGTAACTAAAATATGCACCGTATACTCTGTCTTCGTTCTACTTATCTCAAAACCTTTTGATTCTAAGGTTGATCACCATAACTTTGACTTGGCGTTAATTATTGCTTTTGTCTCATGCATCAAAGTAATATCATCGACAAAAAACTACACCAAGGAACCTCATCTTGAATGCCTCTAATTAAATCTCCCATGATAAGTGCAAACAAATAATGGCTTAAAGTTGATACTTGATGTAACCCAATTGTAATTTGGAATTCACTACCTTGACCCCCCACAGTTCTTACACTAGTCACCACACCATCATACATATATTTAATTATGTCCACATATTTACTTGAAACACTTATCTTCTGAAGTGTTTGCCAAATTAACTCTCTAGGGATTTTCATAAGTTTTTTGTTTACAAATTGGCTCTTTGTTAGTAGTTTTTTGTTTAAGATGGGTTTCAATAAGCCTCCTCTCTCGTAATGTCATAGTGTGAATCATTATTTTTATGCATCTATAGTTATTAAAACTCTGTAATTCAGAACCACAATGCTTCTTCTCCATCCATTTGGCACTTTCCTTGTGCTCGTGATCTTATTAAACTACTGATTCCTAAGCTCTTGCACACTTCTATTAGGACCTCATCTGAGCCTGATGCCTTGCCTATGTTCATCCTCCTTAAAGCTTCTCCCAAATTAGTAATTTTCATTATACGATAGTGTTATGGAAGATAAATTTGAACTAATCAATCAACTTTCCTGATTGGCACGTTGGTGTAAATGGTTTTGTTGAATGATTGTATTTGGATCTATTTTAAATTTTTTGACAGGTTGCTCCAAAGCGTTGGAGACTTGAGATCAATTTTAGTCAGGACGCAGTCTTGATGCTTTCCTCAATGAACTTGCCTGATGGTATCCAGGTAAAACATCAATTTCCTGTGTCTTCTATAGTACGTGGCAGTGTAGATAAACTTTATGTAATACAATGACTGGTTACTTAACTTTTGTTAGAGGGTGGCTATTTGAATCTGCAGTCCTGCATTAAGATGTTTGCAACATACAGTTTAGTAGTCACAGTTATTATTTCTTTATTCTTCTGGAAAAAACCATCTAATCGTTACCACACTTGGTTACAAATAGGTATCAACCTCTCTTTTTGGCGCATTGTTTTATGCTTTATTTCTCCAAATCATAGATATCACGACATCGCTTAGACGCCTTATTGGGTTCAAGGGGACAACATGCCTTGCTTGATGCAAGAAAGGAGACCGTCTTGGATGCCTGGGAGGCATTGCCTTGTTGATGGCACATCTTATATTATACCAGTGTTTTGACTCTTCATTGGTTTAAATTAAAATTTTTTTTTATTCTTTGTTTTTTTCTTCTAAATATGCTTATATTCATAATTATTTAATTCGGATTTGGGAATTATTCGGATGGAGAATTATTTGGAATAATTTGTTTTAGTAATTCAACAATTTGGTCAAAATAGCGGTAAAAAAAGCGGGGATAATAAAATTCGGGTTTGGGTTCTGGAATTATTCGTTTACAAAAAAAAAAAAAAAAAAAAAATCTGATTGTTACCACACTTGGTTACAAATAGGTATCATCCTGTCTATTTGGCGCATTGTTTTATGCTTTATTTCTCCAAATCATAGATATCACGACAGTGCTTAGGCTCCTTATTGGGTTCATAGGGACAACATGCCTTGCTTGATGCAAGAAAAGAGACCGTCTTGGATGCATGGGAGGCATTGCCTTGTTGACGGCACGTCTTATATTATACCAGTGTTTTGACTCTTCACTGGTTAAATTTTTTTTTTTATTCCTTTGTTTTTTTCTTCTGAATATGCTTATATTCATAATTATTTAATTCGGATTTGGGATTATTCGGATGGAGAATTATTTGGAATAATTTGTTTTAGTAATTCAATGATTTGGTCAAAATAGCGGTAAAAAAAGCGGGGATAATAAAATTCGGGTTCGGGTTCGGGTTCTGATTCTGGAATTATTTGTTTACCAAAAAAAAAAAGATCGGACAAAAAAATTCGGATGTTATTTTTAATATTTGTAGTACTTGTTTCATATTATCTATCAATTATCATATGTACATAACATACAAATGAAATAAAATTTAAAATTTAAATTTTAAATTTTAAAGATAAGAAACTAATATATTTAGATCTTTTTTTTTCTTTTTCTAAACTCATTTGCTATTGCTCAAATAATTGAATTAGAGAGGGAGCTGAAAGGGGGGCTGAGGATAAACCCAGCTGGACCCACGTCACCCACCATGTATGCTCATCTTAAAGACTAGAGAGAGAGTAACGGCTGGAAGATTTAGTTAAACCAAAATGGGGTGAGAGAATTTTTTATTTTTTGGGTAGAAAGGTGACAGATTACCTCAGGATAGATAAGCTTCGTCAGTTTCTATTAAAAACAAGAATAAAAATAACATTGGGGTAATAAATTCATAATAATCACGCTATTTCTAAGGCTTATTCAAGATGATTTATTTTTTTTCCAGGATAAAATTCAGATAGGCCCAATTATTTGCGACTTTTAAAAAAACTCTATAAAGTCGTGACTTTTTCCCAATTTTTTATTCCATTTGGATTCGGACCGAATAATTTGGAAAATTAAATAACTATGCTTATGCTATGAATGATTGAACCATTCAACTTTACCGGAGGACAAAGAAACCACAACGCAACCATTAATCTTAAACTAGGAACTATGAACCAGAAAAACCTTTCGGAAAACTAAGTGATATGTCCATGAAACCATAAACCTTAAACCATGGATGTCTATGAAAACATAAACCTGTGAAATCTAAACCGCACTGAGTGAGACAATCAAAAAGGGAAAGGAAATTGACAAAAATACAGAAGGTAAGAAATATCCATAATTTGCAGGTCTGTTAGGGGAGAAGGAGAGATGAAATCACTAATTTGCCCCTACCTTCTGGTAAAAAGTAAATAACATTACGAGGGTGCCCCTCATAATGTTAATGGCTATTCGTAACCATGTTTTAGTTACAATCAAATTTCGCCTTCAGTAGAGAGCACAATGAAATAGTTGGGGCTCAGAGTCCCAATCTACCACAATTAACAAACAAAATCTCATCACACCACAAAATATGATCTATTAAGCTACAGGATCTTGTTTGGTGTAAAAAAGTGGTTGAAGTCATTCTGTTTGATTTCACAATTAAAATTGCACGGCAATAATTCCCACAGAAGTCACATTGCAGGGGATAAAAAAATTAATCAGGAAAGACATGCATGGTTGGGGTGAAAGCTACCAAAAATACCGATACATTTTGGGAATGGCTGTCCTTTTGGGGGGTCTGAATGGCATATTTGTGCTAACATACTTGGCCTGGATGAAATTTTCGCAATTTGAGTATGACCTTCTGCTGGAAAGGTGCTACACCAAAAAGAAAAAAAAAAGGTACAATTACCCAACATCTTCAATACAACTGTCCAATTATAGGGTCATCCTCTCAGATCAGCCATAGACCAAATTTCAGAGTATTTGGCAATCTGAATCTCCTAACCCTAGTGAAGACATTGAACCTACTGGTAGGATTGTATGTATGTATGTTCTTTTCTATGTTTGTGTGTGTGTGTGTGTGGCAAATACACATGGTTGCCCATATTTAGATGTTTAAGATTAGTGACCTCATGTCTGCACATGATTGAAGATCCCTTAATGAGAAGGAAATGGTATCTGCTGACATCAGTCCAGGGAATCTTTTCCCTGGTTTTGATGAATCTTTAACTTTTGAAAGGGTGGCTTATTAGGTCTGATTTCTTCTTCTTAATTAGTTTGCACTACATTTTAAAGCTTCAAGGTGCACTTTTTTTTTTTTTTTTTTTAAATT
>NC_056566.1:23708658-23714221 GCF_013358625.1 Macadamia integrifolia
TGCCGGGGGGGTGGGGGGAGTTTACAAATATGAGATGTGTATGGGACACCAGGTATCCTACAACTCATCACAGATTTTTTTATTTTTTATTTTTTTATTGTGAACTTTTAGGGCATTATAACCAGTAAGAACACATTAGGCCATTTGATGGTAGCAATAGCAGGCTTTAGACTATGAATGGGGATTGGGCAGTCTGCCTGAGTTGATTCCATGTCAAGGTGTAGAGGGCAATGACACTTGGTTTGCTTTCTTGAACTCCTGTTTAAAAAGCCTCCTTTGGCCGAATGGTAATACAATAAAATTGTATAAAGCTCATTTCTCTTGCTCTGGTTTTCTCAGGTGGGGTTTGGCACATATGGGTTTCATGAAATCAAGTTTAAGAAACAACCTTTATTCAGTTTATAGAAGTTGAATCAAAATGTAAAGCCTATCTACATTGCTTGCATCTTCTCAAAGGTTGTGTTGGGGGTTTGTGGGTTTTTTGATCTATTATTGATCCTTTTAGCTTCTCTAGGGCTGGCTATGGTTGTTTGTTTTGATCCAACTTTTATCTGTTCCTTTTCTGTGGAAATTTTGTGATAATTGGGGAGGAAAAGGAATAAATTTTTGAAAAGAAAATTTAAGGGAATGTTGTCATTTGTTTTCTCTTGATTTCTTAGAGAAACCAAGTAATTAGGCAAAGCATTTTTCTCTCTTAAATTTCCTAATCATTACTAACAGTGATTAGATTTTACTTAGTTTCTCCACCAAATTCCTTGGATTTGATTAGGAAAATAAAAAACCCAGTCGAAATTTTTAATTTCTATACCTTGTGAAATTTTTAGTTAATTAAAGGAATAATCTAAAGTGAGCCCAGGTTTCATTTCTTCAACATACCCCTAGTGCATCCTCTGGTATTTTTTGGTGGGAGTTCAGGTAAAGGGATTCTGATATATCCTCATGACACTCAAGCCTACTAAGTAATTTGGATTCTAGACTTCCCTCACCAAAGCGCAGTATAACCTTCAAAAGTGTCCACTTCTTGCTTTACTGTATAATTAGCTCTCTTACAAGGGGACATAATCATCAAGCCCCTTAGCATCTTACTAGGTCTTCTGCGAACTTTTTCCCTGTCATCTCCATTTGTATTATATGCCTTGAAAGTTTCAAGAGATAAGATCAAATCAAAATGAGTGAGAAATTCCTTCTTGTTCATACAAAATGTTAAAATGAAAATTAAAGAACAGTTCACTTGTGTAATTTAGAAGACACTTGAACAGTCAATTAAAGAAACCGAACTAAAGAGAAGTGTATTATTAAATATCAAGGTTTAAAGTATCGATATTGCGTATCATATCAGTCGGTTGATTTTATGAGATACATCGTATCATATTGGAAATACGTAAAATACTCTAATGATATGCATAGAAATGGTCAAGAAATACATAGAAATATACTTCTGGAAAAAAAAAAAAACAGTATAAATAAGCAACATATAACATGTATCATGTATAAACACTGAAATGAAGAACAATGTATAACAAGACAAGTGCATTAAACTGAAATTGTTACACTTCAAATTCAAATTGGGGAAAGACCAGTTTTAATTTGTGATGGAAGCTTAAACCCATGCACAGAAGATGCAGGGTGGGGCTCTTTGTTGTTTCATAATTCTTGTTTCCTTGTGGCTTCAATGGATCATGGTATTGCAGGATGTGCCCAGAAGTCGGAAGCCAGAGGACTTTATCAAGGGCTTTAAAGCGCCGAAGAGCAAGGATGAGAAGAAGTAGAGATCTGGACAGATTGTGAGGTCTTTAATTTCTTGGTTCAAGGAGGGTGAGTGACATTAGTGGCATTGGGATCTTTTTAGTCTTTTGTATGATATATATTATTGATCAAGAGTTTTCAAGCTATGTTAAAAAGGATAGGAAAATGTTCTGTAAACAAGAGTAGGAAAACTTGTAACTATAACTGTTTCTCCTTTAAAAATATTAAGGGAGTATATTCAAATTTACGTTCGTGATTGACTATCACTCCCCTTTTCTAATCCAATTAGAGGGTCAATAGGATAGATGAAGTGATTCTCTCTTCACCATGGATGGAGAAAAACTAGGTCCTTTGGAATAAGATCCATCCAACATTTCTCCTTTTGACAACTTTATCAAGGGAGGATAATCAAATTTCATGTGTGACTATTGAGAGATACTGAGTTCTCCCATACATGCACAAGTTGATAATGGTTAAGTTTATGGAAACTGATATGCGTTAGACATGCATTCTCTTTAGAAAGCATTATGAAGCAAAAAAATAGGGAAGAATCAGATTTTTGAATTACGTTCTAAACTTAGAATCTATTAAAAAAAAGCATATAAAACACAACCTAATTAAATAAGTTCAATATTACCTTAAAGACTGAAAGCAACCCAAAGCCATTAACAAATAAAAACTCTAATCCAACTATCCAAATGATAAGTGTTGCTGCAACTTTCATGGACGTGAATCTATCACTCTCTCTCTTTCTCTTGCACACTCATTTTCATATATTAAACTTGTGAGTAATCATTTCTTTCAACCAATGAGTTCCTACTTTGGTGCTTTAAGCACATACAAAGATGCAGTACAAAAGAGTTCAAAGATGACCAATGCAACTCCATTTGGGTCGACCCTATACAAAAGCTTAATCACCTTTTTATTCTTAGTACCTTCATTGGGAAAGAGAATTGCAGAGAGACCTTTTTCTTGTTATTGGATATGAGAGAGAGAGAGGATTTTTAAAACCTTTCTTCCCTGTTATATCCTCCGTTGAGTTTGAGTTTGGTCCTGCAACTCAAAAGGTCCCCACATGATGGGGGTGAGTCAGGATTGTGGAAAGTTGCTTAATAAACTAATCCTACTTTAGGAAGACAGAGAGGTTTGGAGTAGAGGGGACATGATGACCACCATTGTTTATTCAATCCAATCTTTCTTTGCTTCTCAGTTTCAAAGAGTTGGGACAAAAGGTGGGAAATGTAGCTAATTAGGAGCAATGAATCTCTTGGAACTCCCAATATTCTCTCTGCCTCTTCTCCCTTTTATTCCTACTACCATTACAATATTATATACATTGCCCTACCCTGCCCTCTCCATTCTTGACATCCATTAACATTTCCATCACTGTGAGAAGAGAGAGAGAGAGAGAGAATGATGCATGGGTGTGTAACAGCAGTGAGGGATATGATGAAGAAGATTTGTTCTGAGTTACGAGCCAAGGGAGGAATGATGTAAGAGGTGGACATGAGAGTTATAGACAGAGAAAGAAGCCATGCCTCAGGCCCTCATGGCTCATGCCTTAAATTGATAGCTCATGGGGGTAGAGAGAGAGAGGAGTGTAGTTTAGTTACTTGTCTGCAAAAGGAATAATGTAGGCATGGAGGGTCATCAGAGGAGGAAACTAAGAAGGGGCTCGAGGTGTTTGATTGGATTGGATCACATGTCGAATGTTTCACTATTGGGGGCCCACAGATTTTATCACATGTCACTGTAGGGGCCCACAAAAGTAACAATAGATACTGTGGACCTCCCTCATTTCATTCCATCCCATCTTTCCCCGTTGCATTGCTTGATTGGTTTTTGCTCCTTTGGAAACACTTTAGCCCACACGAGCAATGATTTGTATTTGGAGCCGAGGGGCACTCCCAGCCTTGAGGTGCTTCACAGACGTTATTGACATGTCTCTTCTTTAGGAAAATGTATATATTTATGGGAAAAGTGTTTTCTATGGGAGACTGGCTTTTACCCATGCTGTGTGCAAGGGCCAATGAAAGTGCACGAAGAAATTTTCATAGAGATGTGCTATATTTCATTTCACGGGGGATGAACATGTCATTTCGCCCCTTCTCCCCTCATGTTTTGGCACAAGGACTACATTCGCATATTTATGGGAAAGGGTTTTCTGAAGGCAATGTGAAAAGGAATCTCTGTAGAAACGCAACCCTAAAACGATGCAGAAGATAATGGAAAAAATAAAACAAACAATGCACACGGATTTTACGAGGTTCGGCAAGGTTGCCTACGTCCCCGGTGAGATGAGATCCTGCTTCACTATCAATGGAGAATAGGGTTACAGCGCTCTTCCTCACACTTTTCCGTATTGCTTGCATTACAGAGAAAGAAACCCTCGCTACAAATATATAGCGAAAAAACCCTAATCCGTATTAAACTACAATTGCCACCCTAATCCGGATTAAACTACAATTGCCCTCAAATAAAAAATTCGAGCGGGGGGCTGCACCCCCCTACACCCCCTGCTATGCAGGGGGGCCTCCTGCCCCCCTTGCAACCCCTACGGCCCGCTAACCGGCTAGCGGGACTGCCGTCCTGGCTATCTAGGTGCTGCACCAGTACTCCCTGGATTAAACTGCGACGGAATACAAGACATCATACACCAACAATCTCCACCTTGGCTTGAATTTTGTCGAGCCTCCTGTAAAGATAACTTGTAGACGTCTTCATCATTGTACCTCATTAGAGGCACAAACCCACACCTGTTTGGTGCGTCCCTCATCTTCAACAATGAATAATATTAATCAAGTCCAAACAGGACTCGAACTTCTCTGTAGTAACTGGCTTTGTAAGCATATCTGCAGGATTGAGATCTGTATGAATTTTTCTCAAGTGAATACTGCCTTCTGACACAAGCTTCCTGATCTTGTGAAATCTCACATCAATATGCTTTGTCCTTGCATAAAACACCTGATTCTTTGCAAGATGTATGGCACTCTGACTGTCACAATGTAACACTGTACCTCCTTGCTCCAACCTCAACTCACGAACTAGTCCAGCCAACCAGACTCCTTCCTTGGTAGCCTCAACTGCTGCCATGTACTCTGCCTCTGTAGTGGACAATGCAATTGTAGACTGAAGCATCGCCCTCCATGATATAGGTCCACCAGCCAATGTAAACACATACCCTGTAGTAGACCTCCTCTTGTCTAAATCACTAGCATAGTCAGAATCAACATAACCTGCCAATTCTGTAGAACTTCCCTTGCCACTGAACATAACACCTATATCTTTAGTCTTGCTCAAATATCTGAAGATCCACTTAATTGCATTCCAATGCTCCTTTCCTGGATTACTCATGTATCTGCTAACAACACTGACTGCATGAGACAAATCTGGCCTGCTACAAACCATAGCATACATGAGACTCCCAACTACGCTACCATAAGGGACTTGAGACATCTGCTCCACCTCCTCATGTGTTGTAGGGCATTCCTTTTCAGATAACTTGAAGTGGCTAGCTAACGGAGTGCTAACCGGCTTAGCCTTTTCCATATTGAAGCGCTCTAGCACCTTTTCAATATATCTCTTCTGAGTTACCCAAAGTTTTCCTGCATTTCTATCTCTAAGGATTTCCATGCCAAGGATCTTCTTAGCGGCACCAAGATCCTTCATCTCAAATTCAGCACTCAACAAAGACTTCAAAGAGACTATATCATGTTTGTTCTTTGCAGCAATGAGCATGTCATCAACATAGAGCATCAACAAAATAATGGAATTATCACTTGACACTTTATAATAAACACAACTATCATACTCACTT
>NC_056566.1:23714241-23717067 GCF_013358625.1 Macadamia integrifolia
CAAGTGCCCCCAAAGATATTAAGTTTTTCCTTAATTCTGGTACATGTCTCACATCTGCTAAAGTTCTTACTATCCCATCAAACATCTTGATTTTGATAGTGCCTATCCCAATGGTCTTGCATACGGCATCATTCCCCATTAGGACAGACCCACCATTATATGGTTGATATGTATCAAACCAATCCTTATGCGGACACATGTGATATGAACATCCAGAATCTAAAATCCAAAAATCAGAAGGTTGATTCTTACCTGATGATATAGAGAGTACATCTCCATCATCTCCATCTGAACTGTCAGCCACGCTAGCTTCCTCAGATGCCTTATCTACACCTTTCTTCTTTAAGTCCGCCTTCCTCTTCAAGCACTCTCTCTTCATATGACCTTCCTTCTTACAATAGTAACAAGAGACCTTTGTCTTTGCCCCTTTTGATTTCGATCGACTCTTCCTAGATCCCTTCTGATTTGATCTCCCTCTTTTCTGCTCCTTGTCACCTTTGAAAAAACCTTCTCCTTGAGATTTCGTACTACTGGCCTTCTTCGTTGTATCATTGGACATGAGGGCAACTGCGACTTCATCCATCTCAAGGGTCTCCTTCCCGTACAAGAGAGTCATTACTAGATGATCATATGATTCTGGGAGCAACAACAACAATAGTAACGCCTTGTCTTCATCCTCGATCTTAACCTCCAGGTTTGCAAGTTTACTTACGATCTGATTAAACATGTTAAGATGCTCTAATAAATCCGTACCTTCCTCCATCTGTAGAGAATACAATTGCTTCTTCACGAACAACTTGTTCGTTAAGGACTTCGTCATGTAGATGCTTTCAAGTTTCACCCATAATTGCGGTGCAGAATCGATACCCACAACATATTGTAGGGCATCATCAGAAAGATTTAATCGAATAGCACTTACCGCCTTTTCCTCCTCTCTTCCCAATCTTCGTCAGTAATTTTTTCAGGTTTCTTCGACTTCCCCAACAACGTTTTCGCCAAACCTTGCTGTATCAGAAGATCCTTCATCCTTTGACGCCAGAGGGTGAAATTGTTCTTCCCATTAAACCTCTCGATGTCATACTTGACATTCGATCCCTTCCCTGTCATCGTGATAGTAAACCCTAGAAAACGGAAACCTAGAGCTCTGATACCAATTTGTAGAAACGCAACCCTAAAACGATGCAGAAGATAATGAAAAAACAAAACAAACAATGCACACGGATTTTACGAGGTTCGGCAAGGTTGCCTACGTCCCCGGTGAGATGAGATCCTGCTTCACTATCAATGGAGAATAGGGTTACAGCGCTCGTCCTCACACCTCTCAGTATTGCTTGCATTACAGAGAAAGAAACCCTCGCTACAAATATATATAGCGAAAAACCCTAATCCGGATTAGACTACAATTGCCACCCTAATCCGGATTAAACTGCAATTGCCCTCAAATAAAAAATTCGAGCGGGGGGCTGCGCCCCCCTACACCCCCTGCATGCAGGGGGGCCTCCTGCCCCCCTTGCAACCCCCACGGCCCGCTAATCGGTTAGCAGGACCGCCCTTCTGGCTGTTTAGGTGCTGCACCAGTACTCCCTGGATTAAACTGCGACAGAATACAAAACATCATACACCAACAATCTCTTCACTACATCAATGAATGTTTGCATAATGGTGTCATCCATATGAGATCCACTTCATCAGAATAAGAAAGAGAATGTCTTTAGGGTGGGTCTCACTACTTATTATGTGAGGGGTATATAAGAATTTGCACAAGAGTGGCACGTGTTTCCTTTTTTCTATATTAAGAGAGAATTTGCGCGTCTCACCAATGGTGGTGCAAAAAATAGTATCATTTACGTTAAATTCACATGGTTAGAATAAAAAGAAAAAAATAATAAAGAATCCCATATTAGAGGAAAATAGTACTCTGGCTGGCATCGTGGCAAATCTTTTCCTATATGTATAACATATGAAATCCAATGCAAAAGTGGATAATATATTTTGTGGGTAGGCAATAGGATCACGCAACCTAATTTTTGTGCTTGTGCTTAGTGCTTAGGGTAGGATTAGTTGCACTAGTCATCCCACATGTGTGAGTGGATAAGGTCGAATGTACGCGTGCGAGCATGTGCGGCGGCAAATGCCAAGTAAAGGGATGAGTAGCAAGGTGGGGCCGACATGTCGACGACAAGTCAGCCTCCAAGATTGAAAAGGGATTTGATGTGTCAAGAATTAAGGGCACATGCTGGCCATCCACAGTGGCTGTCGGGACACTTAGAGGTGATGAGTGGGACCAATCATAGGGTTGGGATGAATGATGTGAGAGAGAGAGAGGGAGGGGGAATGTGCTTATGTGTGGATAAAAGTGAGTTTTGTGGGACCAAACTAAGACTAGGGGTAGGGGTTTCTTTTCTTTTATTATTCCTCTCTTCTTGTTTCATTCCCATCCCTTCCCCCAAGTCAAATTAAAAGTAGCCCACAAAGCACAAGGCTTAAGAGAATGTCAAAAAAAGTTAAGCCATCCGTTAGGTTAAAAATTTGTAAATGGGTGGAGGAGATTTTACATTTTAGGCTTTGTTACTTTTGATGTAAAAGTTGGGTTAGGGCAAGGGGGGATTTTGTTCCCTAGATTGATTGTTTTGAAGCTTTTAATTAAGATTAGATTTGATACACAGAGGTGGGCTTTAAAATTTTGATTTGAAAGTGGGTTGACTAGAAAGAAGATATAATCAAAAATGGTAGATTTTGTACTTAGAAAGATGAGAGAGAGAGAGAGAGAGAGAGAGAGAGAGAGTTACAGACAGTGAGATGATGAAGTGAATGAGATGTGTTTTT
>NC_056566.1:23717106-23749544 GCF_013358625.1 Macadamia integrifolia
TTTTTAATTCTTGCCATGTCTGTTTGTTTGATTGTGGGTTAGGGAAGAATAAGAAGGTGGTGTGGAGAGTCACTGGTGCATGCGCATAGCGCATGAAGCAGCTGAGGGGAGGGGAGAGTGGTCATAATGGGCTGCCCACCAACCCATGATATCACCATTCATGGCCCACATTTTGAATCATTTCTACCGTGCCCCAAAAAAAAACTGCAAATACTATTTGGTTCTCTTAACTTCACATCAGTACCTATCCCTTCCCTTCCCTTTCCTCCAACTAGTACCTTACCACCTCTTTTCACTTTTCATTTTTCATTTTTCTTTTTAAATTCTAGAGGTCATGCTACTATTTCTCTCTCATATATATTTTTTTATTAATTTTTTTTTGTTCTGATTATTGGGTCCCACATTCAATGTAAGGGTGTCAATTTAGAATCGAAATCAAAAACCAAAATCGGAAGTTTAAAATGGAATCAGAAAAAAATAAAAAATTCGATTTTATTCTGATTTTGAAACCAAAACCAAAAGCTTATCTTGTTGGCTTGTTTTCCTATTGTTGTGTTTTGGAGTGACAATTTAAAAGCCTCTACCTAAGTAGGTCTCTCTAGTTGGACTTCATTTCAACTCCCACTTTCTTGTCTACTTCAAAACTCCATTAGTCTATCAATGTAGACTTAGGAGTACAAGAACTAGGGCATGAGATGAAGAAATAAATAGAAAGATAAGTGGTTTAACCAGCTACCCTAGCAGCTCACGGTCCACCGATTGACCAACCAATATGGTTTGACTTTTGAGTTTTTAGACACTAACCATTGGTGGGAATCCACTTGCCAAGTTATTAGCAAGTTTGGGAGCTTTCATTCAAATTAACACTTTTTTTATGGATCCAATTTCTCCTCATCTATGGTGATCTGGCACTTCGATCGCCACGAGGATGGTATTTTTGACTTTTTACCATAGGAGTGAGAGTTAATAATAACATAAGAGCACAATTATATTGTCACATAACCATTGGTGAAGTAGTTTTTCATTCTTCCATCTGGATGAAGGAAAATTTAATCCTTTTTATACATTTATCAACAAATATATATATATATATATATATATATAAATGAACAACCCAATGCATGAGAGCCCCGCTACCGTAAGATATAGGAGGGACAAATACACAACGATTACAATGCCAAGACCTAACTTGCCAACTTTTAACATACCAAATTTCACTTAATGTATTCATCAAATAAAAAAAAAAATCACCTAATGTTTCTAAGGTTCACCTTTTAATAATATTTCTGGATAAAATTTCAAAATGCTACTTCCAATAATATTTAGATTAAATGATAATTTAAGTACCAAATAAAGAAAATAATCATAATCCTGAGGTAGCCTCAGTATTATTTTCTTGGTATAGGAAAGTAAGTGAGTCTATGACCTAACTTATCCTCCCCCCCACCCCCTCTTGATACTGTCCCCTCAGAAGACATTATGAAATTCCACCTAATCTAAAGACAAGAAGACATGCAAAGAGAAAGTGATGTCTATGCCTTTGGGTTTACGTACGGAGCTTTCATAATTCAAGAATATCCTCATTTGAGTTTTGGCTGACACTGGGTGCTCTCTTTTTTAAACCAGACCAGTGTACAAAAAATTATATACTTCACATTATAAATGCTTTTTTTAATTTGGGTTTTCTTCCTTCATTGTGTCTAGCAAATTATGAAAGTTCATTATTTGTCATTGAGAAGTACACAGGTTAGTCCATGTGATAGAGAACCAATCAATCATCTCATTAAATAATTTTCAACTTAAAATTGGTAGCAAATAACTACTTCTTAGTCAGCTGCTTTGGTTACATAGAGATGCATCTTTCTTTTATTTACCATGTCGGAACTTGTTAGTGGGTTATTCTATGTTAAAGAGGCTCATGGCGTGAAAAATAAGATCTCTTTTAGATTGCCATTTGAGTTGTCAAGTGGAAGATTCTTGATATTATTCAAAGGCGAAAGGAACTATCCCCGTTTGTGCCCCTATATCTAGACACAGAGGGTGAAAATACCCAACATGCATGGGGTAGTTGGGTCTTTTCACACCCAACTATATCTTGACATTAGTTAAATTAATTAGCTTGCCAAACAATTAACCTAACAAATACATTCCCATATTATTATTACAACTATAATTACTACACTATAGCCCTTCTTCATTACAAGGCACGTCTATATGTAAGTTGGTACGTCTACACTCCACAGTACTAAATTGCTATTCTTTCCTTGTCTTTCTGAGTAATCTCCTTAAGTGTCCAAATAAATTGTTTTTTTAAGATAAGTTCATAAGAATAAAGTGCAAAGAAAGAGAAACGGTGCATAAGTATGAAAAATAAAAAAAGAAAAAATATTATTGTCATAAAAGTATATTATTTTTCCAAATATCCTAAGGTACTTATAGATAGAGAGTATATAGCATGCATCAAATTTCAAAGTGTAACTCAATCAAATACCCTATCATGTATTAGTATGCATCATGTATATGTTCATATATGTCTATTGGTATTCTAGTTAATGGATTTAGGTATCATCAACTGATACTGATACTGATACATTATCAATATGTTTTGATCGATTCTATCAAAATTGATTTTTTTTTCCAACCTAATATAGTCAATTCTTTGCCTTAGGGATTATTGTTCACTCTCAATTTTGAGTAGGAACAAACAGTTCAAGAAAACCCACTCCTTGTCATATGAGTAAACGTCATAAAATGCTTATGAAACTAAGGATGTCAATTGGTTCGATTCAAGATACAAAATGCATAAATCAAAACTGAACTAAAATAAGAATGGAACACATTTTAGAAACTAAAACGGAACCAACTCAGTTTGGTTTAGTTTTGGTTCTTATTCAGTTTTGTATTCCATTTCTTGTTCAGTTTTAATTTAGTTTCGCATTAAGTTTAGGTCTTAATTTTAGGTGTTTAGGCCAACTTTTTACTTCTTCATCCCCCCCCCCACCCCTCAAAAAAAAAAAAAAAAAAAAGCTCCTTATTTGTTAGGGCTTATAATCTTTTTTATCAAACATTAAAAATGAATAGAATTTTATCATCCATATTGATTGAAATAATAAAAAAATATATAATTTTAACCGATTTCTTATTCAGTTAAAAGATAGTTAATTTAGTTCGATTCAATAGTTTTAGTCATCAAACCAAACTAAGAAAAGATTCCAAGCTTTGTAACCAAATCCGAATCAATTTATTTCATTTCAATTCGATTTTGGACTATCGTTTTGGATAACACCAAGGGGTTAGCATCACGGTACTCCGCCACAAGAAGTGAAGTCCCATGATCAAACCTTTGTCACTGCATCTAACTTCTTAGGATCACCACATAAGAATTTTCCATTTCGGAGTGACCCAATCCTATGCAAATGATATCACAGTGACCCCAGATACTGGTCGTCAGAAAAAATACTATCGCTTTGGTTTTAAATTGAGAGTCCTATGAAAGTAATGCCTACCAACCCAACCACCCCCCCTCCCCCAAAAAAAATAATTTATGATAATATTTGAATAAGAAAATTTGAAAACTTCCACTAGAATACGCGTGGGATGAATTTCCGTTCTCCGTTCCTGTCTCTTCAAGATCTCACAAATATAATCATCAACTCACTCATTGTGCCTGCAATCATTATTCTTGGTTGCCTCACACGCATGCCTTCTCTCCACCCCTCTCTCACTCTCCTCTTACCCGCTCTCCCCTTATAAATCCCATGCACCCCTTCTCCTCACCTTCCCACTTGTACTTGCTCTCTATAATTTTCTCTTCTTATACCTCTAAACTACCTATACCCGTCCATCTAAGCTTGTTTCATCCTCCTCTTGTGTTTTCCCTTCTTCCCATCCATGGCTCTTTCTGGGTTTGAAGGTTTTGAAAAACGCCTAGAACTCCAATTCTCCGGCGACGATCCGGCCATTGGTATCGGTCTCCGGCGACTCCATTTCTCTTCAATTGAAGAGGTCTTAGCTGCTGTCCAATGCACTGTGGTCTCAGCAGTTGGAAACCAATACTTTGATGCTTATGTATTATCTGAATCAAGCCTATTTGTATACCCTACAAAGATCATCATCAAGACATGTGGGACTACCCAACTCCTCAAATCAATCCCTCCACTCTTATCTCATGCTCATCTTCTGGGTCTCAAGATTTGTAGTTGCAGATACACTAGAGGTAACTTTATATTCCCTAAAGCTCAACCTTTCCCTCATACCAGTTTCAGAGATGAAGCTTTCTACTTAGAAGAAACCTTACCCAGTCATCTTTGTTATAGAAAAGCTTCTGTTATGCCTTCTAAGCTTCCATTACAGTACACATGGCATGTCTTCTCAGCTAGTGAAGAAGATCAATTGGTCATGGAACAAAAAAACCCAGATGTGTTCACCATTGAGGTTTGCATGACAGAGCTTGATCGTGTACTTGGCCGGAAATTTTTTCGGCCAACGGGGGATAGTAACTCCGGCGATGTTGCTGGGAAGGAGATGACTGTGTTAACGGGTATTGGAGGCATTAATCCTGGTGCGCTCATTTGTGATTTCGCTTTCGACCCGTGTGGGTATTCGATGAATGGGATGGATGGGGCCCACTATTCCACGATACACGTCACACCAGAGGATGGGTACAGCTATGCAAGTTTTGAGTGTGTGGGGTCCATTGGAGATGATCGAGAAGACATCGGAGAAACGTTGAAGAAGGTGGTAAAAGTGTTCCGGCCGGCGAAGATGTCGGTGTCTATTACCACATGTGCAGGAATTGAAGTATGGATTAATGTGAAGAATGCCCTCGAGACAATTGGCTTGAATTGTCGAAGTTATGTGGTGGATGAGTTTCCGGCGATGGGGAGTATTGTGTTCCAAACATTTACAACTCGCCGGACGTAGCCGGAGAGTATGAAGTTAGCTTAGCTTGCTTAGCTATTCTAGCCCATAAGCCATTCATTACCTGAGAAACAAAAAGAGAGAAATGGGTTTGAGATCATGGATGACAGATGATGATGATGTGGAATTACAACATATGGGTTGGCATTGGAAGAAAGAAAGAGGTAAAATGGAAAGAGGATGATGATGTGGAAGCATC
The DNA here is from genome assembly GCF_013358625.1 of Macadamia integrifolia. Taxonomy (NCBI): domain Eukaryota; kingdom Viridiplantae; phylum Streptophyta; class Magnoliopsida; order Proteales; family Proteaceae; genus Macadamia; species Macadamia integrifolia. The sequence continues at coordinate 23,722,226 of NC_056566.1, forward strand.
AATGGGTGGGATCATCATGATAATGCACCCCACTTAGTTTTGTCACGCCCAAGATTTTTGAGGACATTAAGAGAGAGAGAGATTTGGAGTGGGGAGGAAGTGGAACTGTTAATTGAAGCTTTTTTTTTTTTGCTTACCCTTCCCTTATCTCTTTATGATTTGTCTCATCTCTTTGTGATTTGTCATCTCTCTCTCTCTCTCTCTCTCTCTCTCTCTCTCTCTCTCTCTCTCTCTCTCTCTCTCTCTCTCATATTTTCACTGAAACTGAAGGAGCTTTGGGAGAGCAAGTTTGGAGAACAGTTTTTAAAAGCAAAGGCATTTCCACTTGCTACAACTAGGTCTGCCTGTCCATAGAACCTTTTGGTAAGTGGAAGTATGAAACAAAAGTGTCCCATAGTAACCATATCTGATCTAATATCCATGGTGTTATATGCAAATGGTCTCACTAGAACTGCCTTTGTATTTAGAAATCATGTTTAGAAGTGGTTCTTAGATCTCACTACTATAACCAAGGTTTAAAACCCTAGAATCAGGCTCCAGATCGGTCAAGGATCAGTGAAAAATCAATCGAAATCGGCCAGAACACACCCTAACCCTAGTTTTTAGAAGAAAATCGGCCGAACCGGATTTTTAATACAGTGATCATAACCTCTGCATCTAGAAATCATGCCTATGATTAGCTGCTGCTAAGAAACCATGCTTATGGTATGCTCTCATTCAAAATTTTCAAGCCAAATTGGATATCTCGTGTATTAGATTCTGTATCAGGGTGAGATGTTCATGTCTTCATGAATGATACAGCTAAAGCCCAACACTTGGGCCCACTAAAGGATTTCTGGTCCAAACACCCACCACACTGGGAAACCAACTAATCATCTTGTCTTTGTTTCTCCATAATTATCATGACAATCCAAAAGGTTCTAACTTATCCAACGGTCAAGATCACCCAATCAACTTTAGGCATGGTGAAGCACCTGCTCAAGTGGCTCCTCCCACCATCCTTTTTTATGATCAAATATGGCTATTATCATCTGCTACAGTTGATGTCTTCTGGTTGCAGTTAAAATGTTGAATGACAATGTCACCATTTTCCACCACTGCTTCAAAAAGTCGGATTGAAATCAATCACGATCGATTCTGATTCTGGTCGTTCAAACTGTCGATTTAAGGGTTTTGGGGACCAGATCATTAAGTTTCGAGATCCGAGGGCCGATTCTAAAGTTTTTGGGACTGTTTTTGACCTATTCGTATCTAATCCAGATAAGAATAGTATAGACCAATCCAACCCCCAAATCCGAGTTTAAAATCACTGAAACTTCAACTGTCTAAATGGGTAACATCAACAGCAAGGACTCAAATCTTGGAATCAGATCCAGATTGGGTCCAGCCAAATTGGATCAAAATCAGGTTGACTCGGGAAATAGCCTCTCCTCGGAGCCGGGTAAGGCTGCTTACATTATGACCCTCCTCATAACTTGCAGTGGCGGGACCTCTGCCCATTTTAAAAGATTCTAGTCCACGAGAACCTCTGGAGACATATGCATCTCAGAGATGAAATTTCAGATTAAAGAGACTAATAGACAATCAAAAATATCAATCAGAAACCAATAGAATCTTAGAGAACAACTAAAATAAAGCTCAGATAACAACTAATATAAAGCTCATATATGAATTTTCAGTTTAATCAAACCAATTAATGAGGACACTAATACGAATGGATGAGGAAACTTGCACCAATCAAACACCAGCTGTATCTGATAAGAGTAACTACTATAATGCTCAAATATGAACCTCCAGATTAAACAGACCAAGATGTTATCAAATTTAGCAATCAGAAACCATTTGAATCCCAAGAACAACTAATAGAAAGGTTAGGGACTAACATCTCACATACCAACTGATATTAAGCTCATATATGTATATCGTTAATCAGACCCACAGATAATCAAATTTATCAAACAGGAACCATTTGTATCTCATTGAGCAATTACTATAATGCTTAAATATGAATCTTCATATTAATGAGCCCAAGATATAATCAGAAATAGCAATCTTCATATTTCAGGAGTATTATAGATCAGAATTTAATCATATAATAGGTCAGAATTTTGGGCTCTGTTTCTCAATTACATACCCTAACTGCTATACTGTTAGTGTGTGATAATTAACTACAAACAACTCTATTTTAGTTCTCAACCCTAATTCTGTTACTGAATCTCTAGTAAGCAACTCAATCATGCCTAAATCTTGAGTAGCCTGTTCAACATTACTTCAGAGGCCCTTTACTACCATTGAATATACTTTTTTCTGTTTTCTATGAGAATCTGATAAACCAGAATTGGACCATATTTTCTGTGAGACTAATTTGTAGTTTTGGTTTTGTTTTGATTGGTGTAACCTCTAAAGAACTCTACCTAAGTTGAAGACCATATAGATCTTATCTCAGCCAACAGTACTGGCAACGACAATAAACAAGAGATATTGCAGGTTCACAATATAATAAAGAGAGAAAAGGAAACGATCAAGATAGAAGGAGAAAAAGAAAGTCAGATGAGAGAGAGGTAGGGAAGAACACACTCTCACGGATTTTGGCAACAACCAAACCAATTTTCATTCAATATTTCAAATCTGTTTTTCCCAAGTTACCACATTGTATTTACAGAAAATTAAAGACTACAACAAAAACAGATAACTACAATATAAACAGTTAAATGAATAAAGAAGCTATGATATCTTACTGGACCTGGTTCATCTCCATCTGGGTTCCCAAACGGGTTTGGGCTGGTCCAACGAACGAGGCATTTTCTTTGATCCAAGATCCTCCACATCCTTCAGCTGGTAATAGTGAGGTGCAATTTCCACCAACCACTCAGGTTTTAATTCAGTGACCTGTCTCATGTATTCCTTTGTTGTAAGTACAAGCTCACGATAAATAACCCACCTAGGGAGCTCCTGTGCAAGACCAGAACTTGGATGTATATGAACAGTTTGTGGATTTCTGACTGTGCGAAAGGATCCATTCTTTTGCAGCCTGGCAGAATGGTAGAAAAAACCTGAAGTTATGGTCTTTCTTATGGCTTCTAAATCATTGAGATTGTATGTAAATTCAATCTCAACCTTCTCCAATAGACCCTCCAATTGATCCCTTATATCTCTAGCATCTTTCATACTCCTGACCTGAATATAGTTTTCATAGCACCACTGAGTTGAGAAATTAGATTCTTTCCAAGAACTGTAAACCTTGAGCAATGCAATATGGCCCCAACATTCCCAGTGGAAAAATTCATCCTTGCATTGTCAGCATGGACTTGCTTGTCCTTAGGACGGTAAAAGATTGAATTGCCAACTGAAAGCATAGCAGCAATTGAGATGATCTCTACAGAACACTTATACTTTTCTGAAGCAACTATCATTTTTGAAAGCATTGGATCAAGAGGAAACATTGCCATCCTTCTCCCCACCTTCGTGAGCTCCCTTTGGTTATTCAGTGGCTCAGTACATTAAGTGCAAAAAGCTGCTCTTTGGCTTTTAGTAATGCTTCAGAGGGAGGAGGGTCCATGAAATCAAAATTCAGCAAATCACAGATACCCAAGCTCTTAAGAGTAAGAATAACGCTTGCAAGGTTAGTTCTTTGTATCTCCGGCACAGTATTATCTTCCAAATCATGATGATAACTATAGGCAGTGTACAAACGAAAGCATTTCCCTGGACCTGTTCTTCCAGCTCGACCAGCCCTTTGCATTGCTGATGCTTTAGAGATGGGTGTGACTTGTAGCGATTCCATGCCAGTTCTTGGGTTAAAAGATTTCATCTTACAAAACCCAGGATCAATAACATATTTAATCCCATCAATTGTTAGCGAGGTCTCTGCTATGTTAGTCGCCAAGACAACCTTACGAGCATATTCGGGAGTGGGTTCAAAGATTTTAGCTTGCAACTCAGTTGGCAGGTTAGCATATATTGGGCAGATAATGAGTTCAGCAACTTTTGTTCCTAAGCCTCTACTCCCATGTTTCAAAATTTCTTCTGCAGTTTCAATTTCTGCTTGTCCTGTAAAGAATACCAGAATATCCCCTTGTGGTTGAGTGCAATGGATTTGTAGAATAGAAACAATAGCAGCATCCAAGTAGTCAGCTTCTGGCCCCGTTGTGTGATTTATCTCAACTGGGAACCTTCTTCCTGGTATTTTGAATATAGGAGCTGAATCGAAATACTCTCTGAATTCCTCAGCATCAAGAGTTGCACTTGAAATCAGCAACTTAAAATAACTTCGAAACCGAGAAATATCCTTAACTAAACCAAATAAAACATCTATTGAGAGCGTTCTTTCATGAGCCTCGTCTACCATCAACACTGTAGCTTGCCAAATCAGGGTCACCAAGAAATTCTCTTACCAACATTCCATCAGTCATATACTTAACAACTGTATGATCAGAAGTACAATCTTCAAAACGAACAGAATATCCAACCTCATGACCAAGCTTAACCCCCATCTCCTCAGAAACTCGTTTAGCAACGCTCATTGCTGCAACACGGCGTGGCTGGGTACATCCTATCTTCCCATGTTTTGTGTAGCCAGCTTCATGAAGATATTGGGGTAACTGAGTCGTCTTCCCAGATCCAGTCTCACCAACAATTATAAGAACCTGATGATCATGGATAGCCTGGAGTAGCTCTTCTCGATATGGATAGATGGGCAGAGTTTTTCTCTCATCCTTGAGCTTCTGTAACACTGATATCTCCATCTCTTGAAGCTTCTCTGCTGTCGATTCATCTTCCAACTTGTCGCCCTCTATAACAGATGCTTTCACGAACTCAATCTGGTCTTCAAACAGATACTGATAATCATCTGCTTCTTTTTGTTTTCTATCTTTCGACCCAAACTTCAGAGTTACCTTTTCAATTTGATGCTCCCCCCATGCCAATTGCTCTGCAGATGGGTTCATCCTATCTCCTGAACTAGTGTCCCTATAACGCTTCTGAGCAGCAGCAAATCTCTTTTCCTGATTCACACCCCCTTCTTGATCATAGACTTCAGGCATCCGATACTCGGTAAAATTATCCAGATCTTCAGATTGCTTCTTCGCGAGCTCAAGAATTTCTTTCTTATACCTTAGCTCACGATACTCTGCTTCAGTTACTTTTAACATCCTCAAAGAGATACTGTTCATCTTCGATTTCATCCCTGATCTCCTCCAGCTTTTTCTGTTCCCTTTTCTTCAAATACTGTTGCCTCGAGACTTTTCTTAGAGATTTAGTATCGTTTTTCTGCAATGCTTTAAATCGCATCATTGCCTCCTCACTTGCCTCTGCCAACTTCCTCTCTAGCTGTTCCCGTTGTTCAACTTCAGAGGTACGTGACCGCACACGTCTATCCTTTTCTTCTCGTCTGATTCCCTCATCTTCATCGTCTTGAGATCCCGCGATCCCCCTTACCCTGCCGTGGTCGCCATTATTCTGCCAGTATCGTTCCTCCACTTCCCGCGACATTTTCCCTTCCTTCTCTGTTTCTGTAGCGATGTTAAGACGCTTCAGAGCCATCAGAATCACCAACCTGCAAACTCTCCCCTCCACTTCTACTCACCTCGCTGGAACCCCTCTCGCCCCCCAACCCTACTCCGATGCTTCCTGTCTTCAACCCCAAGCAACACCCTACCCCTCGTTGGAATCAATCTCTCTCCTCAAGCTCCTGCAACTCTCCCACAACCGCTACCTCCTGCAATCCCTCCTGCTTCCCTCTCACAAGTCCCCACGCTCATTCTCAAACCCCTTCTTCCTAAAACCTGCAACCCACGAAAAACACCTTTCGGCTATTCGTGTTTATAGTTTTCACCTCTTGCAAACCGTAACCCAATCCAAATCGGATTGGCCTCCTCCACCTGTACCCAATTTCTTGATCCGTACAATTCTTACTTCCTCTCCACGTAAGGCTGTCGATTGGATCGATTCTGGTTTTTTGGTTTGGTTTCAATTCGATTCAGAGAGATGATGAGATCAATCAGAACCGAACTGAAAACTGACTCGGTTCTATGTTTTGAAACATAAGGCTGATTTAATTTGGTTTGGCTCGATTTCGATTCTAATATAGTTATGTAATATGGTTTTTACTCGATTTTTTTAACAGTTATATAACTGATTCTACTTCAAGACCATGATTATGTGAATTAAAGGTCATAATAAGTTTAAGTTATGGATATTATGGTCATTGTCAACTCTAGAATTATCTTAGTATGTAAATATATGTAATAAATCATAAAAAACATTTATCATCCAAAACCAAAGTTTTAACTGACAGTTCTTCTACCCTGAACTATAATCAAGGTGAGTATTTACATATTCAAATCGAATTGAAACCGAATCAAATCGATTTGATTCGATTTAATTAATTTGGTTTGTGTTACAAATTGACATCTTTACTGTTTGACTAGAGGCCCAACCCACATCCAAAAACTGAGAGGATGCTCAACACAAGGGCACCGTTTGATAACGTTTTCTACTATTTCTGTGTAACACATAAATGGCTTTTCACGTTTTCAAAAACAAAAACGGATTTTTTTTTATGTTTGATAAACATATTTCTCGAAATGTTTTTGCAAATATAATGTCATTAAAAAATCCAATAGTATCATTAGATGCCCAAAAGGGAGAGAGGGTTCAATTGTCTCTTTTTAGGTTTAAATAGTTGAGAGATTTATCAAGCACAACAACCTTTTTTTTCTCTCAAATTCATCTATATAAAAGACGAAACAAGTCGGACATGTTTCGTCAAAGTCATTTATAGAATTGTAAATAGGCATATATTTTGGTTTATGTTTCTAGAAACGGATGAAACGGAACAGTTTTATCAAACGCTTTTAGATTGTTTCTCCGTTATTGGGAACAAGAAAATGAAGAAATGGCAGAAACGGACCGTTGTCAAATGGTGCCAAGGTGTATACCCTCAGGTCTTCTCAACCGTTGGATGCTTACTCGACTACTAGTGGCACTGGACCCATCACTTGAAGGCCATCTGAACCCTTCCAATTTCTCCCATGACGTGGCTGAATGAAAATCGTCGGATTGAATCCAACCAATATTGCCACATGGATTGTATTTCTCTGCCGACATCAATTTCTGACCGGTTCCGTCCGTATCAGAGGATCGGTACGGATCAAGGGTAAAATGGTAAAAAAACCAATACCATCGAAAAAAGGATCGCCGGAGCTCTCTGGGTCTGGTTGACCGGCGGAAGAATGGGTGGAGAGGTGGATTTCGGGAGGGTGGAGGAGAAGCGAATGAGTAGTCAGCCATGTTAAATGGCTTTGATGGTGAGATTTTAGTGAGAGAAAGAGAAAAAAAGTTAGGGGAGAGAGGATTCTGAGTGGAAGTTGAAATAGGAGCGTTCCTCTGTATTTACAGAATCTGATTTTGATTAGTTACGGAAAAAGAGGGAATAGATTCCTACAAAAGAGGGAGAGATTAGAAGAAAGGAAGCGTAAAGGTAGGAATGGTAGTTAGACTGTTGGAGAGTAACTCAGGGAAGAGGAAGGAAGGATGTTCTTTTCTCTAGGGTTCTGAACTTCTGTGGTGCTTTAATGGTTAAGTACTCTGCCAATTGTCCTGAGAATTTACCCCATTCTTGTATGGCAAGATCTCCGAATGGGTCTTCTTTCTGATCTTTGATGATGCTAAATGGGTTTTTCTTTTCTTGTTTTAAATCAGTGGGGATTGATTCGTTTAGGGCAAAATGGCTTATCAATCACACAATGGTTTTTGTAGTCCTGTTACTCTGAGAATGATCATTGTTCTGGTGGGTGTTTGTCTGGTTTTTTACATACGACCTCCATTGTATGGGCTCTTGACAGGGAATTTTCCTGTTTCTCAAGCTTCATGCGCTCAGTGCATCTGTGACTGTCCCTCGGAGCCCATCTACTCCATACAAACAGGTAACCTCAACTATATAATCTACTTCCTTTAGAGCTTCCATTTGTAGTAGTGGATCACTTTTAAAGTTGTGGCTTCCAATCCTTTTTTCACCAATGAGAAAGATGAAAAGATGTAATGAAAACCATTGAAGCTGATTTTGACATTGGGTATGATTGAATTGATAAAACCTTTTCTTTGAACTGCACTTACATTACAAAAACTGCTGGTGATAAGTTGCAAAATTATCTAATGTGCTAAGAGCATTGAGGACTTCATTTGATGGTATGGAAATCAGTGTTTGAATTAAATAATTATTATTACCAAAAGAATTAAATAATTATTTGAGTTTAGAAATTACAGATATTGTTGTTCTTTTGACAAGATCAGGAGGCAGTTGGGAAAAGGTGGCTTGTCAAAGGATCAAAGGAGCTTTTTGTAGCAACAATTGTTAAAACCTAAAAGATAATTACTATATTTCAGTTAGGGACATGGATGTTGATGGAAATGATATGGATTATTAATGGATTGGAGTTCAGTATCCTTCTGTCTTATATGTAAAGCACAAGTGAGGTAGGATGCCTAATTTTGGCTTGTAGATGTGATGCAAAGTTAGGACGAGAAATCATTTATCTTCTGGGGTATATTTCTGGGTCATCCTCTAGGTCTTACTCTCATTTTCCCTTGCTTTTGTATAGATACTGACTAAAATTTGCAGTAGTACAAGCTTATTATGGCATACACTGCTTGCTCTTAATTTTCGTCCCTTCCTTTTGCCAGTGGATTTGGGGGGTTGATGATGAAATTCTATGTATGCAAGTTTATTCTCATATATCAAATGATGAAAATACATCCTCAAGATCTGAATTCAGATCTCAGCTAACTGAGACCCAAATTCGCTTACTTTCATTGGGAAATCAGGGTTTTTTTTTCTGAAAAATGAGATGTGATTTCTGCCCTATGAGGATTAGGCAATATCCTTATGGACTTATATGCGTATTATGCACTATGACTCAGTTTGTAATAGTTCTTGTGTGTGAAACTCTGTTTTATGTATTAGAAATGTATTTGTTAGAAATCTGTGAGATTGAGTTGGAAAATTAAGTTGCATGAGTGTCATGGGAAGGACATTCTATGATGACTTAATCGGTAATTTTTTGACGGAAATTTCATCTGAAATGTATTTATGAATAAAATAGAATAAACTTACATATATCTATTTCATTTCCAGATGATTACATTCTTGTTGAAAACATTGCAGTTGCAGACTTTGCTTTATAGTTTGCTTTATAGTTTGCTTTATAGTTTGCCTCTGCATGTCACTCTCTCTGGAACCAGGAGCAACACCTTAAGATAGATGGCAAGAGTATTATGCACCACTGCCATGCCACTCATTGCTAATCACTGGAGCTCAAAGCATATGTAATTTGAAAACTTCCTTATGGTAGCTCATTGCATTTTCCTCAGATGTATTTGATATTGCATGTTTGTTCATCAACAAATAAAATAATTCAACATAAATGATGGGACTTCCAAGACAAATGTATTATAATCATGTTGTGCTTACTTATGCTTTTGATTGTTCATTGTTGTTTTCTAACTTGTCTTACACATTCATACTTATTTGTAGAGGACTGGTGTTCCCCCTATTGAGTACTAATATTGGGTTAATTTTATTTGTGGCAGGACTTCTGAATTACTCATTTTCAGGTCAGTCATTTATTCCCGAGTGTACATTATGCGTATTAAGAGTTGTGATTTCATTGTAATTTTATGAACAGAAGACATCATTAAAATAAGAAACCTAAAATTTCTTGGCATGGAAGGAAAAATAAAATATATTACATGATGCAAAAAATGAAGTGTCCTCATTTTAGTAGAAGAGATAATTTGCCTTTTTGGTGGAAGTTTTTGATACTTCAGAGCTAGTGTCAATGGTATGACAGAAAGGAAAAGCTCACATTGTACAGATCTCTATTTTTGTCGGGTTAGTAGTGTCAGACTATTATTAGATTAACTAAGTAAAACTTAGTATTTTTGGAACATCTTAGATGATATATCTTTACTTTTCAGAACACATTTCCCATGTCATCTAGGATATTTTCCAAGTCCCTTTTTTTTTTTTTTTTTGGGCAGACTGTGGTAAACATGATCCTGACATGAATGAAGAAATGGAGAAGGACATCATTGATCTAAAATCTGAGGAACTAAATTTACTGAGAAGTGTGACTGATGATAATCTGGAACACACCAAGAAATCCATATTACAGGCAAGGAAAACATCTTCTCAGTACCAAAAGGAAGCAGAAAAGTGCAATACAGGAATGGAAACATGTGAAGAAGCAAGAGAGAAAGCTGAAGCAGCACTCATAGCTGAGCATAAGCTATCAGAATTGTGGGAGAAACGAGCCCGTAAACGCGGGTGGAGAGATCAGAGAGAAGCACACTTATGATTTCTGAGGGAGAATAGGGGAGATGAAGTGCTCTCATGGCCTTGAGCCTGTATCTTCAAGGCTCATGGTTTTATTCTGTGCATATAAAGTAGTTTTGGCTTCTCTATCTTTAAACCTTTTAGTATTCTTTTGATGAAATGAAATACTTCTGGTTGGATATCTTATCATGGATTATCAAATGAGGAACAAAAAGAAGATAACTAAAGAAACCACTTAGGCACTCACAGTGTCAACAGCATGTTCCATAATCCAATGCTTTCATAGAAAATAAAAATACCTGAAAATATTTCCCCAAGCTTTATGAAAATGTCCAAAGCCCATTTTTAGCATCTCTGACTCTCTTAAAAGAGTTTTCTTTTCTCAAGCATATAAAAGGATAAAAATGTCTCAAAATATCTTTAAATGTTTTCAGGAGTACTATGTCAACGAGTCAAATCTTTTTGCATGGATTCTTGCATTTGTTATTGTTTGAAACCTTCATATAACCAATCCCATTTAATTGGAATTAGGCTTTGATTGTTGTTGTTGTATATCTTTTTAAGTTGTAATATGCTTCATTGAAGATGTAGATATTATGATTCTTGCGTTCTTCATTGCTTGACAATTAACTTTTTTTTTTTTTTTTTTTCAAGGAGATAAGAAAAAAATTAATAGAAAAATCTTTGTGAGGACTCCGTATGCTATCACGTCTGGTAAAAGAAGTATAAGGAATTAGCACCCCTTGCCTGTGTCTCTCTCTCATACACATATACATGAAATAACCTCTTTGTCCCATGTGTATGAAATCATTTTATCAACCCTGATTGATGCTCTTCCATGTGCCTCAGAGAACCTTCTCCTCTTTTAACCTGAATATTATTTGGGACCTAGGGAAGCCCCTAAAATTTTATTAAATAAGACAAACAAAATAATAAATAAATAAAGGGTGGACATAGTCCGCCTTACCCCAACCCATGAGATATAATCACTCTGACACTCACATAACCCAAAAAGAAAACCTGCAAAAGAGGAAAGATTACATTCTAAAGATTGGTAATCCTGCATTATCTTTGACATTAATAAATCTATGTATTTATTTCTTTGACATATTTAATCGGGAAGCAGTGGTCGCGGTTGTTGGGTCACTGTGGCAGTTAGACATACGCCCGACTGGTCATTAGGATAGTCGGTAACCTCGGTGGTATATTCAAGAGGGTCAATCATACTGCTTTTATATTGCTGGAGTCAGCACCTTTATTTTCTGTCATTTACTTTTATGTTGAGAGTCGGTGGTCAGCATGCTTTACTTTTCCGAGTACTCACGGTGGGTCTTCTCCGACAGCCCTATGGGCGTATCGCAGGATGGAGTTCGCGGCTCGTACTCGAAGTATACGCGCACTGTGGTCGTAGTAGCATTAAACCAAAGACTTAATAATGTTGTTTAGGTGGATGTGATTTAAAAATGAATTGCATAACATAAAGTGCATATGATTGTGATTATTGTGTGGACTGTTGTGTGATCCTTCTTTTCACTTACTGAGCTAGTGAGCTCATCTCACGTGTGCACCTCTTTTAGATGATTTTGCAGGTCATCAACCTGAAGAGCACGGAATTCCCGGAAGAGGATTGGTGGGCCCCCGAAGAATTAAAGCACGGCACGAATTGTTCGTGCGCGGTTTAGTTTCATTCTTTTTGTCATCCCTAATCTACCACAAAGCACATTATCTAGAGCTAAAATTTTGTGGATAGTGATAGTTTCCTATTTTCACACATCAAATTTCAGTAAAAACAAAGTTCGTCAAATTTCAATAAAAACAAAATTTGTCAGTAAAAATCGGATAGTAAAATAAAATCAATTTTAAAAAAATGTACAACATATATCAATGCATATTCGGAAATATGATTAGATTTAAATTTGTAATTTGACATGTGATTAATCTAAATAATTTTTTAGATAACCACATCATTCAATATGGCAAATACATAGAAACCAAGGTTATAGATATCGGTATTTGGTATCATTGCCAGTAGTAGTCATGGTCTAATACGATACGGATCGGCTAGTATCGAGTGCAAATTCAAAAATAAAACTTGTTAGCCAATACTCCCGATGTACATATAGGATACGGCCGATACGATATCAAAATACAATCGAATCGGTGAATCGGTTGATTCAGATCAGAATTGGTCGTGAGTCGTGACTGATCCTGTCGATTCCGCAGATTCTGATAAGTTTCTGGCGAATTTTGATCGATATTGGCTGATTCGGATCAAAATCGACACCGATTCGATTCCCGATTCCGTGTTTTGGAGTCCTTGGGAAGAAAACCCTCTTTTCTTTTTATCTTAAACCCTGCCTTCCTTCCTCCTCGGACTTCTTCCCCTCTCCCTCAGACAAACCCCGGACCGTCCGCCGCTGCAACTCAGCTGCAGAAACTTCGGTCAAATTCAGGTAGCCCCCCTCCTACCCTCTCTCTCTCTCTCTCTCTCTCTCTCTCTCGTTTAATCATGAAATCCGACGGAGTTGCAGGGCAACGGCAGACTTCCGTTGTTCTCCAAATTCCGGAATCAGTGCTTCTCTCTCTATCTATTTATGTCTTCAAATCCTAGTTCCAGAAAAATGGCTCTTGGTTCCTGTCATTTCTTCCCTAATCCTATTTCAGAACCATAGAGCCAATGCCTCAACAGAACAAGAAACCGAAGGGGTGAAAATTTATTGAATCTGTCAATTTTTCATGCTCAAATGATGAAAAATTCAGAATATTTTTATCGAAACTGATTTAGTTCTCTAGTCCTTTTCTCTTTTCCTCTGGTTATCAAAAATCAGGAGTCAAGAGACGAAGATAAATCACATATACAACGACGGACGACCAAAGAGGAAGGTAGCTCTTTTCAAGTCTTCTCTTAACTGGTGGAAAACCCAAAAATACAGTAGGGTTTATGTGTCTCTTAATAACTATTATACGTATCAGTTAAGTCTGTTAAACATGGAAACCATGAAAATGTAGACTTTCTGATTCAGTAGACAATCTTTTTTGTTTAAATTTATCTCTTTTCTTTTGGGGTTTAGAGGTAGATATTGTTTGAATTACATTGCGAGCAATGTAGTTACTGAGGTCGCATCCCTGCTCCTGTTTGATCTTATTTTGCTAACATTTATGGGTTCGATTTGGGAGTTCTTAAAGCATGTCTTTTGGATCTCAGTGGGTGCTCATATATAATTGTTTTATGGGATAACTTCTAATGTGAGCTCAAGATCATTTTGTTTGTATTCAATGTATGCAGAGTTTGCCGATATTTTCTCTTGGAAACATGAAAATTCTTCAAGAATTATTGACTCTGTACTTTCAAATTCCCAAGTGGAATCCTCGAGTCCCAAGTTTGATTGAGAAAAAATATGGTTCAATAGCCAGATTGCAGTATTCCATTGCTTGTAAGACATTTTCTTCTAGTTCAGTTGAGTCGTCTCCGATGAATCAATCAACCACCCATCTGGGTCGGCGACAAGGAGGCTCCTCCTCTTGGTACAGTAGGCCTAGTTTACTAGAAATGAAGAATGAGAGGATAGCGAATCGAGCCCGGGTTTATGAATTCTTGAGGGGACTTGGTATTGTTCCAGATGAGCTTGACGGGGTGGAGCTCCCTGGCATGGTTGAGGTCATGAGGGAGCGTGTTGACTTCCTTCACAACTTGGGGCTCACCATCGAAGATATAAACAGTTACCCTCTTGTTCTTGGCTGCAGTGTTAAGAAGAACATGATTCCCGTGCTTGATTATCTTGGGAAGTTAGGAGTGCGAAAATCCACCTTCACTGACTTCTTGCGGAGATACCCTCAAGTCCTCCATGCTAGTGTTGTAGTTGACGTTGCACCTGTTGTCAAATATCTTCAAGGGATGGATATTAAACCAAATGATGTACCTCGTGTCCTTGAGAGGTATCCAGAAGTATTAGGGTTCAAGCTTGATGGTACCATGAGCACATCTGTAGCATATTTGGTTGGAATTGGGGTGGCAAGAAGAGAGATTGGTGGGGTTTTAACCAGATACCCAGAGATATTGGGAATGAGAGTTGGCAGAGTGATCAAGCCTTTTGTGGAGTACCTTGGAAGCCTTGGAATTCCAAAGCTTGCTGTGGCAAGGTTGATTGAGAAAAAGCCTCACATTCTTGGATTTGTGTTAGAAGATCAAGTGAAGCCAAATGTAGACACCCTTCTAGAATTTGGTGTGAGAGGAGTGTTGCTTCCTTCCATGATTGCGCAATATCCTGATCTTATAGGAATTGACCTGAAAACAAAGCTTTGCCCTCAACAGAGTTTTCTCAACTCTACTATTGGCGTGGGTCCTGAGGATTTCTGCAGAATTATCGAAAAGATGCCTGAGGTTGTTAGCCTTATTCATTCTTCTATCATGAACCATGTGGATTTCCTAAAGGACTCTGGTTTCTCCTTGCTGCAAGTGCGGAACATGGTGGTGAGGTGTCCCCAATTGCTTGCCTTGAATATCGATATTATGAAGCTTAACTTTGATTACTTCCAGAAAGAGATGTGTGGAGATTTGGATGATATAGTTAACTTCCCAGCCTTCTTTACTTGCAGTATGGAGTCAACAATACAGCCTAGACATCAGATGGTTGCCAAGAAAGGCTTGAAATGTTCTCTTGGATGGCTTCTTAACTGTTCTGATGAGAAGTTTGAGGAACGGATGGACTATGACTCTTTTGATACAGAGGAGATGGAAATGGAGACACAGTTTGATATGAATACGCTTTTGGAGCCAAGAGAAGAGGAATCATCCTCTGAATATGAAGAGGACAGTGATGATGAGTATGTATAAACTGCTGTTCATATGATGCTTGTGGATGATCTCAGCATTTTCTAGGTTTGAACCTTATTTAAGCAAAGATGCTGAAGGAGTGGTATTTTTGAGGTACGGTCCACAATTCTTAATATTCACTATATAGTAAGATTTTAGATTAACTTTCATGTTGGGTGCTGTTTCAAATTTGAATTATTCCATATAAGAATATTCTCATTTCATGGTACTCGTATTTGAGTCATTGCCTTAGCATGGCCTTTTTTCCTTTCTCTGCATTAGATTATTATATAGCCACTTATGAAACGATCCTTATTTCCCTTTTTTTTTCTCCCCCATCTGTCTATATTCAGATTCTCTCGTGATTGCAAAAAATGGGCTGATAGGCAAGATTCTGCGTTCATGTGGTAACCTGCCAGGTTATCTATGAGATTCCATCAGCCAAAATCTTTGATCCTGTCAAATTTAACATAATCAGCTGAAATCGTCCGGAATTCATCAAATTCTTCATCAGAAACTCATTGCACAAGTGCCTTTTTTCAATGCGAGCTGTGGAGTACCATCCAGGGAATTAACAGGCATAAAGATTGCAAGTGGTTGTGAGAAAGAAGTGTCCTGCTGCGCCCACCCCATCCCTTTTTTTCCCTGTATTTTGGTGGACTTCAGGATTTTGGTTTAGAAGTGTCTCCCCCCCCCCCCCCCAAAAAAAAAAAAAAACCCCCAATGTAATTTAGTTCTCATCTGAGTGGTGCTGGATTCTTCTTGTTGAGAGACCAGGTACTCACATCAGTTTCAAAGAGTAATATATAGAATTCTTGATAGCCTTGTTTATATTACAGGACCCTTGTTGGCTGCAAATAGAGTTCAGTGGCCTAATATATGGTCAAAATTGATGTCCCCTTTCTTGAAAGTTGAAACTGAAGATTTAGGTTCTAAATTGCACTTTAACTTGGTGGTGCTGGAACTGAAATTTAACAGATTTGCTCATATGAGTTTTTTGAAGATCCAAATGGGGATCATCTATATTAACTACCATTCACTTGTAGAAACATAACCCTAAAATGATGCAAAAGATAATGGAAAAAGAAGAACAACCAATGCAAATAGGTTTACGAGGTTCGGTAAGATTGCTTATGTCATTGGTGAGATGAGATTCTGTTTCACTATCAATGGAGAATAGGGTTACAACGCTCGTCACTGCCTGTCGAGGTGTTTGCACCAGTACTTCCGGGATTAAGCTGTGACAGAATGCAAGACATTGTAACCAACATCACTTTCCTTGATACTGGTTGGTATCCTAAAAACCGAAACAAATGGCCATGATAACTGTCCCTGGCCAAATGTTTGAAATTAATCTCAACGAAATCTTATGCTCTAGAGAGAGTATTTTTTCATCTTAGATGGTTGGACTATAGTTTTTACCTCTTTCGGCTTGCGAATCAAACCATTGTTTGTGTGCTTTGTGCAATTTTTATTTTTATTTATTTTCAGATGACGGCCAACCTTCAACTTAACTAGCTCCACAAGCCTATACTAACCTCACAACCGCATGGACCGGATATACTGGGGTAGTTTGAATCTAAATTCAGGTCAACCTAGACCAACCCTAATAGAAGAAGGCCATTGGATATTCTATGCTCTCTACTCTGAAGCATGGATTCCCCAATCACAACTTCGAAGAAAACATTGTATATCCTTGTTGTGTCTGAATATTATTCAGTGGATATTCCCGTCTTACACACGTGGATCAAGTCAAGAGTCTCGAAGCGTACTCGGTCAGGGGGGACTCTATCGCTCAAGTTAGTCTTTCTTGCCACAGTAAAGAATTGGGGTGAGGAGAGAGTGGTAGAGTATGAAAGAGTGAAGCGTTCGTACCTTAGAGGTAGTTTGTATGTTCATGTCACGTGGTGGTCATCTAATGATGCCCCTTACACTGTTGCAGAGCCATTGTTCATTGGAAAATATGCAACCTTCTCTCTCTCTCTCTCTCTCTCTCTCTCTCTCTCTCTCTCTCTCTCTCTCTCTCTCTCTCCAAGGAATAGATAATACCGTGGTAGAAAAGTCTAATTTTGTTTAAGGTGAGAGAACATTATCCTATGACGTACATACACATCAGCACCCACAGCCAATAGGAAGGCGCGTTTGTATCTTGGTACAAATACAATACAACTATTAATTAATGTTCTTTCTTCCTTTTATTTTCCCAATTTTTCACCCTCCAACACATGGGACCATCCTATTGACTAACACATATATCAACAAAATTTTTTCCTTTCTAAAGGCGAAAGTGTTGCTTCGAGTTTGAATCATCTCCCCACATGGGAACGCATAGAGATGAATCTCACGCCCTCCATTAAAGTACCCCACAGATCCCTCTCCGGAACGGAGTCCGGATCATCTCCCCACTTGGGGAAGCCCACACCCGTGGAGGGCGAAGATCTGTTCCCAACCATCCCCACTTGGGAAGCTGATAGCCTGACAAGACTCTTTGAAGGAGGTGGGGTGTAGGGGACCAAAATAAACTCCCTTTTCTCCTCGTTAGGTGGGTCCACTATTCCACTGCCAATCACAAAAAGAGCCAAACAATAAAAGAGAGAAGAAGATTTGGAACCACACGTGCATTCATCCTTCACTTACTCCAATGGAATTTGATTGTAAAATTTTTGTGAAAGAAAACAATAAAGCACACCTTTAAATTGTACGAACCATTAATAAGTACTACACTAATTACCAACCATAATCAATAACTTAATTAATTAACTAACTAGTAAACAATGGTAGTAGAGGCAGAACTTTCTTCTCATTCCATTACATGGCCCACTATAATCCCTACATCATTCCTGAATCTAAAAAAACTAAAACCAAAATCGAATCAATTTTATTTGGTTCAGTTCTTATTCGATTTTAAAATTTCGATTCACATTTAATTCTTATATGGAGAACCACACCTTATGACGAAAGGAGAGAGTGAAACCTAGCACGATATCACTCTGAGAACAAGACACCCTAGACAAAAAGCTGGCAAAAGTGTGTTGGATTTATTTATATTTAATGTCAAAGTTTTTAAATATTTATCGTGTCAAAGATTGGTGGATGTGTGTCTACATTTATATATGGGTGTACAAACACTATTGTATGTGTACAAGAATGCCTCTTGTACACATACAGACACATGTACAGGGACGCTTATACACATATAGACACATCTGTATATGAACAAATACACCTATACGTGAAAATGTACGTTGTCTATATATTTTATAGATGGTCTGAAGTGTTTTTGTTCTATCCACTCTATCTTCTGTTTTTTCAAATCTCTTTATGTCTGATAATGAGTATAGTCTTTGGATTTCGTTGTGTAAACACATATTAGAGTGCAGTAGTGCACCTTATGTGATTGGGAGTAGTTTTATCTTGGAGGTATAAACGCAATGGTCAACCCGATTGCACAATCAGGAGTGTTTAAAAATCTTAAAGATAGTATCATTATAATATGACTCAACTCAAATTATGTTTGTTCCTGATTCAAGAAGAAATATTACTACGATGCTGTGAATTTATACATCATCAGATGCAATTACAACATATTCAGATAAGTCTTACACTCTGCCCCATGTTTATTTTCTAATAGAGTGAGACCTTCGAGAAATTTCCCTACAAGACTTCCATCCAATACTATATTTTGAAGAGACCACTAAAAGATAAGAATGCGATCATCAAATTTCTTCAACAAACCCCACCCTAGGTCTTTTTTTTCTTAGTGTAGTTGGTTCTCCTATGGTAAGCTTTCAAACTATTGGCTTGGCAAAGCTAGCCTTCTATCAAACATAGTAAGCCCCACACGAATGAGTGCTCCGGTTGTAGCAATGTTGAATGAACCGCAATGACTCATCCCAGATCGGGTTACTTTAAAGGTTGTCCCAATGTGTTAATTCTCTTCCTTTGAATAGACAATTTTGGTTTGTTTTCAGTTTATTTCGATTAAAATTGGCAAGAATCAGGTTGAATCAACATAAACCCTAGAAATTCAATACGAATCATCAGTCAAATATGAATCTAACCAATTTCAATTAAAATCGAATAGAATTGTAGATCTGATTCAGATTACTCAAAACCATGATGATCACGTTGGCCCCATAGCTTCATGGCAGCATCATCATATTGTACATAAAGTATAAAAAAGAGTTGTTCTTTAACTTTAATCATGCACTAAAGCATAGATATATGATTAAGCATCAAGGAGACCATATACCAGGGACAAAAAGATGTCTAAGGAAGGGTAAAGAGGAACGGAAAACAGCAATGTGGGAGCTCGTGTGATCACCAACATCTTTTGGAAATGGTTGTAGGGTTCCCTTTTCTGTAAAAATTGGTTATAGGGTTCCTTTTTCTGTGAGGTGGACATAAGAAGATTGGGCTTTGTCATCATTTTTCTTTGTGGGCTAGTTTTTTTTATTTGGAAAAGGGTTAGCTCACAGCCATGTGGCCCCTACGTCAGTGCGGGGTCAATGGGAGTGTATGTACTATTGTTTTATGGTTGTCCTTGTTGGCAACTCGGCCACGTGGCGGTGATGATGTGGCCAGTTTGGGTGATGTGGATGAAAATGATGACATGACAGTGTCCAGTGTTACCGATGAGATAACAGAGCAGCTTGGTATGCATGGAGTGGTTTAATACATCATTAATAGGTGGTGCGGGTTTCTAGGTCAAAACTGGCAAAATTGGCCTATTTATGCTCAGGGGCATTTTCGATAATGGAAATAACATTTTTGGAAGATCAGTTCTTCATGAAAAAGATAGATTGTAATTTACCTAGTCTAGTGCATTTGATTTCGTCACATTCCGATACCGTATGAAGAAGTTACGGCATTTGTGGCAGTCGAGGGTAGTTTCGGCATTGAAGATGAATTTTTAAAAGGAAGTGTTCTACATGTAACAATACGAAAAAAATCCAATATTTCCAACGGTTTTGATTTCATCGTATTCCGATTCCGTATGAGAAAGATGCATCATTGGAAAGGTCTAGGGGCATTTTGGTATTTTTACACGGCTGAGTCAGATGATTGAGTCTCCTAGAAAATCGTAGAGCGTCTAGTTACTGTTCCAACGCACTTCGTTTCATATCGATCGGATATCATATGAGAAAGTTATAAGTGTTTCCGTGAAGCCGATTCGAAAATCCACCAGTTGCTCTTGGTGTTAGGTGGATTTTTTCGAATTTATTTTTGAAATTTGAAGGGCATTTGTGTAATTTAAAGATTTTGAAGGTCTGAGTTGCAAGGGGTCTTTAAGCACTGAAACATATAGAGGCAGGGGCTTGATTGTAATAAAGAGGAGTAAAAGGAAGTGAAATGGATGGTCAAGATTCGATCACGTAAGCTTAATGCCCATCCAAAGGCTGCTGAGATTTTGGTGTGATATGGACGAGATAGATGCTTGCGTGTAGGATTTGATTGGTTAGGTGCATAATTCTTGATGCACTGGCGCTACAACTTATCAATGTATGTTAGTGTGTTTCGCGCGTGTATAGAAGATATAAAGAAGATTCCAATCTTAATGATCTAATGAAATCTGATTAAAGCCATCATGGAGGATTCGGATCCAACGATCGATATGCATTTCTCTTTTGTGAGTGGGAGACAAGCTCCCTTAAAATCCGGAAAAACAAACAATCATAGATCGACAACACTCTGAGATTATAAGATCTTTTATATGAGATCTACGGTCAGATTTCGCCCATGTTGCCCGCGCCGCCGGTGTAGCCTACACCACCCCTACGAAGATTCCATTTTGAGTGTTCTGGTTGGTCCAACTTCAAATGGCCATATCTCTCTCATCTTAACTCCGATTTGAGTGATTCAAGTTGAAGATTCTTTATCTCTCCGAGCTCTACACATTAGAGGGAAGAAATCAGGCAGATGGGTTGCTAAGGTGGTTAGAAAAACGAGTTGAAGCTCGTGGAAGGCTAAGGGTTTGAATGAAAGACTTCCATCCTCTTGCACTTCATCCATAACCCCCATTAGAGGCTTAGGAAGTTGCTGGAAACCAAGGTAGCAAGTTCTATTGGTTGTTGCCAAGAGAAAAGAAAAGAAAATAGAAGAGAAGAGAAGAAGAGGGAAATAGAGAAGAAGTTTTTTCCTCTCTTTGTGTGTGTGTGAATGTGAATGTGAATGCCATTATTACTCCATGAAAGTAAAGACAAGGAGAAAAGAAAGAAGAATAAGAAGAAGAAGAACCTAGAATTTGGTTCTTGTGAGTTGCTTCAAGAAACCCAAGTGCCAACCGAGGTTGAAGCATTGGCGACACCGAGACAACGTGATTGTGGTCTGCATCAAGTGGAGATCGACATTATTGCATCTCCGACGGTTACTCCTTGCCAAGGTAACCTCACTTTTTCCAAATTTCCATTATTATAAATCATTGTAGGCAAGATGTTTGATAAAATGCCTGAGTGATAGTTGTAGTCTTTGGGGAGAAATTTGCATGTATAAGTGCTTTACTATAGGGCATTGTTATAAGCCCAACTTTTTTTTATTGGTGTTCAGTGGGTGCTGGACACAGGGGCTATGTGTTCCTTGGTAGGTACAACTACCTAAACCTATTTGCCGTGGATGCAGCCTCTCAGATCATTCTGATAAAACTAGGGTGAAGACCTAGCCATTGTATGTCATTGGTGGAAACTGGGAATGTGTTCCCTTGGCTGTGGGTGCAGTCATAATTAGTATTGAGTAAATGCTGAGCCCGATAGTGGGCATTATTCCGTGCATGTAGGCAACT
Organism: Macadamia integrifolia; assembly: GCF_013358625.1. Classification (NCBI taxonomy): domain Eukaryota; kingdom Viridiplantae; phylum Streptophyta; class Magnoliopsida; order Proteales; family Proteaceae; genus Macadamia; species Macadamia integrifolia. The sequence goes on from NC_056566.1 coordinate 23,744,150, forward strand.
GGCCGAAGCACGTATTTCTTGTGTTGTGGATGTATATGCTCGTATTTATATTGTGGATTGGAGTGTTTGACTGCAGAATGGGTGTGTACATCTGGTAGACCTGACCACTTGGTGGTGTAGTGTGGATGTGCATACGATTGTGTATGTATGTGACAGTGATTATCGTGTGAGGTTTATGAGACAACTCTGGGCAACAATACAGGTTATGTGAGTAAGTTTCATGCAACAATAAGAATGGTCAATAGTATACATAGCAGCTTTGGGCAGCATCAATAGACAGTGCTATTGAAGTGCAAATAGTGATTGCCACATCAGGGGTACAGTTGGAAAATGAAAAAATATTTGGCACACTGATTCACCCCCCTCTCAGTGTCAATCGGGACCCAACATGTACAACATTCAAGAGGAGGAGTAAGGTAATCATTTCACTATCTCATGTGGAAGGGCATAGTGGGGCGCTGCTCGGCAGCGTTCTTTTTCCTATTTTTATTCTCTTTTTTTTCTTGAGTTTGAATAAAATATAGAATTTGGATCCAGATCTATCTAATCGGATCAGAGTCGATTTTAGGATTGATATATTTTAGCATCTAGGGTTTCTCCATGTAAAGATAGGACGAGCCAGATCAATCAGAATCGAATTAGCCTTGGTCGATTCCCAATTCTTTAAATCATGTTGTAGATGTACATATTTTATTGTTTAGGGATCGAGTTTCTCTTCGTCTCAACGGAATATGACCTTTGGATTGGATTGAGAAAGAATGTCTTTGATTTCTTATAATAAAGGTACACGTTAATGGTGAAACTCATCTACCCAATGACTAATCATATGGTCACATCATGATGGGTGAAGAAATTCTCTTAAAATTCTTTTTTTGTAATATATTACTAGAGATGACTAGCAAAGCTTCTATAGTTTAATATGACAAAGCGTTTTGAGAAACTTGAACTTTTTTTTTTTTGGTCACCTCTTTTAAAATTTAGTAAAATAAAGGGATTTAGAAAAAGGTTATATGATATTTATTAAAAAAAAATAGAAAATAAATTATACAAAAAATAAAGTAACAATACAAATTTTGACCCAGTCAAAATATAAATAGGAGAAAATTAAGGTCAAAGAATCTTAGCTATTATTTTATATGACACGTTACATAAATTTTTCGGCCGAAAATCTTCAACAGATTTTGGTTTTCTTTTTTTAAAACAAACCAAAACAAGATTTTGATAAAGATTTCAAGCCGATAAGTCTATGTGATGTATCATATAAAACAATAGCTAAACTTCTTTGTCGTAGAGAATATCCTTTTTCTAAAAAAAAAAAAAAAAAAAGGTTATTTCATCCTCTCAAACTACATTTGTTAAAGGTTAATAGATAACATATAATATTAACATAATTCATGGAATCTTTCATTTCCTAAGGAATAAAAAGAAGAGAACAATAGATTCATGACTATTAAATTAGATATCTCCAAAGCCTATGATAGAATAAAATGAGGTTTTGTTAGAGCTATATTTGAAGTCTTAGGTTTCACTTCCAAATGGTGTGATCTTATATGATATGTCTTCTCGTCTTGCACTTATTTAAATAAGCTTGAGAGTTTCCATTTGATCATATTGATCCCTCTAAGGACACCTTCAAAGTTGTCCTTTAAGCCCAAACATTTCTATTACTGCAATGGAAGGAGTTTCTAGACTTTTTAAGTGTTTCTATGAGATGGATCTCCTTAAAGATCAAAATATGCTAAAGGTGCTCTTGAAATTGCTTATTTACCATTTTGTGATGATCTCTTCCATTTTTTTTTTTTTTTTTTTGGTGGAGTTACAAACATGATGTAATCATTATAAGGGACATATTGGAACTTTCTTAAGATCTCTCAGGACAACAGTTTAGTTTACCTAAGTCGGGTGTATCTTTTACTAGTAATACTCTAGATATGATTAAGACATCTATTAAGATTTTTTTAGAATAAGTGGACAGAAGTCTAGATATTACATTTTTTTCTTTAAATGAGTACACAATAGAAGGGGGGGAGATGAAAAAGGTAACAATTAGGAGACTCGAACTCGAGACCTTCTAGTGAGTATGAGTCCAATATTACATTGTTATACTCTTACATGTCCATCTTTTAACCTTGCTATACTCCCCCCCCCCCCCCCCCCCCCCCCCCCCATTGCCCTTGCCCTTGCCCTTGCCCTTGCCCTTGCCCTTGCCCTTGTTAACTAATGCATTGAACTATAAAGGGGTGTATAGACATACATGAAAAGGAAGTGGTCGAATTTGATACTAACATTTGGCAAATGATTGCCGTTTTATGTGGCGTTTAACTCTAAAGATGAAATATCTATTGACCAATTGGGTCAAAGAGAGGTAACCCAATAACAATTCCATTTGGTCAACTCCAATTCCACTTCATTCTTTTTCATGCTTTAAGGGCATTTTAAAAGGTGAGGGGTAAAACATGCCCCTTAATTCAATACTTTCTTTTGACCAAGAAAAAAAAATTCAATACTTTCTTGGAAATTACAAGAAAATATTTGTGGCTGGATCCGTGGTTTGCTATGGTAAATCTTGTATCCCTGGTCAATTGCCAATATGATTTCAACAACATGAAGATTTTAGGGGCAAAAGTTGTCTTCTATTATTGGCCTCGGTGGCCTTAGGATTTTCTCTTCAACACAATGATTTTCTTGTTTAGCTTAAGAAAGAATAATTCAGTGCACGAGGCTTTTGTTAATATAGGATTTGAGAGGGATAAGTTGTGCTATTCCAGTAAAGATGTTATTTTATAACGAAAAGATAGATAAACACATGAGAGTGTTGGCATAGGTCATAATCTCAAACAAAAAAACACTTTTCCTGTTATACAATTTAGTGGGTAATTAAATTAAATAATGCGTAAGAGAATTCTACTAGTCTAATGCCAAACATGTGGGGCCAATAGGAGGCGTGTAAAAGCATCTTTAGTACACAGTTAGGGATAGCTCAATCTTTTCGCACCCGGCTTAGTTTTGGTGTTTCAAATGCCAGACAAGGTTATTTTTTATTTTGAATAATTTATCTTAATTTAATATTTTTTTTCTTTAAAAATTAAAATAAAAAAAATAAAAAAAAGCATGGTCACAATACATTTGTCAACATGTATGGTGACAAGAAAATTTATGTGGAGACTGATGACTGCTCAACAAGGACATGTCTTGGGAAGGAATGAAAGGAGGTGTTGATGTTTCAGCTCAGCCTCAGATAAAAGTGAAGACCTCCCCTCCAAGGAAAACCCATTTCAGTGTTCATCAGCCAAAGAGACCCGCAAGAAAGATCAGAGTATGAGTGACACAAACCAAGCAGTTCTGAGAACACTGCTTGCTAGGTCTTCAAATCCTGTCTCTTTTCTTGGAACATGGGCTTTCTGCAGTGTCACTCTCCAATTTCATCTACCTAAACAGAGTTTGCTCTTGAAAGAAACCCCATTTCGTCATCATCCAGCTCCTTTCGACGTGTTGTTCCTGTTTTTAGGTTCCTGTTGTTTTCTTTGAATTTGTACCAAATTCTGCTCTTTAGTCATGATCATGTGCAGAAAAAGCACAAACCTTTAAGCCCTTTAACCATGTCCTCCCTGCGAAAACTTATCACTGGACCAGTGAAAGTCTTCTCAGATTTTTTCTCTTCTTTAGGGTTCTTTTGGTTTTCCTTTTAGCACTTCTTTTTATTGGAAATCTTTTGATTAATTTCCACAGAGAAGTTTCCTCTCAAGTCCCAAGCAAAAAACCAGATTACAATCGTCTTCTGAGTCTCAGACTCTCAGTTCCTTTTTTTCACTTTTTTTTTTTTTTTTTCTTTAGGGTTCATTCGGAGCAATGATTTCTTCCTCGCTTTGGTACTGAATTCTTCTTCTTCTTGTGCTTCAAGGACATGGGTTCTTTGTAAGGAGAGCAGGTTTCACTGCTCCCACAATAGCTTGAATCCATTACTGGGTTTAGTACTATTCCTTGGCCTTCTGGTAAAGGGGTTATTACGAAATTTGATCTCTTGGGATATTCTTCGTCTTCTTCAAAATGGGTTGCGCCCACGGAAAGTGCTGTGGCCGCTACCCATCTTCATCCGATGGGGATATTCGAGATTTTCGAGATTCTGGTATACGAAATAGCAACAACGTCCATGTACTTGGGAATCATCGACACACACACACTGAGAGATCGTTGGAGTTCGCTCCTGTGCCTTCCCACAACTTCCATTTAGAGTTTTCAGTCCTCACGCAACGAGGCTACTACCCGGACTCCCCTGAGAAAGAAAACCAAGATAGTTTCTGCATCAAAACCCAAGTCCAAGGTAACCCAAATCTCCATTTCTTCGGTGTCTTTGATGGGCATGGCCAGTTTGGCACTCAGTGTTCTAACTTTGTTAAGGATAGGCTGATAGAGATTCTCTCTGAGGATCCCGCATTGTTGGTAGATCCTGTAAAGGCATATAATTCTGCAGTACTAGCCACGAACTCCGAACTTCACAGTAGTGAGATAGACGATTCAATGAGTGGTACCACTGCAATTACTGTTCTTGTTTGTGGTGACACCCTTTATGTCGCAAATGTGGGTGATTCAAGGGCCGTAATTGCTTTCAAGAGCGGGAATCGGGTTGTCGCGGAGGACCTCTCTCGTGACCAGACACCATTCAGGAAAGATGAATATGAGAGGGTTAAGCTTTGTGGGGCGAGGGTTCTGACTGTTGATCAGGTGGAGGGTTATAAGGATCCTGATATTCAGAGCTGGGGGGATGAAGAGAGTGCTGGTAATGATCCCCCAAGACTGTGGGTACAGAATGGGATGTATCCTGGCACTGCATTTTCAAGGAGTGTTGGTGATAGTACAGCTGAGAAGATTGGTGTGATTGCTGTTCCTGAGGTGACAGTTGTTCAGCTTACACCTAATCATTTGTTCTTTGTAATTGCTAGCGATGGGATCTTCGAGTTCCTCTCTAGCGAAGCGGTTGTCAATATGGTAAGCTCCATGATCACTTCATGATAGGAGTAGAGAATTTGTCTTTGGCTTCTTTTACTGTTTTTGTTTTGGATATATACTCGTCTCATGAATGCTATTTCCATACAACTGCCTTTGAGCTTTTCCTTGTGAAACTCAATTTGTCATATTGTTATCCTTGTTTTTGTTCGACTTCCTCATGATCTTTCTTCCTCAAAAAATATACATCTGTACAGGTGAAAAAGGAAGGGGAAAGTAGAAGTTCTACATCAGTTATAATTGTTTTTGTAGTGGTGAAAACTTGGTCTTAACTCTACTAATAGATAATACAGAGGTAGGGTGAAAACTTAATGGGAGGAGGTTGGGAAAGCTGCCAGGTTTCCTAGAGCTAGCGGGTCACCTAGTGAGGAGGCTGGTGGGGGGGGGGGGG
>NC_056566.1:23749564-23762848 GCF_013358625.1 Macadamia integrifolia
GGGGGACATTTCTAAGGGGGGAAGAGAGAGGTAGACACAGTGCTTATCATGTCCAGCCTTTTCCCAAACTTAATATAAGTTATGCATTTTATAGAAATTTATTGATAGATGTGACTTTGCTTTTTGGTATAGTCTGGCCCTGTACTTTGAATGAACTAATCCCAGTGACCATAGTTGGCTTGCTTTCGGCATTACCAACAACTCCACCAACATCTAATCCTTCATCCTTTTCCGTCCTTTCTTCTTCCATATGTTTGTTTTTCTTTGGATGAGCTCTTGCTTTGTTATTGTAAGCAACTTACCAAGTTGGATTAGCTGAAGTGACAAATCGGCAAGGGTTTTTCTTCTGAAACTATCTGAATTGAGATGTATCACTTGCATAAATCAATTTACCAAGGTGGATTAGCTGAAGTGACAAATCGGCAAGGGTTTTTCTTCTGAAACTATCGGAGACATGGAAGTTGAATGGCTGTTCAGAAAAGTATTACAAGTATTCTTTAGGCTGTTCCTCCATTCTTTCTCCATATGGTTTAAAACAGCCATTTTCAAGCTTAGTTGTTTATTTATTTATTTATTTTTGAGATAACAGAAGTGCAAAACAGGGGTGCCATGGGTTGATGTGGATAAGGGGAATCCACATACGGCTATTATAGAGGGTCACTTATAATTTTGACTGCAGATAGGCCTCATCAGCCCTCCATTTGGTAGAGAACCCCATTACTAAAAGTCTTAAAACCCACTGCATTATTGCAGAAGATCTTTGACCTTATTCTTGGATGTTACTTGCTATAGTTATTCATTATTCTCTTATGGTGAACACCCAAAAAGCAATAGAGACTAACCTTTAAGTTCTCTTCTTGTCTCCATTTTATTTTGTATAGCTCTCTTTTACTTTCTGTAGTTCCCAATAAGGAACAAGGACCACTTTTTCTTTCTGTTATCTAGTATTTCCTCTGCACCATCTCCAGATTCTCCACTCTTGATGATTAATATGTTCCACATGCTGAGTGCCCGGGAAATCCATTTCCATTGAGTTTTTCAGATGAATATTTCTTATTATTTCTTTACCGATAAGAATAATTTCAGATGAAGATAATTTACTATCATTGTGATGGAGTTTTTGATAGTGGATTGTTTTCTGCCTCATTTTTTCCATCCTTTGCAGACGTGCCACTCATTGTACTTGGAAATTTGCTATAGTTTGCCACAAGATTCTCCCACAGAAATTGATGTCCCCTTGCTAAGTTGGTGAATCTGTGAGATGTCATAAATCTTAAAAAATAATAATAAATAAATCTTTGCTTGCATGTTGTGGTCATTAATAAAAAAATGCTTTTAGAAGCAATAAAACCTTTCAATTGCTTCTAAAAGCACTAACATGCTAATCACAGGCTGTCTTTTTTTCTCTCTTTAGATTCTGGGCCAACGGTTGGAAACACTTAAATTTTAAGTTTTAATTAAGAATAGATTGTTTCCTCATAAGCATATCTTCTCCTCTAACATGTTTGGCCAAGGTTGAGGGAGCCAGGAAGGGCTAGGGTTTTGAGCAAGCAAAAATTGGAACACCCCCCCCCCCCCTTCCCTCTTTCTTGACAGTTTGATTTTCATTTTTGATGAATTTTTGGGAAACCAAGCAGGCATTTTTTTGAGAAACTGTTTATGCTCTCTCTTTAATATTGGGGGATGGGAGGTTTCAAGATATGAATTCATGTCCATGAACTTGTATCCTGAATAACTTCTTTAGATGGTGGAACTGATATCATATAACTTCTTGAAATGGTGGAACTGGTATCATTCCTTTTATCTGGTAATGGAAATTTTTTTTTTTGGATGCCTTATCCCGAATCCCTGATACCTTCATGTTTCTTACCAATTCAACTGTCCTTTGTGTGTAGGTAGTGAGGTACACAGATCCACAAGAAGCATGTGCTGCCATTGCTAGAGAATCATACAGGCTGTGGTTAGAACATGAAAACAGAACAGATGACATCACAATCATCATTGTACATATCAAGGACTTATCTAATGTATGAATAAAATGAATCTTCCTCTGGATGACAGATTTTCTACACTTTATGCTAGTTGATGTTAAGGATCTTCATTAGGCTGGTAGATTGTAACTATGTTTTACCAATGGCATAGCCATAGATGTGGTAAAAATTTACTGGAGTGACCTACTTATCAATGGGTCCCTCTTGGGATTTCTTTTGCCACAAGAAACCTAAATGGGTAGTCTAACCATCTCGTCTTTAGGACTTTATTGCTGCATTTTCCCCACTCTTGTACGACCATCCAGGAGTGGGATGGTAAACCGTCATGGCATGGGAGAATGTAAATGCCTCCCTGTGCACCTGTCATTTGCCTCTCTGTGCTTAGCATGCCGCTTGGTTATTGCTTAATAGATCATTCTTCAAATTCTATTAGTCAGGTGCTGACACTGATGAAACTCGTGGTGGTAACATGAAGACAACAGGAAAAGGATCTGCAAACCCATCTGGGGGATCAGAAGTGTACCGATCTGTGAGAAGCAATTTTTCAGAATCTCACTCACATCAGTTCAACTTTCCAACAGAGCGGAACCCTGCTTGTGTTGCTCCATCTCCAACACATTCCAGGTCCTTGGAAACGGTGTGTTTCTCATGCTGTGCTTAGAACTTGATTGTATTCATTTTCTTCTGTACTTAGCAGTGTTTTTTCTTCTCAATGGCAGTGAATTAAGCTAGATGGAGTCGGGAAGTTTCTTCACTTCATCCTGTTTCATATGCATGTAAAGGGTACTGAACTGTTCTCCAAAATCTTAAGCTTAAATCAAATCACAATGGAACTTGTTATTCTGTTCAATATGGGAAAAGATGTCCAAGGTGGACAATCCAGGTATCTTAAAAAACAATGTAAATACTGTACCCTATTTTAGCCACTGGATGATTTTGTTGATCATCCTGTTCATTTATTAGATAAGGGACCTCTGGATCAGTTATGTGATCAGCACTTGGATCCACATCAGCTCCCTTACGTCACATTTTTAAGAATACTGAACTTTCAGTTCAAATACTGCCCGGGAAATAGTCCTGCACATAACAAGGAGGTTATAGCAAATATTTTTTGCTATTTTGGGAAGCCAACTTGGCTACCTTACATAAGATTGTAGGTTTGACAACATCCAGGGCAGTGATTGTTTAATTGGTATCAGATTGGTTTAACAAAAGGGCCATCAATAAGTCATGAAATGATGGAAACATGGAATCCTCTCCAATTCACCTCAGTATGAAATATGTAGTGATGTTACTAATCCTATTCGATACTTGTTGAATTTCTTATTGTTGGCTATCTTGAAGCCAAAATTGCTTGTTTGGTCATTCGACTAATAGTTAAGTAAATTCAGTTTCAGGACCTAGGAGTTACAGATAAGATATAAAGCTTAACTATTAACAGTATTGAGATTAGCACTTTATACTGACATGCTTAAACATTGGTGACAGATAAATGACAAGCAGGTTATCGATCGTGTTTGGTGTACCATCCAAGATCTGCGCATATACTTTAACCCGGACTAAAGTTTCATGTTGCTCTGTGCATTACAGACCACACTGATCTTGTGGTTTCTGCTATTCAAGAATTACCAAATGCACATGTATATACGTGGACTTGCTTATCCAATGTAGGAGGGAATAGAATTTAGCTTTGGAGGCATTGCAAAGCTTATGCAAAAGGTTACCTGTCTAGAGAAGAATTGTGAAGCTGGGAAGATACGGATTACAATAAGGTGGGATGGAGGAGAAGGAAGGTGTTGACATTGGCCACTTTCCACTAAATTTAGAAAGAATACTATTTATAAGGTAGTGGGAAGTCCCAATAATAGTTCTATATATTCTAATTTCAGTTCACCTCTCGTCTTCCATGTATCCAATTCTACTTGCAATGTTTGTTTGTTTGTCTCTTTCTTATTTTTTGGGGTGAATTTATTTGGAATGATTAATTAAAACCCAGTTGCTCTCCTATGTTCAATTTCCTTCTACAGCAATGCTTTGACTTGGTTACCTGATGCTTCACTTCAGCATGAATGGTTCCATGTTCTATTTGCCAGATAGAATATCTAGTTGACCTTATAGATTTGGCTGTTTCTTATCGTCAGAGCAGTGAACTCAGAAGTTGTAACCTTCTTTTGATTGTCCTTTGTCTTATTTCTAAACGTTTTTAAGTGAGTAAAAAAGGATTTTACCATTATGTCACTACCACAATCTACCATTATTTTTCATATTTTTTTAGAATTGATACGTTAAATGATAGGATTTTATTGTTGTTGAAAAAAAGATTAAAAGGGCAAAAACTTAAGGGTGTCAATCGGTTTGGTTTTGATTATTTGGTTCAGTTTTGGTTCGGTTTCAAATGATGATAAGGTGGACCAAAATTAAACCAAGAATCGATTCGGTTTTGTATTTAGATATTCAAGTTGATTTAATTTGGTTTGGTTCGGTTTTGGTTCCAATTCGGTTCTTGATATGTAATTTTAATTTTGTTTTGTACTTCCATTTTAATTCGGTTAAAAAAAGGGTTCCACTTTTGGACCATGACAGTGATGGACCAAAGATCCTTATGGCCATTGTTAACTCTAAAATTTTCTTAGCATGTAAATATGTGATGATAAATTACAAAAAATACTTACCACCTAAAAAATATCTCATAACAATACTAGGGTTTTTTCATTTTTTTGGTTTTAAGAGTAATTTGGTTCGGTTTCATTTTGAACCAATGGTTTTTACACCTTAAATCAAAATCGAGCCAAATAGAAGTCCATGCTCACATACTCAATCTAAATTAATTCGGTTTGATTCGATCTGGTTAATTTGACTTGGTTTTAGATTCGGTATTCGGTTTTGATTTGTAATTGACACCCTTAGTAAAAATGAGTTGGTTGTAACAACATTTACCCAATAGATTTTGTTTAGGTTCAGTTATGAAGCCTTTGTAAAGGCTAGTTTTGGAGAATTTCCATTGTTTTGACTAGTGAGTCAGGGCCATCTGGTTCTACCTCCATCATAAACTCTCTCTGGTGACCACGGCGACCATAGATCTTCATGTATTAGGTTTATGGTTGAGATCTTTTTCTATTAGAGTATCTGAGATGAAAAAAAAAATCCCATAATCGCAGATGGATAGGGGAGGGTGGGGTTTAGGCTGGACCAATGCTGCTTAATACATCAGTCAACTTAAACTCCCTCTTCCCATGAAATATGCATAGAACTTATTAATTTAACCAGGCGACCCAAATTAATCCTGTTAAAAAGTGAACCTATTCTATACCCTATTTTGATCATAGTAGACAAGTCTCCTTGTGAAACAGTTTTTTCGTGAAGTAGGGGTAAAGCTATATACGTTACGATCCTCCTTAAATCTCATAATGTCGAAGGCCTTAGTGCAGTAGGTAGACCCTTTTTTAAATAGATAAATCTTCTATATGATTTTTTTCCCCTTTTGGGTGAAGAAAGTTGTCTTTGTCTAGTTTTGATCATTTACTCTTACGTTTCAAATACATCATGCTTAGCAAATTGACATTTGTGATTTAAAGTTAGTGATCTTACCAAAAAGAAAAAAAAAAAATTGAAGTTAGTGACATGAAGTTCCACATTTGTGGGTCCTAACTTCTGGTATTTTTGCACGAAGTGGCCGCCTTAAGATTTAAACCTCCAAACTTTTGAGTAATGATATTTACATGACTTCTCATTATAATATTTTGAAAATTATTTGAAAAAGTATAATTGGTTATTTTCTAAAGTTGAAAACATTCAATGCAGGAACTGATTTTCTCTTTTACACATAATAAAAAGATTCTTTAGCTTCATTTTCATTGGATGGGATTTTTTAGTGGCAAGAATTATCTCGTAAAATAAGGGGATAATTATAACCTTGATTTCCTTCACCCACGGTGAAAGTGAACTCCCTCCAAACAAGAAGCCTTAGAAAAAAAAGGGGAAAAACTTCATGTAATGGGAGACAAGGAATTTGGAGGAGAAAGTGATACTTAGTTCACCATATGTTGCAGAGAAAACTAAATTTAACAACTATACTAGGTGAGCTATGGTGCACAAAAATCCCATGCTCACTTTATCTACTTCTCCTCCCATGATTGTTTTCTAAAATAAGATCTTCATCACTTTTATGCTTCTAAGTTATACTTGTTTTTAGGATTTTACATAATTAAAAAAAATAAAAATATAAAAAAAAATTAGGAAGAACGCTATCTGAATTTGTGTGTTTATGTCTAGAAATAGTGGATGCAAAAAGACTGTACTACCCATCGATGAAGATGCTCCTACGTGCAGACATGTACCTACGCCAACGAGGCAACATTCTAGTGCCTCTGTTTTTAAGATCAAATTGTTATAATCTTATATCACATATGGGAGTTGATCCCACATCAGTTTTCTATGGGAATTGATGTAGGTTAATATAGTCTTGGGTCATTTATGGGATTGAGATCTTTTTAGTCCCTTTTTTTTTTTTTTCTTGATAATATCGAACCAAATATTTTACAAAATGCCTTTTTGGGAAATTTCTGAGTCACACTTGAATCGGGCTTTAAAGTTTGATTAATTCTACAACCCAACCGACTAGCCGAGTCAGTTCCTGGTTGTTTCAAACTGCGAGTGATGGATTTTTGAGGTTCAAGCGTCCGCCATGTTGCCACATCCCAGGTAGATTTTAGTTGACAAAACGGATAAGATGGGTATCCAACTCCTCAGGATTACAGCCTTTCCGTCACCGAGAATCCTAATTATCAATCCAAAAGCCCCTCTATCCCGATTCGTCGGCCACATTGATTCTACTGGAAAATCTACATCCCATCTTCTCTGCAAAACCCAATACCACGATTCTTCTTTAAAACCCAAATCCCTGAACAGTTCCGCTACCGGATTTCCTGCGTGCTTTCATCGGAGCAGGAGACGCTTTAGAGGTGGAGTAGTGACCATGGCTGCTGCCCCTGGCTCTGTTCAGAAATCGGAGGAAGAGTGGCAGGCTATTCTCTCCCCGGAGCAATTCCGTATTCTGCGCCAGAAAGGAACCGAGTAAGATTCACGCAAATTGAGCTCTGGGTTTTCCAATTTCATTTCCCTGTGTTCATCTGTTACTTTCGTGGTTCATGTTTGGGTATACCCATCTGCTGAACCCTGCATTTCGGACCTTTTTAAGTAGCAAAAATCTATTTGAATTAGATTTGATCTCTCGTTCTCTGGTGATTTGTTTATATGGGTTCTCATTGTTTGATATATTTATTGACTGAATTGTTAATTTGGATTTGTTCGAGTCAAGTCCTTCCCATCATCCTATGTAGTTTTGAAGAAAAATTTTGGCAACCGTTATTTAGTACTCTCATATATTGAAACAGTATCTTTTCTTTTCATTCCTTGGTTTCTTTCTTGCTTACTGTTTCCCTTTAGATGTGAACTGCTTTATGTGATTTACTCATTTCTCCTTACCCATATTGTATGTTTCTCTGATTGGAGTGGTAAAACCGAAGAGGACCAAACATTAAGCTCTATAGTGGAAACCTTTCCAAACCTTAGTTGAGGAGCAACCATGGTGAATTGTACTCCTGATTTTCTACATTTTGGATGGTTGCTTCAAGACAAGTACCCACACCTCCACATCCCAAAATTTTTGAATGAGGTGATTGATCTGCATAAAAAAAGTTGTATGCACAGGCTTTGATCATTATGTGGGAAGTTTCTTGTCTTCCTTGTGAAGCTGTGCTTCCCTTTCTTCCTTTCCAGTGTCATTTGTAAGTTTCTGAGGTTAGCAGGTGTTAGTAAATCTCGTAGTCTGCCAAACCCAAAATAGTTATACCTACTTACCTTTGCCCGGAATTCTCAGATCACTTGTATAGGTCAAGAAGACCGACGATCTAATCAGAGATAGGGACGTATTAGTGAGCTAGTAAAGCATAGAGCAAGTATCTTGGCATAGAAGCTACAATTATTTGATATAGGGGCAGGGTGTGAGCATTACCAGGCCTTATCAGTTGAATAATGATCACTATGGTGTTGGAACTTGGAAGGGCTCTATATTGCTCCCAAAAATTATTGGGCTTCGGGATGTGTACAGAGGCCCTAAATTTTGGTTAGAAGACTTGTAGTTGTGGATTATGTATCCTCTATCAATTTATATGTATGCTAATAGCTGGAATAAGGTTAAATTAACTTGGACATATCGGAAGAAAAGGTTTTGAACATCAGGTTGTTTGGGTAGACTAAAGGCTGGGTTTTGAAGGAAGAACTGGAAAAGCAAAAGGCTAACGTCCTTGGTACCTGAATAGTGGGAAGGCGTATTTGATTGATCCAAGGACTCCAAAAAAGGTCACAATCAGGTGGTTCCAACACCAAATCTCTAGCAACTTGAATCGGTCCAGTTCATTATCTCCTTTTGGGGCTTCCCAATCTGATAACTCTTAATCATCCTCATCTTTTGATTGATATGGAATGTTTTATTAGATTCTGCAAGAGAACTTATCGTCTTGGGGCTTCCCAATCTAATAACTCTTAATCATCCTCTTCTTTTGATCGATCTGAAATGACTATTACCATCGGCAAGTGAACTAGAAGTCAGGTTTCAAAGCCACTACTTTCTTGCCTATGAGTTTCTTTTTTTGATCATCCACCAAAGAGTTGGGAGAACTTTGTACCAATTTTAATTAGATGTTTCCTAGGATGATATTATCTATATATCCAGTAGTGGATTCACCCTCAACACTACTCTCGATATCCTCAAAGATTCTAAATCCCAGTTGGACAGTATGGCACTTGGCACAAATTGACCAACACTATCACCCTAGAAAGGGCAGCAGAACTGGACCAGACAATCCATGAGCATGATCCCACATCCATATGCAGATGCAGATCACTGAACAATCTGGGTTGAGTGTACAATATAAATAGGGTTAGGAAAGACCAACTTCAACCTCAAAATGCAGCATTATAGGAGGAATAATAATTAATTGACTCATGCATTGAAGTGAAAGTTTATGTTGTGGGTGCCTGCCCTCAGATGGAAATTGTCCATTAAACTATTGAAGGATTATTTCATTTACCAACATGATCAACGTCAGCGAATCCCTTTATATTGATCAATACTTTTGAATTATTCTAAAGTCTCTCTCTAAATGCTTTTGTGGTTTCTTCCACCACCCCCTTCCCCCCTCTCCCCTTTTTCTTGGCAAAATTCATCATAGGAACTGTTTTAAATGTATTGAAGTTGTTAAAAAGGTAACTGTAAAGAGATGGGTCTTTCTTAGGATAGGTAATGGGAACAGAATATATGAGCCTTTATTGACCAATACCATGATTCATCAACACCACGCCCCCTCCCCCTCCCCCTCCCCCCCCCCCCCAACCCCACCCTGGCTCGTTGGTACTACTATTGCCCTGATTTGCATTGTTTTACTAATGTGATTTAGAGCTTATACGGGTTGTTGATCTGCTTTGTAACTTGACCTGAGGCCATTCAGTTGTATGTACCCAAGCAATTCTACAAATTAAGGCCATAAGTATGCACCCGTGTGCATATGGTTAAGAACTCAAACCAAGTTACCTCTTGTTCACTGATCAACCAAGTCATTCAATCTCACTTAATAGTGAGTCCTTGTTACAGATGTCACAATCTACATTTTCTCAAACCAAGATTCCAAGAAACTGCATCTCATTTATGGTGGACGTGACAAATTCATCCGTGGCTTTTAGTGTGGTTTGGTGCTTGTAAGTAAACTAATAGTTTGATGATACGCAGGTTCCCAGGCACTGGGGAATATGACAAGTTTTTTGGCGAGGGGATCTATAACTGTGCAGGTTGTGGGACACCCCTCTATAAATCCACCACAAAATTTAATTCTGGCTGTGGCTGGCCAGCTTTCTTTGAGGGTCTCCCTGGAGCCATAAATCGCACGGTGAGCTTTGCTCTTTTTTTATTGGTTCCCCCCCCCCCTCCTTTCAGCACCTTGGGCTGTGTTTGATATGGATTCTCAAAATAGATTTTGGGTCTGCAATGCATTTTGACTTGAGAAAATAAAGAAGAATAGGATTTCAGAATGTGTTCTAGACCCAGAATCTATTCTGAGAATGCGTGTGCCTAACACAACTAAAATTTCATCTACTGACAGCTTAATAAAAAAAAAACTTTTGACATATGATGTGGGTACATGTTTTCAGCCTGACCCAGATGGGAGGAGAATCGAAATTACATGTGCAGCTTGTGGTGGGCACCTTGGTCATGTATTTAAAGGCGAGGGTTTCCCTACGCCAACTGATGAACGCCATTGTGTTAACAGCATTTCAATCAAGTTTGTTCCAGCATCATCAGAATGAAGATTATTGTGATGGTTGTTCTAAAATAAAGAATAATAATACCTGCCTTGACATAGTTATCTTATGCAGATTGAATGTTTAAAAGGATCATGAGTTATCTTGTTTTCCTTCTATTCTTTTGAAGTAAATGTGTGTTCACAGACAATTAATCACCTCAAGGTGAGGTAGTGAGGTGAGAGATGAGTTTAGTTCATCATGGGATTCAGCAACATGATTCAGTATGGGTATGAATGAATTGGACAGTACCATAGGCTCTTCAGAATGCATTATCCAGTGTTTTCTTTTGTAATCGATTGTGCTGAATATTGGTTCCTGAAAGTCTGCTTGACCACCTCAGGCTTCTCAGCCATGCATCTCCTCCCTGCTTCTCCGTCCCCTGGGTTTATTTATATGGCAAAAGAACCGTCCCTAGTCGCATGGCTCTTGTGCCAAGACACAGAAGGTTGCAAAATTATACCCCCATCCCTGAAAACTCGAAAAACCTACCTTGTCTTTATGGCCATGTGTGCATCCTCATCATTCAAGGACTGTTCTTTTCCCTTTATTTATGTAAGCATTCTTTCCGGCGCATGGTGGAGCTTCAACCCAACTAAAGAAAACTTAAGATCTGGTTCGAGGATGCGAATGCGATTCATATTGGATTGACCTCCATCAATTATAATTCGAACCAGATAGAAACAGCAAAGATTTATATAGATATCAGAAAAATGGAAATCACTGAAGAATATTAGGTCTAATTGCCGCTTCGTTTTTTCTCTTTCCATCCTCTTGGTATCTCATCTCCATGAACAGTGTACCCTTCACCTGTTTAGATTCTTTTAAACCCAATCAAACCCAGCTGAGATATGTTTCCTATGAATTAAACAATGTAACAAAAGAACAAGAATTGCCAGTTGTTTTCCTTTTCCTCATGGTGGTAGTGAGGAAACTTTCTTATTGTTATTGTTGTCGGAGTCAGAAGAGGAATCGGAAGAAGGTAGATAATCGAAGAAGCTGTCGAGGTACCATGAGCATTTCTCGTTCCAATCCCCCTTAGTGGCATTGGCACGCCACCTCTGGTCGGCGACCATCTCAGGGGAGAGTCCCCAGTGGAGGAGTTCTTCCTCAGAGTGATGGATGGCGAGGCTGTAATCTCCACCTGAACCCAATTGAATTACCCTAAATTCACAGTTACCCGGATTGTTAAGATGCTCGAATTGCTCCACCGTCCACTTGAACCACTTCATCAAGAACACTCGAATGGTCAATCCGTGTGAAACGATGATCAGGTTTATCTCATCACCGAGTTTGTGATGGTGATCAAGCCTTTTCATGTCTATATCCCTCCACAACGACTCCATGAAGCCTGCAATAAGTGAAAAAGATTAAACTTTTGAATCCATTCGTCCTAAGAACAGAGAGAGAGCAAGACATACTGGAAAGGCGATCGAAGACATCGGCGGCGGATTCTCCATCTGGAAAGCGGAAGAAGAAGCGGCCGAAGCGCTCACGGGTGTGTTTAATGGCTTTCATCCGCTCCTCTACCTGGAAATTCCCAAAATCCTGTTCTCTGATTCTGCATTCTTCCCTCACACCGAGGATTCGGTTTCTGGGGAAAGACTTGCCGATTTCGCTAAGGGTGGAGCGAGTACGGTGGTAAGGTGATACGTAGAAGTAGGCCTTCCAGTTGTGGGAGCGGTCGTCGTCGGAGAGCAGGCGGCGGATGCGTTGGCCTACGAGGTGGGCTTGGTCGATGCCGTGAGGGGTGAGAGCGATTTGATTGTCTGGGGTGGTGGTGTAGGCGGTGTCGTCTAGGTTGCCTTGGCTCTCTCCATGCCTCACCAGTATTATTCTCTTAGGTAGCATATGGTCCTGCAATGGTAGATGCTCCATGTCCACTTCTCTCTCTTCTCTTCTCTTCTCTTCTCCAAGCTTAATTATCTTTTCTGACTTTTTGCCACCTTAATAGATATTTTTATCTCTACATACACTTTTTCATGTTCTCCACTCCTATACTCTATAGTGCCATACACGCCATAATGCTCATCCATAATCCAAATTGGGAAGTTGATTCTAAGTTTGAAGGATACTGGTACATGTATCTCCTCTTCTTATTTATTTTTGAATAAATCCCATTTGACAATTCAGATAAACCATATTGGTGGCCTGCCATGTGGTATATGTTTAAAATATTGCCCTTTAAATTTTGGCTCTAAATTATTTTTTCTTCTTTCACATATCTACCTACAAGCATAAAGAAATCATGATTTCTCTTCTTTCCCCCACCTTTTCTTGGATTTTCTTTTCCAACATGTACACATGTGCATTCTTTAGGTAAGGAGACTAAAGGTGTATTTAGTATTTAGAACTTTAAACACCTTTAATTTGTATTTTTTTTTTTTTTTTTTTTTTTTTTTCAAAATTTCTTTAAGTCAGAGGTAAAAAGAGGTTGGATAAAGAAACGGTCTCTGTGCATGAGAGCCAATAAGAGAGCACACATGGGCATCAACCGAAGATGGATTTTTCTAGTTCAAGGTTGGGGTATCATTTCGCTACCTTTTATATTTGGATTCTAGACACAAGGTCTACACAAAAGAGTATTCTTTTCCCCAAAAGAGGTTTTTAAAATTTTCAAATGACCTATTATTATGTCATTGGCTGACACTTTTTTTAAGTTTATTAGTGTATTCATGGAACTTACCCTTATTGGGAAAAAAATTGTTAATGTATGCATATCTTTTCAATGAAATTTTAAAAAAAAATGCCATTTACCTATTAATTGGGTATATTTTTATTTTTAATATCTGCCAAAAGAATTTCAGTGATTTTGATTTTTGAATATCACGACTTGTTTTCTTAGTATTAATATTTATCTATGGGGCATGAGACATTTTTCTCTCGTCTTTTGTGATTTTTTCGATTTGATTTCTAAATGTCATTGTTCTATTAGCTA
>NC_056566.1:23767528-23835838 GCF_013358625.1 Macadamia integrifolia
AAAAAAATTTGACAACAGCAGTAGAGCAACAAACTATTAAAAAGCACTTAAATTCATGAATAAAATTTGATCCACTTATATGTATATACTAATCTTTCTCTTCTACATTCTCTTTAGATGGTACTGTAGGAAGCTCTGGTCAGGCTGAATGTGGGTTTTGCTTCTTCCTCTTCATTTCTTTGGCGACCCAAGTCTCTCTCTCTCTCTCTAGTTTTCCTTTCAAATTTTAACCCATACATGACATGGTAGAATGATACTTTAAAAGCTTTATTGAGTTCATGAAGAAACTAACAATTATATTCTGTGGGTGATGGTGATGTGGGATTAAGAAGGCTTCAGAGACGAGGTCCCAAGCTCATGCATCATCTGAACAAGAGAAGGTGGGGACAAGGTCGACTCAAAAGGTAGAGAACAACGCCGAGCAAAAGAACGAGAAGGCGAAGCCTAAGAGTGGAGACAATGGACACTCGAATGGAAATCAAGCATACGATGTCACTGCCTAGCTCGAGGACTTCTGCAAGGCCACGGGGAAAGCAAAATGGCAAACTTGCATGGAGGGTGGGGGGAATGGCCGCAGGGGTAGGGTCTGGGCGCGATCGGAAGAGATTGTTTGGGACTTGGGGTGGGAGAGTAACAAAGGGATTTAGATCTTCTCTAATTCTTAATTTTGCAAATCTCTCATACTCCTGTACATGTTTTTAAATCAAAAGATTGTAAAAGTGTAAGGCATTTCAAGTTAAAATAGATTTGAATTTTAAAATATTTTTATAATCATTGGATTTTAAAAAATATACAGGTGTTGCATGTAAAATTGATTTGAATTTTAAAAGATTTTTATAATTATTCAATTTTGAAAAATGTATAGGTGTTGTATGCACAGAGATAATTATATGATTAACAATTGAAGAGAATCAAGATCAGTGACGGAGGTGGGTTCAATAATTAGGATAGGGAAGCATGGTGGGATCAGGGCGAGTGTGATGAAAAGTGATTTAGAAGTTCAGCAATGGCGAAAGAAAGAAAGAAAGTAATTCAGGTTCTTGTTCACAGAAAAAGGAATTCAAGAATACATTTCCTAGATTCGAGGTCCAGATCCCTCCCAACGAAACTATTCTCCTCCTTTATTTTCCTACACCTTTTCCCTATTCATAAAGCCACTCACAGCAAGACACCTCACTCCCAACGTGTAACTAACACAACAACTCTAGTTACAACCTCACATGTCACACATAGCCTTCCAATGTTACTGGTCTTTTTGTGACTCGTTGACTCCTTCTTATTGGTTTTCCTGCTAACGTGGATCCTCAATGTGCATAACATTGCCACCCTTTCGGGAAGGAACCTTGTCCTCAAGGTTCCAATTTGGAAAGTCAACGACGAAGGTAGTAAGGTCTTCCCACGAAGCGTTTTCAGGAACTGTACCTTCCCACTGAACCAGTACTTGATGTTGTCTTCACGACCCACGGAGTACTACTCTAGAATCCATAATAGCTAATGGTATGACAGCAAGTTGAGACAAATATGAAGTCCTTGACAGTCCTTGTACCTGACCAGCTGGGTTGCCATTACATTTCTTAAGCCAAGAGACATTAAAAGTTGGATGAATTTGAGAGTATACCGGCAAGTCCAACCTATAGGCGACTTCACCAACTCTAGCAAGCACTTTGAAAGGGCCATAATATCTTGGAGCAAGCTTGTTCGAAGCACGGTGACCTGCAGATGACTGTCTATAAGGCTGGAGCTTAACAAACACCCAATCCCCTACTTGGAAGGTGACCTAAAGCCTCTTTTTATTGGCTTGCATCTTCATGCGCTCTTGTGCTACAACCAAGTTAGTTTTAAGAGTTTTAAAAACAGCGTCTCGGCTGGCCAATTCAGCATCCACAGCCTCCAACTTGGAACTGCCAGGCTCATATCTCTTCAAAGTTGGGGGAATTCAATGATATACCACTTCAAAAGGGGTCATTCCAGCAGAGGTTTGAAGGGCAGTATTGTACCAATACTCTGCCCAAGGAAGCCACTTAACCCGCTACTCTGGATGATCAAAGACAAAGCTTCGAAGATACATTTCCACACATTTATTGAGAGCTTCAGTCTGCCCATCTAACTGTGGATGGTAAGAGCTACTCATACACAGCGTAGTGCCTTGGATTTTAGACAACTCTTGCCAAAATTTGCATATAAACAAAGGATCACGATCTGTCACGATAGACTTAGGGATGCCATGAAGTCTACATACCTCCGCAGTAAACACTTGTGCTGCTTTAGCAGCTGTAATTGGATAAACAATAGCACAGAAATGCCCATATTTGCTGAGGCGATCGACTATTACCATAATTCTTGATTTTCCACCTGATGTTGGTAATCCCACAACAAAATCCATTGCCACATCCTCCCAAATTTGGTCCAGAATTTGAAGTGGCTGTAGCAAACCAGCAGACTTAGTGTTAAGCACCTTCATCTGTTGACACACTTGGCATTGAGACACAAATTGTTGTACATCCTTGCGCAAGCTAGGCCATTGAAAACTCAATGCCAACCAAGCCATGGTTCGCTTAACTCCAGCATGTCCACTAATTGGAGAAGAGTGGTACTCATTGAGCAAGTCTTGCTTAACTGAAGCTGACATGGGCACCACCAGTCGACCTTTAAAATGTAATAGATCATTTTGGTATGAGTAATCTGGAGCACTAGCTGAGGTGTGCAATAGAGAAGTAATAAGCGCTTATAAGGATGCATCTTGAGCTTGTTCTATCTTTAGCTTATCCAAGACATTAAAGAATGGCATTGTAATAGCCATCAACTTATGAGTAGGACATCGAGATAGAGCATCAGCAACATTATTTTCCTTTCCGGGTTTGTTTTGTATCTCATATGTGAAACCCATCAATTTGGTAAGCCACTGTTGCTGCTCGGGAGTTTGTATGGTTTGCTCGAGTAGTGATTTGAGGCTCTTGTGATCAGTTCTTATGATGAACCTTGCCTGCAAAAGGTATTGCCGCCACTTGAGTACAGCTTCAGTCAGTGCATACAATTCCTTTACGTAGGTAGAAGCCATTATCAACTTGGGAGGCAACTTTTTGATGAAAAATGTGATTGAGTGGCCTGCTTGAGCTAGCAACGCACCCACTCCATTTCCTGAAGCATCAGTCTCAACTTCAAAGGGCTGATCGAAGTTTGGTAAAGCCAATACAGGGGTCTGAGTTACTGTCTCTTTTAGAGTCTCAAAAGATTCTTGCGCTTGCGATGACCATTTAAATGCATCATTCTTAAGTAATTCAGTGACTGGGAAAGCAACTTGAGAATAGCATTTAATAAATCGGCGGTAGCAGCCTGTTAGACCCAAGAATCCTCTCAATTATTTTATATTGGCAGGAACTAGCCACCGTTTCATAATTGTAACCTTTCCCTGCTCAACTTCTACCCCTTGGCTGAAACTATATGCCCCAAATATTTTATAGAGGATTTTCCAAACTCACATTTTGTCCTCTTTGCATAGAGAGTATGAGTCCGTAGGACCTGAAGCACCAGCCTAAGATGAGCCATATGAGCTTGCCATGTTGGACTGTATACTAGGATGTCATCGAAGAAGACGAGAACAAACTGCCTTAGAAATTGTTTAAAAATGCTATTCATAAGGGCTTGAAAGGTAGATGGGGCATTGGTTAGCCCAAAGGGCATTTCCAAGTACTCATAGTGTCCCTCATGGTTGAAATGCCGTTTTTGGGACATCGGTTTGACCCTAATTTGATGGTAACCAGCCCTTAAGTCCAATTTAGAAAACACTTTAGCTCCATGTAACTCATCAAGCAATTCATCAACAGTAGGGATAGGGAACTTATCTTTGATGGTTACAGCGTTGAGTGCTCTGTAGTTTGTGCAGAATCTCCAAGTACCATCTTTTTTTTTCACCAACAGTACCGGAGAGGAGTATGGACTGCAACTGGGCCTAATTACCCCTGTAGAGAGCATCTCTCCAACCAACTTCTCTATTTATGCCTTTTGGAAGTGGGGGTATCGGTAGGGTCGAACATTAATTGGCTTCGTTCCCGGCATCAGATGAATAGCATGGTCATACTCACAGTGCAGTGGAAGCTCCTTAGGAACTTCAAACACCATCCCAAATTCTTCCAACAAAGTTGCCAAATCACTGGTTGTTTCTTCCTTTGTGCTCTCCATAGTGAATTCTAACATATATAATTGAAAACAACATTCCACAACATCCATACTTGATAAATTCCTCAAACAATGGTACCGGATTTGGTGTTCTTCCATGTGGCCAATTCCCTGCATATGGACAGGTCGTGTTCCCCATTGGAAATCCATTGTCATGCGTTTGTAATCAAAGAGAATAGGGCCTAATTGCTCCAACCACTTAACTCCAAGCACAATATCAGCTCCTTTGATAGGTAATACAAAGAAATCCACATGGTAGACCTGATCTTCAATTTGAAGTCCCACCTTTTTCCAAACTCCAGCTCACTCCAACTGCTCGCCATATCCAAGTAACACAGTAAACTTAGCCTCTGGATAGATTGGTATCTTCAAAAATTTGGCCACTCTTTGCTATAAAAAATTGTTTGTGCTCCCATCATCAATCATAATGACTACTTTGCATCCTCCAATGATCCCATGAATTTGTAGAGTTCGGGGTGAATAACACCCAGCCATCGCATGAAATGAAATGGTAGGGGTTATTTCCGCCTCTTTATCTTCGTACCCTTCCCAACTTACATCTTCTCTATTTTCATCCTCATGCGTTAAGAGGAACATGTAGAAACGCAACCCTAAAACGATGCAGAAGATAAAGGAAAAACAAAACAAACAATGCACACGGATTTTACGAGGTTCGGCAAGGTTGCCTACGTCCCTGGTGAGATGAGATCCTGCTTCACTATCAATAGAGAATAGGGTTACAGCGCTCGTCCTCACACCTCTCAGTATTGCTTGCATTACAGAGAAAGAAACCCTCG
Organism: Macadamia integrifolia; assembly: GCF_013358625.1. Lineage (NCBI taxonomy): Eukaryota > Viridiplantae > Streptophyta > Magnoliopsida > Proteales > Proteaceae > Macadamia > Macadamia integrifolia. The sequence goes on from NC_056566.1 coordinate 23,772,502, forward strand.
CTACAAATATGTAGCGAAAAAAACCCTAATCCGGATTAAACTACAATTGCCACCCTAATCCGGATTAAACTACAATTGGCAGCGCCCCCTACACCCTTTGCATAGCAGGGGGGCAGGCAACCCCCACGGCCCGCTAATCAGCTAGTGGGACCGCTGTCCTGCCTGTCTAGGTGCTGCACCAGTACTCCCTGGATTAAACTGCGACAGAATATAAGACATCATACACCAACAGAACAACTGCTTATTCTTGCATCAATGACGTGGTGAATATTTTTCTTCACAATTGTAACACAACCCCTTTTCCCTTCTTGCCTGTAGCTCACTGGGAGTCATCCTTCTAATTGGAATTTTGTAAGTGTTAGGGATACTGTTACTGCTGCTTGCAGTAGTTGTAGATGAAATGATTTGCGGTTTACTACTGGCACCGCTAGTTGGTGAAGGCCAAGAAGATGATCCCTTACCCCAACTTGGTTTTGATGAGATCTTTCTAGCATCATTGTACTTGTCTTCATACAATTGAGCTAAACCGATTGCCTGAGCCAAAGTAGAAGGTCTCGACACTCTTACCTCCCGTCATATTTCCTCTTTAAGGCCCGCCACAAAACAACTGATCAAAAATTTTGGGGGCAAGTTGAAGCTTCTATTGGCAAGATTCTCGAATTGACACTGGTATTCCACCACTGATGTTACCTTAGTTAATTTGGCAAGATCCCCTTCAGGATCTTCATAATCTGATGGACCGAATCTCATCTCTATAGCTTTTGTGAAATCAAACCAAGAATGAAATTGATCTGTGCGATGCATCCACTAAAGCCAAGGCAAAGCTTGGCCTTCCATAGAAAATGAGGCGATCTGTAGCCTCTGTTCATCATCCATTTCATGAAATTCAAACCATCTTTCAGCACTGAAGATCCACCCGATTGGGTTTTCTCCATTGAATCTTGGAAATTCCAGCTTCAACTGTCTATTTGCCATACACGTATCCAGATTTCTCGTTGAAGCACGCTTCAACCCGTCATTTCCTCTCAGCCCTAACCCATTCAGTGTTCACAAGCTTTTGCAAAATTGTTTCCAATCTTTCATCCATAGTAGTAATATTCACCACAAAATCATTCATCACGTTCTGCTGTTCTTGAAATCTTTGTTCATGATCCTTCAAGGATGCCTCAATCCGTTGTTCCTGCAAGAGATTTGAATTTGCAATCTTCTTAACCGCTTCATCGAAACTTTTTAATCTCATGTTGTTCCCCATTGTTCCTAATGAAAGCACCAAAATGTTTGGAAAAGTGATTTGGAAGTTCAACAATGGCGAAAGAAAGAAAGTACTTCAGGTTCTTGTTCACAGAAAAGGAATTCAATAATACATTTCCTACATTCGAGGGTCCAGATCCCTCCCAACGAAACTATTCTCCTCCTCTGTTTTCCTACACCTCTTCCCTATTTATACAAGCTATGAAAACCACTCACAGCAAGACACCTCACTCCCAACGTGTAACTAACACAAAAACTCTAATAACAACCTCACATGTCACACATAGCCTTCCAATGTTACTGGTCTTCTTGTGACTCGTTGACTCCTTCTCTCCATTTGGTATCGTTTCTGTTTCAGAAATATTGTTTCGTGTTAAAAACAAAAATTTTAGTTTCTGTGTCAAAATACAGTTTTTAAACGAAAAAATAGTGTTTCAAAATTTCATATTTTTAACGGGATTTTTTTTTTTTTTTTTTTGGTAAAATAAAACGAAACTGGGAAAACGGAACTCCATTTTGGAGTTCCATCCAATCTCGTTTTTTCAATTTTTTTTTCACTTTTTGTTTCAAAAAAATAGAAACGGACCATAAGTGCATCAAATAGAAGATTTTATTTTTTTGTTCCAATAGAACGAAAAAACTCCAGAAACCTTCTTTTAGAACGATACCCAACGGAGCCTTATTAGTTGTTGCTGCTGATGTGGATCCTCAATGTGCATAACAGCGCAATTGCAAGGGAAGGGTTGCTAGTTAGTTGATTATCTCTATCATACCTTTCATGGTCATGAGCGTTAGAAAAATCTTAAAGGTTGAAGTCAATTAATGAGAAGATGAAACCCAAGGATCAAGAAACTACCCCTCTGATAGTATAGTACTAATGATCATGGATAATATTAATACTATTAAAGAGATTCTTCATCCACTATGGATGACCTGATGCTCATTCAAGACACACAAATTCATTAAAAGTGCCTATTTATTTTTTCTCACAATGGATGGGCTCCATGTGATTGTCTCCTTGAAGGTAGAATTCATATCAACTAACCAGAAGTCAAATTTAGACTGCCAAAGAAAAAAAAAAAATTGTCCTTTTCATGGGAGAAGATTTTTGAAGAATATGAATTAAAAAATATTTTTTAATAAAAAAATTATAAATGTAACAATCTTCACCATTGGATGTCTAGAGAATGATCTAGATTAATTATATATCAATTTTTATATTTAAATATAAACAGAATAGTGATGTGTGGCAACTCCCATCCTTGTTGAAATATACTTCCATCCTAATCCAAAGGGTCAGACACTGTGGATGCCATCCTCATCATGGCTGTATTTAAAAATAAAATAAAATAAAATCTAAATAAAGGTCTCCAGTTATCACTCACCCTAAAGAATAAAACTAATAGGAAAAATGTTTTATGTGACCCCTGCTCTAGCTCCTATGGCCAATGAGAGTATTAGTTTGAGTATCGATGAGAAGGGGTATTATAGTCATTTTGCACTCCTGTGTCTGGCGTAGAAAACACGTCCCCCAACTTATAAACAAAGCTTCCATCAAAACTCAACCCAAGAACTTGTAAACAGAGGCTTCCCATCAACCATCAGGAAGAATTCTTTATCATACAATACGGTTTTCGATCTCAAGCTCAGAGCTTCTTTTTATTTTGGTTTCGTTTACTCATATTTTGTTAATCTTTACTGAAATCCCAATTTTAATTTACTGCCCAGACTCTTTTTCTTCCATCCGACCATATCTAGCTGAGATTAGAGACTGAACAGATTAGAAGCCTCTGTTTTCTAGCTACTTTGTTTTGTAGTTAAATTTGGTAGTTCCGAAGAAGATTTCTTCATTTTCTGGAACTGGGTTTTGTGTTTTTTGTTGTAAATTAGAAACCCCATTGACGAATTTCTGGTATTCTTTGTCGGACATTGGCGGTCGTAATGGATTATTTGATTATTTTTCTCAAGCCAAACGGTTATAAATTCATAAATAAGAGAGCCCTTCACTGAATTTGGTTACTGAAAGACAATGGTGATGAAAATCAAGTGGTTGGATTAAGAAAGAGGGCACGTCATGAGAAATTTCCTTGGTGGTTTTGTATTGCCTCTGCTGCTATTAACAGGTATGCCATTTTTTGTTCTCGGAAGAATTTCTCATAAAAAATTTCTTGCAATGTAGCCTTTCGGCAATAATTGTTTGTTAATTCCTTAAAGATTCAATGTCAACAAGATTAATTTTGAGTAATATTTTGTTAAAACCATTTTTTTGACAATTTTCCAGGTGTTTTTTTTGGCTGGCTTTATTCGTTTATCTGAATTTGATTAATTTCCAGTGTAAATGAGGTTTTGAGTAGGGTTTAGTAGATTAAGGGTGTGATCGTGAAGGTCTTAGTATCCATAATTACAATTATGGTTTGTAGGGAGGCAAGGAGTTGGTACACCAAAATTCCAGTGATCTTTGAGAGCTTTAGAAACAGTTTCTGGTCATCATTAGCAAAATAAATATATATAGTGAACGTCTTCTAAAGTTTTGTGGGAAAATTATGTTGAGGAAAAGATTACTGTGGAATACTAAGATCATATGATCGTATCAAGTAAGTCTCAGATATGTGAATGTTCAAATATTGCTTGATGTGAGTCCTTTATGATCATACATGTCAACAAAAATTACATTAGTCAACTTGCCTATCGTCGCTACATTTTTTTCCCAGGGTTCAATTGTTGTTGGCTAGTAACATAGACTTTCTTTATTGATCAGGTTGTCCTAGGGCCCCTTTGCTTTTCATTTTCTACCTTCCCCCTCCACTTTCCTTTGGTGAGGTGGTTTCTGCACATGATATGCAAAGATTGTTTTTTTGTTTAGGTGGTTTGATATGTACTGTGGTAGTTAAGGCTTTTAGAATTATCTTCCATTTTTTCCAGTCGGTGAAGTTTAAGATTGGAAAAGAAGCTTCGGAATACCTATCTGTTGTCTTGATGATCTAACTTCTTTGGACCTTGTCTGCTTGAACTCTTAAATCTTAGTTATATTTGTGAGATGTAAATGATTAGATATAGGAGTTTAAGATGTAGAATTTTTGTGGAGCAATCATCATATGGGATTCTTAAAGCTGATGTGACTATGACTTATCGAATGATACCTCGAGAATACAAAGAGCTTAGGGGAATGTGGTTTGACTGCTCATGTCAGAAGTCGGTATAACTTTTAGGGTTTTACAGTTCCATCATCCTCTATTAATCCTTAAAATCTCAAGCTTTTAAATTCTGATTCGGTGGCCCAAATCGGCTAGTCAACTTGGGTAGCCAGAGAAGACTGAAATTGAGAAACAGCCAGATTGTGACCAGTCATGAGAGAAGTGATTTTTCTCATTAACTAGAGGGGCCAATAGGCAGTTGGTTGGACTGTACAGTGGAAACCTCTTTGTGAAATCATCTTGACTTAGGCTGCCTTTGGGGGGTATCACACATTCACACTGACATTTGGAACTTAAAGTCTACACAATGGTTGTAGTGGAGAGGCATGCTCTTTTTGTCTGGATTCCCATCTTATCCTGACTATTTTGTCGTTGGCTACATGTAATTCGTTATAATTATTCCTTTACATTGAAATAACCGAATCAAAATTCATCTCATAAGATTTAGTTAAAGTTCTGTACCAGACTTTGACATTACCCTTTTAATGTAGAACTAGATTTGACAAACCAAACTAGACCCAATACTGTAGGAACTTATAAACCAAAGAACAACCAGATTTCCACTAAGATAAACAATTAAATCAGACCAACAGAAACAAAGCAAACAGCAGCTATCGATCTCAGAAAAAGCCCAGTAATTTCTATGACTGAACAGTACCAGATGGGCAGAGACAAATCAAGGACTGTCTTATGAACAGTAGCAGATCTATGAAACAAGCTTGAGAATAACTAAAAGAGCAATAAGAAGATACTTGTAGAACCCTCCTGGACTTCACGCCGCAAGGAGTCAATTGGATCAAACACCAATTCCTTCAGCCTTGATCAAACACAAGACAACTCTTCATGAAGAAGACAATAGCAACAACCATTATTTTTTTTATCAAAATCATTATAGGCTTTTAGGAGCCTCCTCTTCTTTATTTATAATGTTAATGGGGGAGGGAATTACAAAATAGAAGGTTCCTCAAAAAGGAAACTAAATATTCTCCTAATACAATAGTTACTAAAAACTGAAATTAGAAACTAGTTGAAAAAGGAAACTAACTATTAATGACTTGACTAAATTAATAACTTGACTCCTAAGGAAACAAATATAACTCAAATCAAGCCCAACTAAAAAGGAAACTAATGAAAATGAAAACTAACTAGTAATCCCGTATTTATTCTTAGACCCCCCCTTTTAGACCCATAAAAGTGATCTATTATACTCAAAACACATGGGATCAAAGGCCCAACATGTATGGAACCCAACCCTAAGCTTATTCCTAATAAAACAAGCCTATTTTGGTTATTAATCTGCATCACCTTTTCACAAGCAAGCCTATGTTATTAAAATCTCTTCTCAATACCACTTGTTCTAGTATTGCCTTTGAAATAGCAATTTTTCTGTTAGCGCTTACATTCTTTTTGTTTCCATATATAATCAAGAATTTATTATAGTATGCTCAATTGATGCAAAAGGCCTGGAATTTCTATTCATTAGTATTTCGAAGTCACTAGAGACAGCTACATTCATTAGCACTTCATCTTCGATAGCGTAAATTTATTTTTTTAATAATTATTTTTGATAGGTTAAACTTTTTAATAGTCCAGGTTTGGAAAATGGTTTTGAATTTTCACTGTAAGATCTATCAGCCATATCTCCAGATTCTGTGTGTGTGCATTTATGTTCATGTCACTTAGTTCTTAATTGTTTTCTTCTTTACTGTTTCATACAGCTGCTCTACTCAATTGGAGTTTGATTTCTCTGGTTGATTTGTTAGCATTTCTTATCATTCAATTTAGTGCTCCAAAAACAGGTAAGGTGCTTGCTGTCTCTCTTTTTTTATAAATTTTATTCTATTCTAACTTTTTAAAAAGCCTTTCCCTTCGGTTATTACAGAGACTTCTCCTTGCTTCATGATAGAAAGAAAGGACAACTGTAGAAGTGTAACGTTCCAAAAGGGGAACCAGCTCAAAGAACTATCTCAAAACTGAAACAGTTACAAAACACTCCCATGAATTTGAATATCACTCATAAAGGATTAGCTTTCCATAACATAGCCTAGGATGGACATGCCTGGGGTTTTGCTGAGTCATCGGCCATCTCATTAGTACTCATTTTCCATTGGAAGGAAATAATTAATTTGGACACTAGATGCTGAATGAATTTGATGCAGATTCAACTATTCAAGGCTCAAGGCACACCCAACGCATGAGGAAAAGAACCAAACCAGAAAACCCCTTTGCAGTTCTGATTTTGGGCCAAATATCTGGTTCAAAACTAAACCATTAGTTCAGTTCGGTCTCTAACTGTGGATCAATATAAGGGTTGTTATCTTTTTATTTTTCATCATAGTTGTCACGGCGCCAAGGCGAATCAAGGTGTTGGAGGGCTGTCTAAGCGCTTAGGTGCCTGCCTTAAGGCGAACAAGGTGACCGGGTGTTATTTTTTATTTTCCTTATTTTCTGACATTATTTAGTAAGCTACATATACCTTGTATCATAAAAAATCAACATTAAGTCACATCAACTCATTAAAAATCAACATTTAACCACAAAAAATCATAAAAAATCAACACTAAGTCACATAAAGTTACAAAAAATCAATATTTAGAGAAATGCTCTAGTTCTATAATAAGTTTGACTGGTCAAATGATTTTATTTTTACATGAGACTTTTTGTATTAGGTATAACATAAAACCAACTTTCTAACAAGTCTAAGATTACTTAAATCTGAGTTGTAATGACAAAGTTATGCGTCGATCAAACTTATTTTAAAGTGCGCGAATACTGTTAAAATTACTTGAATGAAAATAATTTTATGGTTGGCAATGTTTTAACCTGATAGTATTTATAAAATTTTCATAATTGAGAAAAAACCTAGCATTTAAAAGTTGAAAATCGCCCCTATAACCAAAATTCAGTTTTTGTTCTTGGACTGGGGGGTTGACTTTTTATCCTTCTGGAATTTGATTTTTAAACTATTTTTATTAGATTCAAATAGGGGATATTTGCTTATTTATGAATAATGTCTTAAATAAATAAAATAACAAATATAAAACATTTACTTAAATGATATATGGCATAAATAAGTGCCAAAACACAAGGCGACATGCAGTGCAATAAGGCTACTGTCGCCTAGGCCCCAGGCAAACCACTTGGACGCCAAGTCGTCGCCTTGACAACTATGTTTTTCATTAATTAGTTTCTTTGTAAACTTGGTTATAAATTTCAGTCCTTTTGCTATTCTGTTTTGGTAAGTCCTATTCAGTATAGGACTTCTGCTATAGCTTGTGATTAGAAATAATTTTCCTGGTTTGTTTTGGGTTTCTGTTTCATGGTCAGTTTAGGAGATCAAGTTAATCTTTATTTCTACTTCAGTTCCTGGTAAGGTCAGGATGGTTCCAGCCTTTCCTTTTAGTGTCTGCTTCAGTTTAGGCACTCTCTATATAAGTTTGTAAAGGGCTCCAGCCTTGTTTGCATTTTGGAGTGATGAGAATTGGCTTAAACCTTTGTTTATTCTGTGGTGATGCAGTAAATTTCTGTTGTGGTGATTCAACAGGCTGATTGGTGGTGATTCTAGTCTAGTCCATAGGTGGTCATATCCTTCTCCTCTCTTCTACCTTCTTCTTCAGATTAAAGGTCAGATTGTTAAATGTTGCATATGCTTTCTTCTTTCGATTCTTAGGCTGCGTTTGGTAGTCATCTAGAAAAACATTTTTGGCGTTTTTTCGTTTTATGGGAACAAAAAAACGGAATTAAGCATTTGGTGTCAACTTGGTGTTTTTTCTTTTTTTTGGAAAAAAAAAAAACCCTAGAAATGCAAAATGATGGAACAACAAAACCTTGTTCCGTCATTTTCGTTTCGTTCCAAATACAAAAAAAAAAAGTGAAAACTAGGGTAATCGTTTTTTAAACAAGTTCACCAAACACCATTTTTTTTTTTTTTTTAAATGATGTTTTGACACAGAAACTAAAAATTCTGTTTTTGACACGAAACGTCGTTTTTGGAACTGAATGTAATGCGGGCCGGTGGGCCCCAAAAGATCCAACTAGGATGGGTGTGGGCCCACTTAAATGAAAAGCACAAATATCAGAATCAATGGCAGTTTTGTAAATAATGTGAAATTTCTAAGGAGTGGCACTATTGTAAATAATCTGGAATTCCTAAGTGATAGAGGGGTCGGTCAAGTAAAGGGGACACAAGTGGGATTAAGAATAATGGAGATGGGCAATAGGGGAAAACAACAAATAAAGTACTTAAGAGAAAAAGGAAGGCTTTAAAGACTTGAGAGAATCGTGGGAGAGAAGAGTATTCTTCTTCGCTGCTTCTCAAACCCAAGGCGGAAATACCAGTTGCAGCTTCATTGAAGAAAACTTCTTCATTAGAGCTCTGTTTGTTCTCACACTTTAGGCTAAGGTCCCCAGGTCAGAGGCCTCTTGGATGCAGTCATGGATCACCCAACCAGTACAGGAAAGGAGGAGATCTGAACCTGCAACTCAGGTCTGGCGATGGATACTGTTCCAGATCTGGTTGCAGAGTTATAGTTCACAAACCAGAAGTGTTTTCGACTTCAGATTCAGATATCTGAACCGCCTTAGGGCTGGCTACTGTTGCTCCAAGTTTCGTACCAATAGCTTAGGGTATGATGGAGATCGACCCACTTGTGTGGTGCTGCTAACGTTGCCCAAAAACAGAGTATATCCGATCAGAGTATAAACAGAAAGAACTAAAAGGATTAGGAAGAAGAAGAGAAGACAAAAGAGAGATTGCAGGGAAGAGAAGAAGGAGAAGGGGGGAGAAGAAGAAAAAAAGACAGCCACGTAGGGGGGGGTTTCACAATCACTTTTTTTTTCTTCAATAATCAACTAATTTTCTCATGAATTACATGTCTAATTTATAATAAAATAAAATTAAAACCTTCTAATTAAAATCAAAGACAGAAATAAAATTTCCTACACCTAGGCTAACATAATTAGGAGCAAATAAGGACTCAAATAGGAAACAAATATTCTCAAATAAAAATAAAATCCTAGAATATTCTATTAAACTTGGAACCCAAATTGGATTTGGGTCTTGGTCTGGGTTTTGGAGCGGGTTTGGGTCGATCCATCGGAGCGCTGCTGCATCAGAATGACTACCAAACGCAGCCTTGGTTGCTGTTGGTCTAGTCTCTAGTAGTTGCTGTGTTTCACTTAATCTTCATAATTTATTATCGCTTCCAAAATCAGCGACTTCTGGCCATCGAATGTCATTATACTTGAAATTACTTGTTCCAGTAGGCAATCTCAAGATCTCCCAATTCCACTTTCCACCATTGGAGTTGGCTGAAATTTTCTGAGAGTTATTTGCCTATGTTGATAAGACCCTCATCCAGTTTTTGAGCCCTTTCTGAGTTGTGCTTGATAAGTTAGGTTTCTCCATTTTTCTGATTCTGAAGTTCTTTATTTTGAATTCTATTCACTGTTGGATTCTTCAGATCTCAAGTTCCAACTGTTGGATTGCCCAAAACTTTTAATAACTGATTCTGTCAGTGAAATAAAGCCTTCCACCAGAATTTCAGTTACTCTGGTTTTTGATTGGTTTCTGGAATTCTTACTTGAGGTGGTCCAGAACCACATTAGGGTCTGATATAGTGAACATAATGCCATGGTTTCTAGGTCAGGTTCCTCATCCCTCTGAGTCCATAAAGAACATCCATCCACATTCAGTTGAGGTAATCCCTCAGGAGGAGGCTTCTATAATCCTACCATCTTATCCACTGTCTCCCTCAAGAAAATCAAGGTTCCCAGTCTGAAAAGAGCTTACCAGCAGGAATATTCGTAAAAAAGATCATGCACTGCAGCCCAAGTTAGTAGCCAGCCAGCCATGGCTTTGATTTTGTCAATAACCCTATATATGCAAGTTAAAATAGTCTCAGAATAATCTAGAAATTCTCTCCTCCCAAATGCACCACTAGATGCAAACAATACCCTTTCTCATTAAAATTGCCTTCTTGTGAACTTGCGAAAAGGAACTGAATGTGAATACTAAGATCACTTCACCAGGAAACACCCAAGGCATGTGATACAGAGTCAAGAAGTGGAGCCAATTTTGTATGGGAAGGAAGCAAAAAAGAAAAGGCAGTCCATCAATACACATCAAAGAGATTTTGGTGAAATGGAGTGCTGCCAGCAGTCTCTTTTGATCTCTATCATAAATAAGTATTTTTTTTATTGATCTCCCATCCTAATGCTTGCATTTCTAGTGGAACTTTGGATTTCCAGATTACCTTACAAGGAAAAGAACCACAATGGTTTTCCTCAACATCTGTGTGGAGAATGGTGCAAAAAACAATAAATAAAGCCTTGGAAGAAAATATATGATGCTTCCCTGCTGATTTCGGGAATTGAGCTTGTGTCAATTAGACACCATCCCCTCTTTATTTACTGTGGAGAAAAGAATGTTCTAGAATATTACAAGGACCAAAATACCCTTAAAGTCTATAACACCCTTAAAACCCCACATTACAGTTCTCCCCCTCAAGTTGGTGCACACACGTCAAACATGCCCAACTTTCTAACATTTGGATAGAAAAGTTTACTATTGAGACTTTTAGTAAATATATTAGCTAATTGAGCTTCAGAGGTCACAAGGAGAATGCAAGTAATGCCTTATTTCAGCTTCTCCTTGATGAAGTGATGATCAATTTCCACATGCTTCGTACGATCATAATGAACCGGATTGTGTGCATACTGATCGCTAACTTATTGTCACAATAGAGTCGCATAGGAAAATAATAGAAACACTCAAATCCTGAAGGAGACCCTGGAGCCAAAGAAGCTCACATATGCCATGTGCCATGGCTTGAAACTCTGCTTCAACGTTGGACCTTGCAACCACTATTTGGTTTTTGCTTTGCCATGTGACAAGATTCCCTCCAACCATGGTACAATGCCCAGGGGTTGATGTCCTATCATCTGGGCAGCTAGCCCAATCTTCATTAGTAAATACTTCCATGTGCAAATGACCATGAGGGGAGAATAGAACTCCTTTTCCCATAGCAGACTTCAAATACCTCAAAATCCGATATTCTATCTCTAAATGAGTTGAATACGGATCGTGCTTATATTGGCTTATTAGATTGATAGCGAAAGCTATAATAAGTCGAGTATGAGAAAGATATATGAGTCTGCCAACTAGCCTCTGATAACTACTCTTGTCAACCGGTTCTCCATCTTTTTCCTTGGGGTGTGAGTTAGGCTCCAAGGGAGTGTTAGCAGCTTTATATACTAACAACCCTGTATCAAAAAGAAGGTCAAGAGTATACTTTCGTTGAGAGAGGAAGATACCTTGAACTGAATGGGCTACCTCAATACCAAAAAAATACCTTAGTTTCGCCAAGTCTTTGATTTCGAACTCTATACCTGAATAATATTTTTGGTGTGCCATCTTCTGAATGTCACTGCCAATAATCACTATATCATCCACGTAAACGATGAGAATAGTGACATGTTCCCTTGACTTCTTGATGAGTAGAGTGCGATCTGCATTGCTTTGCTTGTAGCCTATGACAGTCATTGCACTGTGGAACCGGCCAAACCAAGCTCGTGGGGACGGCTTCAACCCATATAGAGCCTATTTCAGCTTGCACACCTTGTCTTGAGTCTGTTGGGAGGTAAACCCATTAGGGACGTCCATATACACTTTGTCCTCCAGTTCTCTGCACAAGAAAGCATTCTTCACATCAAGTTGTTGTAAATCCCAACCACAGTTGACATCACATGGTATGATAACTCAGATAGTGTTCATCTTTGCAATTGGAGAAAAGTTTTCTTGGTAGTCAATGCCATACGTTTGAGTAAAAAATCCTCCTGCAACCAGCTTACCTTATACCTGTCCACAGATTCATTTGCAGATTGTTTCATAGTGAAAATCCATTTGCATTCAACGGGTTTCTTTCCTGGTGGGAGATAAACTAGATCCCATGTATTATTCTTCCCAAGAGCTCTCATTTCCTCATTCATTGCTTCTTTCCACTTTGGATCAACAGGAGCTTTTTGTCAGTTATGGGGAACAGAAACAGACGACAAAGAGAAAACAAAAGTATGGAAGGAAGGAGAAGAAATGGGATGTTTAATGCATTCCCTTCGAGGTTTATGTATAGCTATTGGCAAATCAAGGGATTGAACATAGGAAGAAAACTCACCAACAGTATGAGTTGGATCTAGAGAATACGACTGACTAGGCGCAGTGGTGGTGATGGTAGGGTCGGGTTGCTTATGCCGTTTACGAACATATACTGGAGGTTTGATTGTCTCCCCTTGTGATAGAATCAGCTCCCCCTGGGCTGAAATTGGTCCTTGCTGTTGTTCCTAGCTGGTTATTCCTTCCTCAGAAACCATGTCATCCACTTCCAATGGGTTAATCGGAAGCACATTGATGTGGATCGAGCTGTCAAAAGGAGAGTTCAATGCTGGCCCCATTCTGGTTTAGATCTGGTTCAGTTTCATACATCGAACTAGCCTTATTTTTCTCCAATCGGATCAGCCAACCTGCTGTTACTGTTCACGCAGGTACTGTTCACGTGAACAGTTAATAGTACCTTGGGGTCCAATATTGACAGCTGGCTTGGGAAAGATGCTGCCAGAACTTGTTAGGATATTAGATATTAGTTTCTATTTTTATTTCTTTGTTTTATCTTAACAAGCAAGCTTTGTAACTTAGGAAGATTTGTTTCCTTTTTTAGTCAGAACTTTGTTTCATATTTGGCTAGCTTAGTGATCAAGTAAGTTAGCAGTTTCCTTTTTATATGTGAGGCAAGGTAATTAGAAGTTATTTCTTAAGTCAATTTAGGAAGTTAGAATCAGTCCATTAGTTTCCTTTTTTGTTATTTCTTTATGTCCAAGTTGTAAAGCTATTTAAATCCCATTCATCATAATGAGAATGGAGATTGAAGTTTATGAAAATTGAGTGTTTACTCATGGGTGAGATACTCAAAACTTGAGGGGTGAGATGTCCATTCATTAATTCTTCTCCACCCTTCTCAACCGTCCATCAATTTTCTTTCTTTTCTTTCTTTTCCTTCTTTTCCTTTTATTTGTTTGCTGTGAGAGAGTGTTTGAGTGATCATTACAAGCTTGTTGAAGTTCAGAAGTTCCATCAAAGACCAGTTGAAGGCCTGTAGCTGCTGTACTGCAGAACTTCCATAAATTTTCCTTTTTCATTATTCGAGATAACTTCCCAACCAGCCATCAGTTGATGCTCATCTTTTGATGGCTTGTTGACCCATTTAGGACCTTCATCTAGTCCAAGTTTTAGCTCTATCTAAGCTATGTTTTGTGAGATCTTATATTTCTCCCTATTCAGCCAGATTTTTCAGATCCTACTTGGGATTAGGATCACTTGTGATTTTAGTCTTACATTACACATCTTCCACTATACTAGACTCCCCTTGAAGAGGTGTAGGTTCTGGATAATAAGCTTTTGATTTTATGGAACACAACATCCATGGTGATGTACATATGTCTCATGGGAAAATGGTAACAACGATATCCCTTTTGAGTGGGTGAGTATCCAAGAAATATGCGACGGATCCCACGATGATCAAACTTTCCATGTAATTGGTGATTCCGATCAAATGCCACACACCCAAACACCTTAGGAGGCACAACAAAGGAGGAAGAACCCATTAGAACCTCAACAGGGCGTGAGGCCAAGACACAGGAGGACATCCGATTAATGAGATAGGCGGCAGAGAGAACATCACTCCAATATTGAGGAGGAACTTGAGTCTCAAACATTAGGCACCAGGCCACCTCTAACAAGTGGCGGTTCTTCCATCCTGCTACCCCATTCGGAGTAGGGGTGTCTACACAACTAGTTTGATGAAGGATTTCCTTGTCATACAAGTATACTTGGAATTCCCTATCAGTGTATTCCATGCCATTGTCAATGCGAAGAATTTTGACCTTAGCATCAAATTGCTTAAAGCACAAGAAAACATCACTTTTCTAACATAACAGATACACTCAAGTAGTATGGCTATAATAGTCTAAATGTAACAAACCCCCAGTGGCCAGTGATAGATACACGACAGGAGTGCCCCTAAATATTAGAGTGAATTAAACCAAATGGAACCAAACTTCAATTATCTGAAATAGGGTAAACATATCTAATTTTCTTGGCAAAAATACAAGTATTGCAAAAGAAAATGTTTGGATTACATTGTCTAAATAAATCAGGAAATAAGTTGGCTAAAATGCCTGAAGGGGGTGACCCAAACGACGATGCCACTGATAAAGTTCAGTTAAAGAAAATGTAAAGGAATCTGGAATAGAGGTCTGAGTAGTCACTGCTGTGGAAGACTTGTCAACCAGGTACAAACCACCCACCACTTTTTCGCTGCCAATCGTACGTTCTGTTACCAAGTCATGTAAGAGACAATGGGTAGGAAAAAAACATTACTTTTGCAATGAAGATCCCTAGTAATACTACTAATTTAAAGAAGGTTAGTAGTAAATTTGGGAACATGCAAGACAAATGAGTGAGATAACAATGGACTAGGTGTGATGGAAGTATGGATCCCTTTCTAGAAATAAAGGAGGGGGAACCATCATCAACACAGACTTTTTGGTAACCTGACAAAGGAGAATCAACATCAAAGTGTTTAGGAGATCCCACCAGATTCGATTATATAAGAAGTGGATTCAATTGATGCACAATGTCCACCAAATGGAATACCTGAGTATGGAGGAGGTGGATCGGACGATGTTGGCAGGGAGGTAGCTGAGGCCACAAAGGAAGAAGCAGCGTCGAGTTTGGTCATCAATTGTCACAAAGTCTGTAACACCTCTTGAGAAATCGAAGAACCTGAGGAAGTATCAGTAGAAGCCTAATTTGTAGTTGCATTGGATCGTCCTTGCCCACGGCTACGAGAATTGGCTGGTTTGCCATGTAGTTTCCAACAACGTTCCTTGGTATGGCATTCCTTTCCACAATAATCACTTTCATTGGTTCCTTTTCAGTGGTCCAAGAGGGGCCATCCCTAGATTATGTGCCTGGTCCAGAGTGAAGAGCAGATCTATCCTATGCTCCAGGGGTAAGCATAGCAGTGCAACGAATATCTTCAGATTGCACCATGGCATAAGCCCGCTCTAGGGATGGGAAGGGATCCTGACTCAAGATATGTGATAGATTTTGATTAAACTCAACATTGAGTCCAGCAAGGAACACACACACAGAGCTTATCCTCCTTAAATATAATGGTATCAGTTTCACAGGTAGTAACACAATCTTCATAAAAATCTAATTCTTGCCACATACCTCATAATGCAGAATAATACTGGGAGAGGGAGAGTTCCTTTTGTTTAGTTTCATGAATCTTCTTTCTTAACTTGTAGCATTTGGCATCTAATATAGACTAGGATAGGGAGTCTAACCAAGTCTCAATTGCAGGAACTTTTAATCAACGAATAACCACACATTCACCAAGTAAGTCTAGAACAGGATACAAATCAGACTGAGATCAATTAGTAAGGATCAGCCCTATCGATCTCTATATTTCAGAATTCTGCAACTAGAAGGAAACCAGAAAACAGAGACTTTAAATCACTAAAATCTGGGACTGAAACAAGGATATATAGTGACCAATATCATGCACAAATAATCAGAATAGTCGATTGAATTTCTGGGCAGAATAGGGTTTATACAGAGATCGACCAGATTAGGGAGATTTCTTGTATCTGTCAAATTCCTGGTCTGATCACCCTAGAACTTGGATCGAAGGAGGCCCTTAATGGGTGGATGGTTTGATCAAAATTACAGCTCAAACCAAGGGCTGGAAGTACTTCAGGTCACAGAGAACCGATTGTGAAAACTAAGGAGATTGGGGGCAGAATTAGACTTTTAAATACCTGGTCTGTAGAGCAGTGGTAGAGCCTTTAGAAAACCTTGAAGAAGAAAAAGAGAACACCGCAAAGAGTCAATTGGATCAAACACCAATTCCATCAGCCTTGATCAAACACAAGACACCTCTTCATGAAGAAGACAATAGCAACAAGCATTAATTTTTTTTTTTAATCAAAATCATCTCTTTTTTTAGGAGCCTCCTCTTTATTTATAATGTTGATGGGGGAGGGAATTACAAAATAGAAAGTTCCTCAAAATGGAAACCAAATATTCTCCTAATACAATAATTAGTAAAAATTGAAATTAGAAAATAACTGAAATTAGAAATTAGAAACTAGTTGAAAAAGGAAATTAACTACTAATGACTTGACTCAATTAATAACTTGACTCCTAAGGAAACAAATATAGCTCAAATCAACCTAACTAAAAAGGAAACTAATGAAAAATGGAAACTAATTAGTAATCCCGTACTCAATCTTAGAGCCCCTCTTTTAGACCCATTAAAGTGGCCCAATACACTCCAAACCACATGGACTGAAGGCCCAACACTTATACAACCCAACCCTAGGCTTATTCCTAATAAGATCAGCATTTTTTGGTGATTAATCTACATCAACATCATTACCAACTTGAGAATAGGTGTCCTTGGTAGCTTCCAGATCTTTGCAACAATATTTAGTAAGAGATAACCTTGAGCAATAGTGAGATCCATGGAATTAATAAGATATGACATAACTAGGTAATTGTCTGTCTCCCATTTTTTTGAGTTTGATCAGCAACAATTTGCTTAGGAGTGTCCCCAATAATGTAACCAAAATAGCCACAGGAACCAATAGCTAAGAAACAGGAATGAGACCACATCCAATTGTTGCTCCCATCAAGTTTGATGGAGCTAGTAGGGAACAAAGGAAAATCACAATGATTATTTCCTTTCTGTCCAATGGATGTAGTAGTTACTTCAGAAATGGTTGCTAATCAAGATATGAGTCTCAGACAACATCCCTAGGAAATCATTAGAATCTTCAAAAATATGATAGATCGTTGGCATAGATCATCGGAATAAAAGGGCAACAAACCCTCTGTGGGAAAAATCACATTCAACCACCGAGGGTGGAGAATAGCAGCGGCGACAAATGGCGAGAAGCACTAGGCGCTGGTTAGCAGCGATGGTGAGAGGTGCGACAAGAGGCAAGGGCGAGGGTCGCTAGGTGTGACGAGAGACGATGGTGGGAGCCTGAGGCGCTAGCGATAGTGGGTGGCAGCGAGTGGCGGTGATAGTAGGCAGTGACTGGAGAGAGAAGGAGAAAAAGTGAACTAGGGTTTTTCCTTCTTTTGTTTTCTCTTGGTTAGGGCATTAGGGTTAGGATCCCAATTTTGATGCTAGATCTGATACGATGTTGATTTGGGGGATTGAGCTTGTGTCAATTAGACACCAGCCCCTCTTTATTCACAGTTAAGAAACGAATGTTCTAGAAATTACAAGGACCAAAATACCCCTAAAGACTAAAACACCCTTAAAACCCCACATTACAACATTGCCTTTGGCGCCTTGGCCTCACCAAAGCATCTAAGCGTCAAGATGGCTGGCCACCATTGTGACTTGCCTTGGCACCATGACAACTATGGTTAGAGCCATTTGTGTTCAACTCTGAATGCATTGACTGGAGGTCTTAGCAACCTAAGCAACAAAGATCTCTTGGGGAGAAGTTAACTATCCAGCATCTATGGATCCTCCCTTGATAATGTGATTAAGCTCAATATTGATGCCTACTGGCAGCTCCATTGCTAATCTTGGGCTTTTGGGATTTTTTTTCTTCTCAAGGGGGTGGGGGTCGGGGTGGGGGTGAGGGAGTGGGTGTTAGAGTTTTTTCTGGTCGTATTGGATTTGTGACTCAATTGCAGTGGAGTAAAAAGCAGCTATTCATGGTGTGGAAATCGTCCTTCAATGTGGTTGGGTACATTTGATCATGCCTCATTTTGAGAGCTAGAGCCTTATGTGCTAAGAGCTAACAGAGTTTTTTCATTTGTATGGACGATGCATTCAGCCAACTCATTAGCTGATGAATAGGTAACCAGGGAAGCCTTGTACTTTTGAATTCTGTTGAGGATTACCAATTTTTGTTTTTGTATTTATGGGCCTGTCAACAAAGGATAGCCATTGGCCACCAAAACTCAAAGAAAAAATCAAAGTACAATCCCTCAATGGAATCACAATAATAGAACTATGGTGTAATCTGATCTCCAGCACCATCTTGGCCTAACCATGCCTTTCTTATTGTTACATCTGCCAATCATTTGTAGATCTCGATTTCAATTGGATCAAGCAGTTCAATTGTGTAGCCAAATGCTTTATTTTCATCCAAATCTGTTGAGGTGAAGATAATTTGCTTTCAAAGACCTTGATGTTCCTTCCAAGAATCTCATCGTAGCTTCATTTAGCAAGTTCTAATCCAAAAGTCTCCTCCCACTTGGCAAAGGACCTCTTTTTCATGCATCTCTTTCAAATAAAAGATGAAGTTACTAAGGAAGAGCCCAATGTGCACTGAGGGAAAGAGCGCATATGGGCTTGGGCAATGGAAGTGTGACCAGCACAGTTCTTCTCATATCTTTTTCCTTTATGATCGGATTGTTTCTCCTGTATAATCTGGATTACCATAATTGATGAGCTTTTCTTCTCCGTTTTCCCTCTTCAGACAAATGGTTATACCTCATCTTTATTCAACAGGATTTCATTTTCGAAGGCAATCCGGCGTGCAATGGTTTATTATTTTCTTCTCCTTACTGGCCATTCTCCCACAAGTGATATTCTATATCATTTGGGCTGTTGAGGGTGATGAATGGAGTGTAATAGATTCTTGGTGGGCACAGTTACTCGGATATGTGAGGTAAATTTTCTGCTTAATTTTTTTTTAAGATTCTTTATTCCTTGGTTTAGATTTGTCTCAAATATTTTCATTTCATTGCATGACACTCTTGTATCTATTTATGTCAAACTTTTTGCAGAGTCCAGCCCTTGAGATCTCCGTCTGCCATTTCTTTCTTGGTCGTTCAGTTATTAACAGCTCTTGTTGCTCTACTTGAAATCTGTGGGAGTAGGTTTTTACTGATTCCATGGCAAGACTCCTCTTGGGGTCATTTCTTATCATGCATGGAACGTTTAGGTTAGTTAAAGATAGTCGTATTAAAAATTATTTTTGTGTATTCTTGAAGTTTCCTATATATGCTTACATTTTCCACTTCTTTCGTAAGTCACTTAGAATGTGAATAACTTCAATTATTCTTGAATGGGAAGGTAAAGATGAGTTACTAAAAATGGCTTCTGTTAACAAATAAAATTTATCAAAAAGTATAAAACCATGAAATTTTCAATGAGTAGTCATTGTCCCCCTTCTTGCACAGTAGTATAAATAAAGGTTACTATTGACTGTGCAATCAGTTTGATGATAGTCCAATATATCTTGGCTTTGATGAAAATTGCATTGCAGCTTTTTGTGCTACTGCATATTAAAGATTTGCCTTGCTGGTTGTCTCATTAGTGATCCAGTCATGTTTATGATTATTAGTTGCATATTATTGAAGTAATCATGTAGCCATGTTTTGAACTGCTTTTGGATTACTTTCTTATTTTGCCATGTGGAAGGTACCCATCTCGGAGTTGCTTGCTGCTTACTATTGCCTGCTATTCAGCTTGTTGTGGGGATTAGTCGTCCTTCCTGGGCTTCTCTACCATACTTTATTTGCAGCTGTGTAGGACTTGTTGATTGGTCTCTGACAAGCAATTTCCTGGGTCTTTTCAGGTAACTATTTTGTAGTTAATTATTTCTTTATCCACTCCATTCCCCCTTCCCCCCCCCCCCAACCAGTGCGTGCATGCACAGGGGGCGGGTGGTGCAATTTTCCTTCATAATTCAACTTTTTTGTTTCTCTTTGGTGGCTTACTTTTTGTATCTCTGGGATTGAAGGTGGTGGAGGCCTCTTCTATTGTATGCTGGCTTCAACATTGCCCTGCTTTATGTGTATCAGCTCCCTATTGTGTTCCCGAAGATTCTCCAAATGGTAGCAGACTTCATTGGGTTCTATAAAATGTCTTCCATCTCAGAGTGGACAGAAATCTGTTCTGGTCTTTCTCTTCTAGTTTTCTACTACATGGTACACAATGATTTCTCCTTTTAAATTTGTGAATGTAGCAGTTAATTGTTGACAATTTTCTAGTGAGAGTCTGGAGGTTGATGCCTACTCTGAGACTCATAGTTGCCACAGCGTCTAGGTGACCCAAAGCGTTGGAGGGGGCCTCAATGCAAGGCGACAGCAACAAGGCGCCCACCTAGGCGTTCAAGGTGACCAAGGCACCTGGACACGGCAACGCCTTCACAACTATGGAACTGAGACTATTTAAGTTCGTTGTAGAATAGAGGTCCTGTGCTCCCTTTGTAGTCAAATGCTTTCTATTTGTGGGACCTCAATTTTAGTGTTCTATTTGCTTGGGAAGATCCCTGAAGTCTTTATTAGTTGTAAATTATGTGTGGGAAAAACTCGTTCACACGATCAAATAAGCCATTCCACAACGGTGCACCTTCATTGTGCCATGTGAATGTATGATGTGGCAATTCCAACCACTGTATATTGAGGACATGGTCTCATTAGCCACACTTCAAATTTCGGAGCCTAATTCTATCCTCATGTGTAATGAGAGAGATGGGAGAGAAGGAAACTTTGGCCGTATGGAGGCGACCACCTCAAACAACAAGTTGTTTATCGGGTTTAAACTTCATACCCCGATAGAGTTGGACTTCCATTAAAATAGTAGATAACCATAGCAGTTGAGTAACTTACAAGGGCTACATAACCCATGTAACTTCCCTCACACTTCCTACACCTATGCTGATTGCACGTACACATCACCATAACAAGATAACTGCACATAACTACACATGACACGTAATACACAACACCAAACTACACTCGTACAATGACTTATGCCACACATGCATGTGTTATCATACCATGCACATAATATTATTGTTATGGATCCATATGTATGACCATGATGCCTACGTTATTCCAACCACTAGTGTGCACTTTCCCATAGTCCTGGATTTTCAAAGCTTTATATTGCCACTTGGAAAACTCCGATTTGGCTGGAACTTGATATGTGAGCAGGGGACCTTGGGTTTAGCTGTCCACAAAATTTGGGCCCCATCTGATCTGCTGTGTGGCATATATTTGACCATTAAGGAAAGGCTTTCTTAATCGGCCATTTGGAAAACATTCGCCCATATTGCTTATGCAAGAATTTTAACCTTCTATAGATTCTATGAAATACCGGAATTACTATTTTCGTTTATCCTTCAGTTATCCATGTGGGGGAGATTGATTACTAAGTTGCATATTGAATCAAAGCTGATTGGATGAAGTGGATCTGTGCCTTTGGAGCTCATACGTATATATATATATATATATATATATTTAAAGGGGAGAATTTAATGTTGCACCTAAATAAACATATCCGTAAAATAAAATTTCAACTTCTGAATTTTTTAAAATTTTATGTAATAATGTGCATGTACATCTATGCTCTTTGCAAAAATGTATTAGACAAACAAAAAAGATCTTGCTTTTTGATCGTCCTATAGCTTGAACGAAAGAGATCTCTGCCAATCCTTCTGACATACTGAGATTGTAATACTTGAAAATGTCTTGATCATGGATAACTAAAAGCAAAGTGGAATACAACTTGCTAATAGGGTAACAGACTGGTGGCTTCAAAATTATTTAGTTGAAGACGGGTGTTGATAAATATCGTATACTTTTTTTGTCCTCCCCCCCCCCCCCAAGGGGTGTTATTGATATATTTACAACTTTATTTTATTGATTCAGTGAGGTTTCCCTCCTTGCTTATCTAAAAGAAATGTTGTTAGTAATATAATACATGTTGACATGTTACTTTGTGCTTGTGTGTAGCTTATACATAATTACGTGGCAAACCTGAAATCCCAATATTCAGTACTCACAACAATGTAGTTATCATATATAGGTATTCATGAAACAATATAAGTTTTATTTAAATAGTAATTGAAGGTGGGAAGTGGATAAATTTAAATTGTGCTTAAATAGAAGTTCTGAGATGCGATTCTGACATGGTTATCATTTGACTGTTCTTGTTCTGTACATCTAGTGGTTTATGTTACTGGTATGAATGCTGTCATTTTTATTTATTTATTTCCAAACAGCTATCCTTTGTGAAGTGCGATTTAGAGGAAATGGATGTTATTATGTCCATGAGAGAAAGCAACTTGACTGAGCACCTTCTTCCTTCAAGACATTCGTTTTTCATTCGTGAATCGAGGTAATCTTCTCCCCTGTATTCTGAATACACTCATTCACTGCTGTGAAGATGTGGTTTTACTATTTTGACTGGAATTCCAGAAGTGTGAGATCACAATTCATTAAAGATGTAAATGTCCACAGCTCCAAGTTAAACATATGGATAACACAATATAATTTCTCTCCAAGGATAATATTTTGGTGTCTTTTTGGAAAAAAAAAAAAAAAAAAACTTATAAAACCAGGGTAATTGCTGCCCTTAGTCTCAAATGCAGTGAATTCTGGATAAGCTTTATTTAAAGCTTGGAGCCTAAGGCCAGATGAGACTGCTGAATGCATGTATTTGGCTCTGTGTGTGTGTGGGTTGGGGGGGGGGGAGTGGAGGGGATCTCTTGGTGAAAGGTTTGCGTGCCACTGGGAAATTTATTGATCAAAAGAATTTGAGATAGAACCTGGTAGAGGCTAGGTTTTATGCACTGGTCAAATCCAATCTGAATTGCCCGACTGGCCTGCATTTCACTAGCCTGGATTGGTCAGGGTCAGCACTGAAAAGGATCAAGTTACCCATTCAAGATTGGGTGGGCATATTGATGTCCTGATCCTGATCATTGATCCTTTGGTTGTGGCAGATTGGTATAGAAGAAAAAAATAGAAAATGAAATACTGACAACTTTCTATATGATCAAAGCTGAATAGCTGGTAGGTGAAACAGATGGCTTCTTCTCCTCTTTCTTTCTTGATTCTTAATTTACTTTTCATCCATGTTCATAACAGAAAACAAAATCTTTGAATTTACCATATGTCAGCTCAGATTACATTGTTACTTGGTGTTCTGCTGGCAAGCATGATGACATTTTTTATGATTCACAGATCTGGTGTAAGGCACACCAATGTTTTGTTGAGGGGATCTGTTTTTCGGACTTTTAGCATCAACTTTTTCACATATGGTTTCCCGGTAGGCAGTCTATGAGTAATTTTTTTCTCCTGTATTTCCAAGTCTTTCATTGTTTCCTAAATTAATTTTATGAATTTGCTACTATGATGAGATTAGATGTTGATCTGAACCATATTCTGTGTCCTCTATGATGGTTAGAGTAAGACATACAGTTTCCTGCATTATTAATGGAATTATGGACAGGAGCAGAACTAGGATTTTCTTCTTGGAGGGGAGGGGGAATTCTACAAATTGTAGCAAAGCTAGGGGAGTAAAATCATGGCTCTGCCCTTTTTTATTGACCCTTAACACCATTGTTTTGCCACAAGAATGATATCTGTTTTAAAAATTGGACAAGACATTGGCCTGTTGTGGCTTGGCAATCAATTTGTGTCCATCAAACAGTTTGCAGGGTTAGCATATCTTATGTTCTAAGATTTAGCATATGTAGTATAAAGGTTTTGGTTTTTTTAGGGGAGGTGTCTGGGATAGAAGACACCAGAAAAATTTAGAAAAAAAATTATGCTCCCTCTTTACCTTGAAAAAACCCTCTTTACATCCAAACCCCCACTCCCACCACCTGCATCTCAATGACCGAAATTTTCTCAAAATATTTCGGTTTTGGAGAAGCCTTGAAATGAAACAGGGATCGACTCTACAGGCATACCAGATTTTGACTGAAATTTTGGCAGTGGTCATTTCGAAGCATTTCGGTGAAATTTGACTCATTTTTTGAAAAATTTCGTGAGGTCATCCCCTTTCACCTGAGAATTACGGAAGTACAATAAAACCTCAATTTTTTTCCAAAGGCCTTTATTTTGCTATTGATCAAGACTTGGTGGTCAATTGTGGAGCATTCACTTCATCATTAGGTGGACTGAAACATCGTTTGGCCAAATTCCCTCAAATTTCAAAAATTTTCACCTAGAGGGCTGTTTTGATGGACTTTGAGAGAATCTTGAGGCAGAAGATAACATGGCCGTCATATGTCATAGTCCAAAGCCAAACTACCACTTTTTCTGTTCTTTATTCCAATCTAATGCTTCAAACATATGTGAACATGCTTAAATAGGAAATCCATATTTTTTTTTTTTTTGGATGAATAATAGGAAATCCATATTAATTGCCTATGATGACATTTTTTGACATTGATATACTATTAAATAGCACTTGTTCATTTGTAATACAAAATTCGATTGCCTCTATTGAATTTGTGTGTTTTAAGTATTAAATTATGTGTAGAATAGGTTGTATAAGAGAAAAGATACTGAAACATACAACTTACGATACCAACCAAGCGTCCAAATCCAACCTACCATTTTGCACTGATAATCCCTGCTACGTTTTCATCATAAGGAATGGTGTTTGACTTTTGGTTAAGGTGTTTTTGGTACATGGTTGGAGCTCTTGAATAAATCTCCACACAGGCATGTTCTCAGATCAATTTTCTGTGTACATGCTAAATGGCCCAATTGTTGATCTTTCTTGTTTGAACAACTTGAATAATCAGATTGTGTGAACAATTTTTTTTTCCCAAGAGATTATCATTAATAATTTTTGGCAGCCAAATAGAGTGTGGAAATTATCACCTATGAGGTACCATCCATTGTGCATGAAGGGTACAAAATGCGAGCTCATATGTTTTTATTTAGATGGGAACCACCACCTCCTGGGTTAATTATTTATTGTTCTCCTTTCCCTCCCCGTTTCTACCTCATGAGTATCGGCATTGGCATATTGTCTCTTTTGACCAATGGCCAACACTCAAGATGTCATTCAGGTTTAGTTTCCTAAAACAGTTCTAAAGCAGTTTTATTAATTCTGCTTCAAGATTTTTTTGTGGACTTGTCTCCTGGACCTGAATGAGGTTTAGGTCCCCCATGAAATCAGGCCATAGAATAGGTTATGATTTGTTCTACCAAATAGTTGAACACAGAACAGCCTCTCCTCTAGAATAGGTTATGATTTTATTTATTTATTTATTTTTAATTTTTTTTTAATTTCCCACCTGCAGGAATGGTGAGATTTTGCCAAAATTTCAAAATTTGTGAAAATCAAGTGGGGATTGGTTTTCTCCTATGGATATTAGATCCTATTGGTTTTTTTCCTCTAGTAGAAATGCTGAGTTCTTTTTTTTTTCATTGATCTCTAGTAGAAATGCTTAGTTTATACTTCATTGGTATTCCATTTGTCTTAGCTACAGTGTTGAATTCAGTCTGTTTGCAGTTGAAAAACATTCATTTTCTTATTTGAAAACTTTCAGTGGTGAACATGACAGGTCTCCTTGCTTGCTCTCTCATTTTGGAGTTTCCATTTTGCAAGTTTATGTGCATTCGGATTACTTGCCTATGTTGGCTACATTCTCTATGCCTTCCCTTCCCTCTTCCACTTGCACCGGTTAAATGGGCTGCTTCTTGTCTTCATACTCTTGTGGGCTGCCAGCACATATGTTTTCAATGTGGCATTTGCTTTCCTCAATAAGAAGTCTAGAGTAATTCCCTGTCCTTAACTCTTCATAGAGCTTTGTTCCTTAATTTTAATAGAAGTCTAGATGTTTATTTAAAAAAAAGAGAGAAGTCTTAGAAGATTAATGAAATATTTTCTGGAACATTATTTCAGGACATGGAGATCTGGGAAACTGTCGGTTTGTGGCATTACCCAATTCCTGGATTCTTTTTACTTGCACAATTTTGTCTTGGAATTCTTGTTGCCGTGGGTAATCTTGTCAACAATTCTGTTTTTCTGTACTTGTCTGATGCTGATGGGCAATCCTTGAATGATGATCGTACTGTAGAAGGTGAGAGGACATTTTCAATGATTCATTTATGTGAAATACTATTGTCTACTATGGCAAATTTATTTCTAATGATAGCTGATGTTGCTCTCTTTAATGTCTTCTTTTGCTTGGATACTGTAACAAAGAAGTTAAAATTAACTTCATCTGTTCTTATTGTGAGCATGACTTCATCCAATTGAAACGGTTGCTGTTTTATTTGAAGGCCTTCCTATTTTTCCTTTGGACTGAAAAGGTACTGGAGTAAAACTTTGTGTTAACAGAGAATGCTTGTGTGTCTTTAACTGATCACACAAGTCCTTTATTTATAATATAGAATCATGATAGAGTCATGATAGGAGTACAAAACAGAAACTATAAGATAATTACAAATATACCCCCCATCCAGCCGTCCCATTCTAATTAGGGTCGGTGGAGGGGGAAAAACCCCAATGTGCCCTTGCGGCACACTTATCATTTTTCTAACACTCCCCCTCAAGTTGGTGTATAGATGTCACACAGGCCCAACTTGACTAAAATAGGATAAAACAATTTTCTAACCAGCTCTTTAGTGAACACATCAGTTAGTTGATCAACAGACTTCACAAAAGGAACACAAATCAAACCAGCATCCAACTTCTCTTTGATGAAGTGTTTGCCAATCTCCACGTGTTTGGTTCTGTCATGTTGTACTGGATTATGAGCAATACTGATAGCAGCCTTGTTATCACAGCAAAGCATCATAGGAAGATGAATAGGTACACCAATATCATCCAATGTGTACGCAACCATAGTAACTCACAAATCCCCCGAGCCATAGCACAAAATTGTACTTCAGCACTAGTTCTAGCCACCACATTCTGCTTCTTACTGCACCAAGTGACAAGATTCCCTCTTACAAGGGTACAATAACCATAGATGGACTTTCTGCCAGGTGAACCAGCCCAATCAACATTTGTATAAGCTTTAAGTCGGAGGTGATCATGAGGAGATAAGAGGATCCCTTTTCCTGGAGCTGACTTCAACTTTCATAAGATACGCATAACAGCTTCCATATGGGAGGAATGGGGATCATGCATAAATTGATTGACCAAACTCATAGCCACAGCAATGTTAGGTCGTATATGAGAGAGATATATCAGTTTTCCTACCAACCGTTGGCAGCTGCCTTTGTCAATTGGTTCCTTTTTTTCCTTGAGCCGGGTTACTAGCTTCCATAGGAATATCAAAAGGATGACAGCTCAACATAGCTGTCTCGGATAGCAAATCAAGGATGTACTTCCTTTGGGAGAGAAAGATGCCTTTTGAAGACCTGGCAACTTCAATCCCAAGAAAGTACCTCAACTTTCTAAGATATTTTATCTCAAATTCTCTTCTCAGAAAACCCTTGAGATGATTAATCTCTGGACTATCATTTCCTGTTACCACGATGTCATCCACATAGACAATGAGCATAGTAATTTTTTCACCAAACCTCGTTATGAATAATGTGTGGTCAGCATAATGGAGGGCCCGTAGAGAAAGGGAAGAAATCCCTGAGAGAAACTCAGAGTTGCAGGGAGAAGAGAAGAGAAGAATAGGGGGGAAAGGGGTCACGCGACTTGCACCATACCTAGCACTAAAACCTTTAAATCAATTCATCATTCAAAATCTGTCTAATACTTGGGTTACATGCCTTTATATAATAATTGGAAATTAAAACTTGCCTAATAAAAATCTAAGACTAAATTAGAAACTTCTAATTTGCTTCCTAAGTTCTCACTAATAAAATTAGAAACGGAATAAAACTCAAATTGATAACTCCCTAATTGACTATCAATTACCCAAATTAAAAGATTGCAAATAATCCTCAAATAAAATAAAATCCTGAAGATCCTAATGAATCCAAAAATCCAATCGGACCCGGTTCATCTCGGTTGAGATTGCCCGAAGGGTCAACTCGGTTCAGCCTCGATTTTGCATCAACTCCCCCAATGTTGAGAAAAACTTGTCCACGAGTTTTAAAGGAGAGGATCAGCACCACTCGATCAACATCCACGATCATTGGCTTTGATGGGGCTATGATCCAACACATAGTGCTTTCATCTGCCACGGTCTCCTGATGGTCACCAACGAATGATATGACTTTGATTGGAATCTGATGTTGGGGTTTCACAACTGAAAGTGGACAATTGATCAGTTCTTCAGATGCAATCTTGATTGGACCGCTAGGTTCATCTTGATCGTCATGTCTAGTGTCAACTGGCTTGTCTACCACTAACCCGCCCTCGATCATGTTGCACACTTTATCACATAAGCATTTGGTACTTTCGGTAAGCTTTTGAAAATCTGATCGAAGTTCCCAAGATTCCAATCGAAGTTCCTTCACTCCATCATTAAATTTCTTCTTAAGTTCCTCAATAAGAGTAATAAATTCAAGGGGAAACGCCATCGGAGTAAAGGATTTCATAGGAAATTTGCTTTGATACCACTTGATGGAGGGCCCGTAGAGAAAAGGGAAGAAATCCTTGAGAGAAACTCAGAGTTGCAGGGAGAAGAGAAAAATAGGGGGGAAAGGGGTCACACGACTTGCACCATACCTGGCACTAAAACCTTTAACTCAATTCATCATTCAAAATCTGTCTAATACTTGGGTTACATGCCTTTATATAATAACTGGAAATTAAAACTTGCCTAATAAAAATCTAAGACTAAATTAGCAACTTATAATTTGCTTCCTTAGTTTTCACTAATAAAATTAGAAACAGAATAAAACTCAAATTGGTAACTCTCAAATTGACTATCAATGACCCAAATTAAAAGATTGCAAATATCCCCAAATAAAATAAAATCCTAAAAATCCTAATTAATCCAAAAATCCAATCGGATCCAGTTCATCTCGGTTGAGATTGCCCGAAGGGTCAACTCGGTTCAGCTTCGATTTTGCATCACAGCATTACTTTGTTTATAGTCCACATATGTCATAGCCTTGTGGAATCTTCCAAACCACGCTTTAAGTGACTGCTTCAAACTATAGAGAGCACGCTTCAATTTACAGACCTTGCCTTAAGTCCTTGTGCTAGAGAAACCTGGTGGAATTTCCATATAAACTTCCTCATCGAGCTCTCCATGGAGGAAAGCATTCTTTACATCAAGTTGTTGGAGTTCCATCCTAGATTCACAACACATGAGAGTAACTTGCATAGAGGTCAACTTGGCAACTGGAGCAAACATCTCTTGGTAGTCAATTCCGTAAGTCTGAGTGAACCCTTTAGCCACAAGCCTTGCCTTATATCTATCAACAAAACCATCGATCTTCTGTTTTACCACAAACACCTACTTACAGCCAATAAGTCTCTTTTCAGGTGGAAGAGTCACAAGTCCATGTAAAATTCCTTTTTAAGGCATCCATTTCTTCCTCCATTGCGGCCTTCCATTTTTTTTCTGCTCTCATGGAGAGAATCTGATGCATGGTGTTTTCAGAAAAAAGATCACCCCAAAAAGGAAAAGGAGTGAGATTGTAGAGCTTCTCTAACAGTGATATCAAAACTGAAATTAGCAGGGATCTCCAACTCAAGCTCCAACCAGTTTTCTTTCCAGAATTGATTGTTGCTTTTTACAAGAATCCATTTGCTATGATCAAACACAAACGGAAATTGCTCCAAAACAGTTAGCCAACAATGAGAGGACAATAGCTTCCTACCAATTCCTGGGGACACAAGTAGATAAAAGGGAAGACACAAAAGCACGATAGGAGGGAGAAAGGGGAATCATATGAAACAACATTTGATATAGGGTGTTGAGTACAAGGCCTAGTGCCTTTTCTGAGGGCAATAGGTTGGTCAGAAGGAGAAATTATACCTGAAGTATGAGGATCAATCGGTTCTGGCTCCAGTGCTGGCAAAAGGATGTGTAAAGGTGCTATACAGCTATAGTAGTGGGTGCCCTCTCAGTTGTATGTTGGGTAAACCTGGGAGTGGGTGCTCCAATTATAGGTGCAACACTATTCAGTATTTGAGTAGATACGAAGCCTCTTTACAAGCACTACTCCGGGGATGTAGGCATCTTGCTGAACTTTGTAAAAATCCATATGTTGTGGGTGTGGTCTTTGTTTGTACTGTATACTATATAAATTGCATGGAATGTGGAATGAGTGTGCACACTTGGAAGTGCCTATGAGAGCCTGAGTGTGCATATGACCATGTGCGAGTAGGTATAGGTATTACAGGGTTTGCCAAGTCAGCATTCAAGCCAATTTAGGGATCGGAATTAGACTCACTGATTCACCCCCTCCTCAGTGACTGCCGGGTTACAACATAGCGATTGTCTCATATTGTGGTCAAGCATCAAAATATCTCATTTCATGGTCAAGTACTAGGCTCGTGACCTTTCTAGATTCTTGTCATGATATTACCTTCTTCAGTTGTAAGAACTCATTACAGTCTGCTGTTTCATGAATGATGAAGACAACTGAGTTCAGAGTACTTTGAAAAATCTGGGAAGAATCATTAGCACACTGCTTGGGGAAATAGAAATCAGATTTGTATATAAGAAGAACTTGAAAAACGTTGGATAGGAACACTGCAAATAGCAAAGATCTAGAGAATTGATCCTTAAATAATGTATGTCATCAGAAAAATTTTCACAAGCATAGGCTGCAAACTGATTTGCATCCTTTGATGTTGAATAAGGAAGAAGTTCCTCGAGAGTCCTAGATGAAATGGGGCTGCCCCAATCTAGGCCTGAGGTTCATGATATTATGGCAAGCTTGGGCTCTTTTCCAAACTATATATCTACAGTTGAGCTATGTATGCTTTGGTCGAGCCCACACCTGTTCCATTTGTATTACTGGTTGAGTGGGTAATCCGAGTTGACAATGAATTACATATTGGAGATATTTATTTATTGTGAGGAGCCATAGAAGAAGGTAAAAGATCATACTCGGTTATTGACACAAAGAATATCACTGAAAATTCTTCAATTTTTTGAGAAAATGTAAGATTACAGCTAATGCTTTTCTTTTAATGCATAAAAAAATCTTACTCATAAATCCTAAGTCTAAAATAGTATCTGAAAAAACTACTACTCAAAGAACAATAAAAAAAAAAATTGTGTATGTGTGTGTGAGAGAGAGAGAGAGAAGAAGAAGAAGAAGAAGAAGAAGAACATGCATTAGGAAACTGTGCTTAGAAATTTGCCCTTTTAGTAAAAATAAAATGAGATGCTCTAAATAAATACAAAAAAAGAATCATAAGAAGAAATGGGGAAGGAAAAAATATAATAATAATAAGAGTAGAGACATGAGAGATGGAGGGGGTTGGGGAGAGATTGAGAGAAGTTTTAGGAGTTTTAAAACAAAAGGATTCCTAGCGATGGGATTTCATGAGAGAGTGAGAGTATGTATTTATAAGAGAGAGGCTTAGTTGAGTGGTGGAAAAAAAGGGGGAAACATAGGATTTCTTAATCCTTAGATTTATTTTTCTTTTTAGAGTTCATGTGAGAGAAGGAAAGACGAAGGATTTAATTGGCGAGAGAGATTTAATTACTGCAATTTTCATGTTACTTCAGTAAAATTTTAAAAATACAATGACCAGTGGTAAAACGGTATCCAAAATCATTCAAGTTTATTCAAAATTCAACCCAAAAAAAGTGGGTTGGCATTGGGGGCAACCCACCCTATATAGATTTCTTTATTTTCTCTGGCCTGCAAAGGGTTCATATATTTTAAATCCTTGTTTTTTTCCATCCTCAAGGGCATAGTCCTAATACCCGAATTTTTCAATCTCTCATTGTTATGTTTTTAGTTTACTTTTATTTATTATTATCGTTTCTATCATTATTCTTAAGAGGCTTAAGTCTCTTAAGTTATGATTGTACTTCAATGTCATGTGACTGTGCTTCATCTTATCTTAAATTGCAGAGAAGGAAGAGACAAAAGTATTGATCGTTGCTACAATAGCATGGGGTCTGCGCAAAAGTTCTCGAGCTATTACACTTGCACTGATATTTCTTCTTGCCATGAAGCCTGGCTTCATCCATGCCATATATAGTATGTTTAATATTTTCTTTTTCCATTTGACTGTTTTTTATTAGGGAAAAAGAATGCCACCAGGCTGTGTAGCCTATGCTAGTGCCTCCCCATCTCTCTCTCTCTCTCTCTCTCTCCTCTCCCTCCTATGAAATGATATATCTGCCCTCTATTGTGGGAGGAGAGAGATTGACCCAGAGAGGCGCTAGTGTATGCTATGCAGCTGGACAAGGAATTCAATCCCTTTTATTATTATGCTTTATTATATCTGATTCTCTTTTTTGGATTAATTGTGCATCTAACAAATTTTTTGCCACATTCTGCTCCATCCTTCAGTGGTGATCTTTTTGGTGTACCTATTGAAGCATACTGTGAGCCGAGAAGTACGTCAATCGCTTATTATTCTATGTGAAGTGCACTTTGCACTATTGTACATCCTTCAGCTTAATCTGATCTCCAATGTTTTGGAACAAAAGGGTTCTTTCACCATGGAAGTCCTGTCGCAGTTAGGTAGGAATGTGCTTTCAGTTGGCTCCCTTAAAACTATGTTCACGGGTTTGCTTAATCAGTTCCTTTTTTTTTTTTTAACAAACTTGTAGATGTACGAATCTGCTAAAGACATTTTTTGTATGGTATGTGTAAGATATGCTCTGCTTTGTCTTTTTATTGATAATTTCTGTAACTAATGAATGATGCAGGTCTGCTGGACCATGCTAGTCCCTGGGATTTCTTGGAAATAGCTGTACTCACGTGTTTCTGTGCTGTTCATAACCATGGGTTTGAATTGCTATTTTCATTCTCCGCAATTGTGCAGCACACTCCCTGCCCTCCTTTCGGATTTAGCATCTTGAGAGCCGGTTTGAACAAATCAGTCCTGCTGTCAGTTTATACTTCGTCAATTGCTGGAGAGTGCCAATCTGATAACCCTTCTCACGGTATAAGTGTATAACTGCTCCCAAGATTGTATTCTACAATGATTACTTCAACCTATTCTGTTTCTCTTTTGATTAAAAATAGGAAAAAAAGTGTACTGTATAAAACTCATAATTTTCGGTAGGCCATAGAAGCTTCCTCATCCTATGCAATCTCTCTGATTAATATCATAAGCCACATTTGAACTTGAACAAGTAAAAACATCTAATTTGTAATTTTATTATTAGACGCTCATACTTGATTTCTGTACAACAAAATTGTAATACTTTGTCCAAATCTTAATTAATAGCCACATAAGATAAAAAGGAAAATATTTTTAAGCATAACTCTAATAAGTCAGGTCCCTCATGGCCTCATGCAAATGAAACCTGCCAAGAAATAAGCAAAATAGTATACATGCTGAAAATGGGACACTGAAAGACCCATCAATGTAGAATCAATTCCCATATAGATAACTAGGAATTAATTCCAGAACAGGATCATAGGTGCTGCCAGTCGATAGACTGAACAAAAGAGATGCCGCAGGTCTTGGACTTGTCTTCTCAGATCTTGCAATGGCAGCAGGTGTTGGTGCTTGTAATAAAGCTTCAAACTGAACTCGAACAAGACTGGAATCACTCATGATAGAAGAGAAAATAAAGAGAGAAATAAACATAAAATAGAGAAGGGGAGAAGAAGAATAGAAGATAGATGGGGAAGGGGAATAGGTTGGGTCGAGTATCTCACTCTTCCCTGGGCATCTCACCCACAAGGTCTCTCACCTCACTGCATCTCACAGTAATTGGAATAATCCAAGTCTTTTTTTTTTCTTCATCAAATCGTGGCTGTAAATCAGCCTTGTCTTTTATTTATAGAATGATCATCAATCACAACCTAATTGACTGAACTAAAACCTTCCTATTACAAATCCAATTCAAAATAAAATCCCATTCTTAATTGAAAACTTGCCTATTACCTATTACAAGAAAATAGGAAAGAAACAAATCTAAAAATGTAAATAAGATAACCAAATCGATTCCTTGTGAAGCAAGGATCCAGCAGTTGCCAATTAGTCTTCAAATTGATCTCATCCAGCTGGCCGTGGGGCCCATAAGAACTGGAAATAATCCCCTAAAAATCACCTCTGCGAAAATAGTAATTGAATCCAAAAAATATGGAAACTCTTCCACTAATTCCTCCTCACGCAAGTCATCAATCAATCCCAAAATTTCCTCCATATCATGGTCAGAATGGGGCCCACAAATGTTGAATGAATCTTCTTCAATTCTTATCCACGCAAGCTGTCCTTGGGTGAACCAATCAAGAACCAAGAACCAAGAACCAAGCCACACCAGACCAGGCTGCCTCCCACAGCAGTTGCGTCCCACAACCAGTCTTGACTAGTTTTGGGGCCTTGTTACTGCGATCTACATCACCCATGCTCCATTGGTTACAATCCTGAGGCACTTCTTGTCTCGTCTAAGTTTTTCCATGTCACAGTGTTTCACTAGAAAGTTCATGTAACTAGCTTTCTTACAAGTCCATCATCATGCAATTTGGATGTGATTTAAGATAGTAATTGATTTACTCATGATTTTGTAAAAAAAATCAACCTATACAGTAATGCTGTACAACTGAAATGATGTCCCCAACAATTGGGACTCCCTATAAAAAAAAATCAGCCACCTCCCATAGGTTATTTGAGTCTTAATAGCCTTTCTGGATTTGGGATTTAGTTTATACAAATTAGCTTTTGGACGTTTATTTCCCCTTGTCAGAAGTTTGTGCAAAAATTGAAATGAAAAAGTCTTTTGAGAGTTGTAGTGCATTTTGAAGTTTCTCCATATGTGTGTATAATGTTAAAGTCTTAACTCTTTAAGGTTAGGGAATGGGGTTTATTATTTATATAAGGTCCTGGTATTTCTACATAACAATTGCATGTTTAGGGGGATGTTCAATTTCTCAAAAGTTAGTCAACTTTGTCTTCCATCATAAATTGCCATGTAGCAAACAAGGTTGGGTCCATGTGATAGAGAACTTGACACCCATCTCACTGGTCAAGTTTTTGCTCAAAATTAGTTGGGGAAGTGCCTTAAAAGTAAATTCAAAGTGACAAATATTTACAGAAATGTAGTGAAATTGCACTCTGATTTTATAAGCTTTAAACTCATATTTCAACTACTCATGACCAGTGAGATGAGTATCAGTTCCTTTATGAATGGACCCGCATGTCCTGGTCAAAGTCTGTGACCTGGCAAGGTAGTGTCACCTTGTGACAATGATGAAGTTCACAAAGATTTGATTCTTATGAGAAA
Source organism: Macadamia integrifolia (assembly GCF_013358625.1). NCBI lineage: Eukaryota > Viridiplantae > Streptophyta > Magnoliopsida > Proteales > Proteaceae > Macadamia > Macadamia integrifolia. The sequence goes on from NC_056566.1 coordinate 23,808,084, forward strand.
CTTTTGACTGCTTGGTTTAGCAGCTTTTGGGAGGTTGAACCTGGGCTTTGACCATTACTGAAGTTATTTTCTACACTCTTTCTGCAGTTGAGTTATCTGGATGCATCAGTATTTTTGGTTTTTGAGTTCTTAATCCTTTGGTTTGCAAGTCATCTTCTTTTTCTACTTGGTGGTTTTGAGGTTTGCAACTGCATCATACCATAAGTCTTGTTTCAGGTTCGATGTACCAATGGGAGAAACTTGAGAACTCAAGGTGTTGCTAGAATGTTTGATGTAGAATGGATCTAAGATCAGCCCTTGTGGGTAATGTTCCTCAAGGAATAAACCGACTTACCAAGGGCAATGGTTCTCTGCTTTGGCATACTGAGACACCCAAGAAATTGAATATAGTTGCAATAACAACAGGAAAATGCAATCTAACAGAAATAAATAGCTATGGAAATAGCCAAACAATATGTTTATGACAATAGCAAACATCAAATATACTTGCACAACCAAATAATTTGTCGATAAGTAAAACTGAAAATTGTTCTCATGGGGTGCCTATATGTAAACACTTCAATTCTTACCTCTACTATGCAAGGCGTGGGGGTGGGGGTGTGGTGCTCGTAAAACTCTTTATAAAAGGGTCATTCCAATTTTAGCAGCTCCAACGAGTGCTTAGCCCCTTTACCAAACAAATCAAAAGGAAAATTGGATGAAGATTCTAAATATTTGTAATTACATTAGAATTCCCAAAATAGAAATCCAGCAATATACCAATACCTTACCAATTGGCTATAATTGTCTGTATGAATCAAATAAACAAAATTTTCTTGTTGAGAGGAAAAATCGCCATTTATTGGAAATCATTAGGAGCTTGTTATTTGGTATGCATGTCCCTAGGACCTTTAAGTCCGATGCACTTCTTTCTGTATTCTTCCTAATAAATCTTATGCCTTCCAGTATCCTTGGTCCTAAAATATCCTTGGGAAGTCTTGTCTACCCTTGTTTCTGCCTTCTCGTCCCCCCCCCCAAAAAAAAAGGTGTTTTGGTGTGTGTGCTAAGTTCATGTTAATAAGTATTCTCATACTAAACTTGACCCTAAAGCCTTCAAATGTATCTTTCTTGGCTACTCTCTTGCTATGAAAGGCTATAAGTAGCATCCATCCTCTAGAAAGCAGTTTGTCTCCAACGATGTCACCTTCTTGAATCTGTGCCTTTCTTCTCTCTCCATAATGCCACCTCTTCAAGGTGAGAGTAGTGGAAGTAAAGAGGTGGTTGTTGATCACCCTTTGCCTATTCCTCCTTTTCTTCTTGATGTAGGGAAGACTAGGGATGTGGATGTAGATGATGTGATAACATTAGATTCAAGGGGAGTTGGTATAGGAGGGGAACCTAGCAGTGAAGAGGTTGACAAGGAGAAAAAGTTACTTATGTTCAAAAGAAGGAAGAGGTAGACTTGCCAAAAATCACCTTCTTGACTCATGTGACACGTCTTCCCTTCCTTCTGAGTTAGATCTCCCCATTGTTGTTTGGAAAGGAACAAGAGCTTGCACCGATCTTATAGCCAATTTTGTTTCCTATGATGAAATCTCTCCTATAGATGTTGCTTACTTAGTTGCTCTTTCCTCGACTCCTATCATCAGAATGTCTTTGAGGCTATGACTGATCCAAAGTGGAAGGAAGCTATGAACTAGGAGATGATGGCTCTTGAGTGGAACTGCACTTAGGAAGTTGTTGATCTTCCAAAGTGGAGCCCCTAGAGGATTTAGATGGAGTAGTCAATCAAATACCCGATCAAATAGCACTATTGAATGATATAAGGCTAGATTGGTGGCCAAAGGATATAATCAAGTGTATGTAATGGACTATCGAGAAAAATTTTCTCTAGTGGCTTAGCACAACTCGATAGGATTGGCCACTGTGTTGGTTGATAGTGAAGAATCAATTCCTCCATGGTGACTTCGAAGAGGAATTGAATATACAAATCCCTCTAGGCTTCGAGTTTCCCATAGTTGAAGGTAAAGTGTGCCGACTTAAGAAAGCTCTCTTTGGTCTCAAATCGTTCCTAAAGGCTTGGTTTGAGAGGTTTAGACAACCTATACTAACAAATGGATACACTTAAAGTCAAGTTGACCATCACTATCTACCTGACAAGGTAGTGGTAACATCACAATTCAATAGTTTATGTGGATGACATTGTGGTAGCTAAAAATGACCGGGAAGAAATAGACATGAATCCTAATAAGTGAGCTTTTGGTTCTAACAAATTTTCTCTCCTCTCTCGACTTCTCTTCTTCTCGGTTTTCTTCTTGTGCAGGTACTGTTGTGCTAGTGCTTGACTTTGTTACGTTCTATATTTATGATTGAGCCTAGGTATCTAAAATTTTCACTCTGCGGTATGCTGGTATCCAAATATCTCCCTATCATCAAATTTCATCACCTCACTTTCAGTCCTGTTGTTACTTTACCCACCATATACTCTATTTTTGTTTTACTTATTTTAAAACCTTTTGTTTCCAAGGTTAACCTCCATAATTCCAACTTTGTATTTGTCACTACTTTTGTTTCATCCATCAAACAATATCATCTGCACAAAACATCCACCGAGGGATCTGATCTTGAATGTCTCTAGTTAGCTCGTCTATGATAAGCACAAACAAATATGGGCTTGAGGTCGATCCTCGATGTAATCCAATTGTAATTGGGAATTCACCAACCCCCCCCCAAAGGTTAAAAAACTCGTTTCGTTTTGCCGTTTCAGTCAATCCAAAATATCAAAAATTCCGCCGAAACAAAGTACTTTTTTCCATGTGTTTTTCTTGGACATTTTGGGGAGCTAATGGCCAAAACTAGTAAAATAAGCGAAACGAGATGACAGAAATTTCGACGACATAGTGCATTTTCTTTTGCCGAAATGATCGAATTGACCAAAATTTAGGCAAAATGACCAAAATTGTGTCTTTTCATGTTTCATATGCAATTTCGTTTCGAATACTTAATAAAAAAATGCAGGAGAAATCAAAAAGATGCAGGGTCCTTTGTCTGCCTGGCTAGTCAAGCATGGGCTAGTTCATAGATCTTTAGACTTCGATTACCTAGGAATAGAGACTTTACAAATAAAGCCCGAGGATTGGCATTCCATTGCTGTCATTTCATATGCATATGGTTACAATTATCTACGTTCTCAATGTGCCTATGATGTAACACCGGGCGGGCCATTAGATAGTGTAGTAAAAAAAAAAAAAAAACACCAAAATTTTGGTGAGATGTCACTGAGTTCTCGAACCATGCCCCCCTCCCAAAGTTCTTACACTAATACTACACCATTATACATATCTTTAACTATTTCTACATATTTACTTGAAACACTTTTCTTCTCTGGCCCTTGCCAAATTAATTCTTTAGGGACTCTATTATAAGCTTTTTCTAAGTCAATAGATATCATATGGAAATCCTTCTTGCAAGGAAATTAATAAGCAATAAAATAATAAAAGACTAGTCCTAGATAGACCCTAGACCTGGTTCTTTAGGTGGACCAGAAAACTGAACCGCAAGCCTGTAAAAACTGGTCCAAACCATAACCAGAAGCTATGATTCTGATATGGTCTTCTTTCTCCTGTGGTGGTGTTTGAGATTTAGAATGTAACCGCAAGCGTACGGATCAGTGTAGCTACGGGTCGAACACAAGGAGAGCGGCCACTTTATTTTTTTATTTCTTTTAATAATGCGAAAGTGAACCAATTAATGGTTGTGATCTAATTCTAATTACCATCCTAAACATATGTATCTAAAATAACGTCCTAACCATTCGTCATCTAAGAATTTAAAGACGCAAGCCACGCAATTAAAATTAAATAAATAAATAACTAAAAATAAACAACCCACGCAATTAAAAAAAAATAATAATAAATAAATAAAGAAAAAAATGCTGAAATAAAAATAAAGTAAAAGAAAGGGGATAAAGCTAGAGAGAGACTCACAAGTAGGTTTCTCTACTTAGCCCGAGGGATGCATCATAATATGAGCTTCCCTACTTGACCAGAGAGTCACTCTTACAAGGGTTTCTCTACTTGGCTTTAGGGAAAGGGAGGCAATTAAAATAAAAACAATAAAATGATGGTTCTATGGCTAGGAGGGGCAAAGCCAACACATACACCAGCCGTGAACCTTGGGAGAAAGGGATAGCAATAATGTAACGACTGAAAATAAAAATCCTAAATTAAGAAAGAAAGGGTAGTCAGAAGAGGGAATGAGAGGGGGGAGAGAAGACTACTGAAGGAGCCTACTTACTTGAACTTCAACCCTCGAACTGAAAACTTGATCGATTTGAGATACTACCAGTACTAAAAACCAGATCTGGAATAAACCAAATCTGAAATTTCTAGTACTAGAGAAAACAAATCTTGAAAAAAAAAATTGTTCCACGGCTCGTGATCTTGTCACCTAGATCTAAGCCTAGAACTATAACTTAAAAAATTACAACTCAATTGCATAAATCATAAACATAAAAAGAACTGAATAAAAATAAAAGAGTGCTTGCATTAATTGAAATAAAAAAAGCTATTACAAAAGTGATTAAAGAAAAGATAAAGAAGAACTAAAACTAAAGAGAGAGCAAGAGAAAGAGAGAGCAACTAAAAAAACTAGAAGAAGAATGAATTGTCTCCCCTCCTCTTACATGAGTTGTATTTATAGGGAATGGGGAGGTAGGGTAACAAATTTCTCTTTCCTAAAAGAGAGAAACCCACAATTGATTGTGAGATCTTTTGAGACCAAAAAGTGCTAAGGTAGAGAAGAGAGAAATAAATTTCCTACAATTTTTTTCTTATTTTCTTTCCTTTCTTTTTCTAATTTATTTTTCTTCTTTTTCTCTCTCCTAGGGACGATTTTCTTCCTTCTTACTTTGTGTGATTTGGACAATCTTTTGGTGGATGATGATGTGGAGGAGAGAGAAGATTTGGACAATCTTTGTTTCTCCCCTTTTTTTCTCTTTCCTTTTTTTTTCTTCTCTTCTTGCTTTCACGATTTTCCTTGCTTCTAATTTGATGTGGAAATCCCCTCCATGCCCTTAGTGCTTTAAGTGAGTGAAAAGCAGGAAATCTTCAACAAAATATTTTAAAAAAAACAACCATAAGATTCGAACTTGAGACCTCTTGGTGAGCAAGAGAATTTTGTACACCATAGCTCACCAACTACGCTAGGTAGTTGTTGTTACCAAAAACAAATCTTTAATCACTTAATGATGTGGTCCATTGATCCTTGTTGGCATTTGGAGTATTCCTTGTACCTCTGGGACAATTGCAAACGGGTTGGTTCTGCATCTCGGTTCAGTTCTGATCCATTATTCTTTTTCTGGTCCGAAAAGAATAATCATTTGTACGGGTGACCAAACGAATGTGTACTTTTAATTGAACACGTCCATCTTGCTTAGAATTTCATCCTCTTCGTAACCATGAAAGGAAATAGGACCTCTTTACGTGTAAAATTGAAGATATAGCGCCTGATAGTCCTTAAGGCCTTGAAAACATAAAACCTGCAAAAAGAGAGTAAAACCCAAGGTAGCTCCATTCTAAATATGTAAAATGCATGTTTTACTACCCTAGATTTCACACATAAACGTGCTCATCACCTCCTACTAGGGTTTTTTCACTTTTACATCCGGTTCCCTGTTTTGTACATGGGAGGTAGTTGTGGACGATGCTCGTAGTAGTCATCATTGAATAACGAGCCTAAGAGAATGCTGAACTCAATTTTTTGGCATCGGAATCTAAGCCGATTGGTCCTACCGCGTGTGTCCATGAGGCTAGAATGTTGACACCAGTGGCGATCAAGTCTGGTTAGAGGATCTCTGGGTCTATACCATTGATTCCTCGACCAGAGAAGGAGGCCACCACCGATGCCAGCTTCAAGCCAATGACAGTGCCGCGGAAGGCATGGTGGCCGTCGGAACGGAAGAAGTATGTAGGCTACTAACCTGGCTTTTGGAGCGACACCTTTGGCGATCCCAGAAGCGTTCCGGACATGTTTGCCTGGAAAACCTGACGACTAGCAGTTGTCAAAGCTGTATGTGTTCCGTGGCCGTCTGAATCTCTATGCGAACGATACTCAACAGTGGCGTTAGCCAATTTGATATCGCTAGCTCCATTTAGTCTTGCAGCCGCTTCATGGCCTCTGGCCAATAATCTAGCTCTAATAAGCTTTTTATTACAATTAGCAGCGGTGAACTGAACTCCGGTCTCACAGATATCCTTCCACCGAGCTGGAACATGGCCCAAGTTCATAGGCACAGCTAACCGAAATAACAAGTAATCGGTTGAAAAGAAAGAATGGGTTAGATTATGTCATATAAGATCAACGGTCAAAAATAATTGTGGAGCTTATATGAAGCGAACACTTAAGTGCTGCTACCATTTCACCTTCGTTTTCAAAACTATCCAACTTGTGTTTCGGTTAACAAAAACACATAAAATCATGTATGAGTATTATAAAAATACCCAAAACAGTGATTTCCCTTCCTTTTCTTACATTGTTGACAATTTTATCCCTAATTCAGTAATTCCCTCCCTGAGCATCTTTATCCAGCATTCTAGAGGTTGCATGAGCAATGCTGCGACAAAGCGATGGGAAAGTTGAATGGGTGATTGCAGCGACTGGTGTTGTAGCGGTATTACGTAGAGCGATGGATAGGGTTGGGTGATGAGTAGGACAACGACGGGATGATGCCCAGGACAACAGTTGGTGGTGTTGCCGATGAGCAACGGCTAGTGTTGCCATGATGGATAGCGATTGGTGTTGCGATGGAGGCCTGCAACGGCAAGGCAGCATGTTGGAATTTAAGTTTCAAAATATGGTTATATTTGTTTTTTCAAATGGTCCTTTTGAAATTTAGCTTTTTAATCTTTTCAAAAGGTCTTCTTTTAAATTTCAGCTCTCCCTCCCAAAAGTGCTTTTCTATTTTGCCTTTAGCACTTCTGAAGTAGTAAGGAGCTAAAACTTCTCACAAAATTTAGTCCCACATTGGTTAGAGATGAAAGAAAACTTGGATATATATATGGGAATGTTTGTTAAGGGTGCAAGCCCTTTGGAGAGGCACTCTCCCTTATCATTTGTGTGTGGGAGGGTTCCTGTGGTGCTTTTTAATCATGTTGCGCGCGCCGAGCTGAGCCGGGTTGGGGTAGGGTATGGGTGTGGGTGGTTCAAAGAACCTACTTTTTATTACGTGTAATTTTTTACTCCACACTTTTCTTAAGGGACATATTGGTGTATGTATACGTATGAGACATGTACCCTTCCCCATAAGTGAATGTACCCTTCCCATACAAAGAGACACATGTATACGTATAGATACTTGAATAGGAATACCCATTCTTATATAGAGGCCTACATTCAATATATACAAGAAATCTGTCTATATTTGGGTATTGAGATACTGTGAGGCTTTTAAGTTCTTTGTTTACTGCAAGTACTTTCGTTCTCTGTTTTTCCTCTCTACTATCATTTTCTCTTTGAATTTTTGAGTATTACCTTCGGACATATATGTGGGAATTGCTTATTGGACCACACCTTAAGCAATTAGAGAGTTATTTTATCTTGGAGGTGAGAACGTATGGTCAACCTAGTTGCATACATATATACGGGGCGTTCAAAGATCTTAAGGAGAGTATATATATACGACTCAACCCTACTTAAAAGGGATGATTTCTGTTACTATTTCAGAGGATCAATTGAACAAGTAAGTGATCTTCTACTTGTAATTATATTTCCATTAATATAATTGTTTTGTCAAAATCTTATACCTATTGCATGGTTTCTATTTCTTACACAGCAGCAATGACAGAACAACAACCACCACTACTTTACCATCGATTCAAAGCATCTCTCACCTTCATGGTCATCGTCGTGTCGTGGTATAAGAAATACAACCCATCAGTGAGAGTTGTTGGAAATAACAGAGATTTTCGACCTCTCCAAGTGCAAGAAAGCCATTTTTCATGACTTAGTGATCGATGTAACGCTACCCAATCATGCAAGATTTAAAATCCAGGAATCCCATTCGGATCCAGAATTGGTAGAAATCAATTTCATCGGCCTAATTTTTCTGGATTTGCAACAATAAATCGCATTTAAAAACAAAAATAGGGGAAGGCGACCGTCTTGTGAACCCGACAAGGGGAAGGAGGAGACGATTCTGCCAAGGGGAAAAAGATGATGGGTAAGAGACAAACAAACAATATTTAGCATGAAGCGGTGAGTGGGGTGTTGCTCCGACGGTGGGCACGTAGGCCTCAATGACTCTGATGTTGGCATTGTTGATGATGATGGCAAGGCAGGCGGGGTGTTCGGCGATGAGATGTCCAACAAAAATAGGGATCTGATTGTAGACAACCTCGTAGTTGAAGGAAGAAGAGGAGAGAATGGGGGTGGAGGGAAAGTTAGGGGTAAAAATGTCAAAACATGTAAGTAGACGAAAGAGAATCACTATTTTGGGTAGTTTTGTAAATCTAAACATGATTTTGGTTTTTTTTTTTTTTTTTTAACTGAAATACAAGTTGGGTAGTTTTGTGAAGAGAAACCTAAAAGTGGGTAATCAAGTAGTTTTCCTAGAGAAAAAAAATCGAGGTCATAAGGCACCGGGACAATACACCATCACAACATTGCATCATCTCTCATTTATTTATTTTTGGAAAAAACTTGGTAGCAGCCAATTTCCTACTACGACGTAGCAGTCAAGGAAATAGAATCTTAGGGGTAGGTTGAAAAATTCCAGCATAGGAGGGTATTTTTCACCTTTGTTCTTGGGATTCTATTCCCTTGGTAGCACGAACTTGGGTAATAGACAATTTTTTTTTTCTTTTATTCCCACAAGATGGTGACGAAATGGACTCAAATTCTCTACGGTGAGCAGTGAGTCGCAGTGAGAATCTAACGGTTGAGAGGGCCTTGGCATACATCATAGCCACTGGATCCTTGTTGCTACTCATTGCCATCTCACAGAGGATTTTCGTAGTGAGGGACGAGAAAGGAAACTTGGTTGCTAGGAGTGTATTTTCTACCCTTTTTTGTGAATGGTTAAATAAATTATATGAAAAAGTAAAGAAAATAAAATTACAAGGCTAAGATGCTATCAAGAGGAATTAGGCCCCAAACCAACAACCAGAAAAAGGAAAAAAACGTCAAACCAAGTAATCTGCACAAATTGTGATCATCCAAAAGACATCAAATTTCCACTCAAATGAGCGAAAAAACTAAGGGGCAACGTGAATACGATGACTCATCTCCCTATGCATAGCAGAGATTTGAGTGTCTTTCCATGAAACTCCTCCTCAATTTCTACCCTTATCCCTGGGATTCTATTTCTTTGGCTGCTACCAGGGGTAATAGGAACTTCACTGCTAACTCAATAATAGTCAATTTTTTTCTATCATTGAGGTAGCAACTAAGGGCCTATTTAATAACATTTCAAGAAACACGTTTTGCCATTTTCGTGTCTAGAAACGGTAGAAACGGAACAAAAAGTGTTTGATAAAACTGTTTTATTTCACTTGTTTTTAGAAATAAAAATTGAAATTTCTACATATTTATGGTTCAAGAAACAACCCTCTACTTATTTCTCCGTTTCTGGAAACAACTCGTGGCCATTCTTTCGCTAGTTACTATCGATTTCTAGAAACATGATTTATCAAACACCTTCAATTCCATTTCCGTTTTTAAAAACGAGAATTTATGTTTCTGCCGTTTCTTGAGACAAAAATGATAAAAACGTTATCAAACGGGCCCTAAGTTCCTTCTACCAATGATAACGGCAGAGAAAATGGAACCCTCGGGGTAGAGTGGAAAATAGCCTCCTAGCTAGGGTGGAACTTTCCAAATTACTCCTGATATTCCATTTCCGTGGACTGATAGTCAATTTTCTGAGGGGGAGACATTTTTTTGAGAGAGAGAGAGAGAGGAACTTGCCAATAATGGAATCGGGACGAGGCCACCGTCGGCGACACTGTTTTCCTCAAGTGGAAAAGGAAAACAAGGGCGTCAATGTGGGCCTGGCACTATTCTGGTTCTTTCTCTGCCGAAGTTGATAGGCCCAGGCCCACCTATCACTTTGCCCTCCTTTACTGAACCCCGTGACCCCACTGACCCCATCCATCTCTCACTCTCTCAAACAGTTGGGGGCTTCTTCCCTGGCCGTCCAATTGTCCCCTACCTATGACTGATTGGTTTATTCGTGGCTTCCTTAACCAAACCAAGTTTCCAACTATCAATGGACTGGTTAGAAGTGGCTGGACAGGCAGGGACAGGTAAGACCTGATAGAAATAACCCAAGCCCACCTAATTTTTGGGGTTTCTTAAAAAGAAAACTGTACACCATTCATTGACCTTTCAAACATCAACAGCCAATGGAAGATGACAGATGAGGACCTAATGGACTGGAATCTTTTGTCATATGTCTAAGTTGGATGGCTAGGGCTACTAATCTGACTTTATTGTACCATCCTTAAAGGCTGAATAGGTTAGAATTAATTAAATGTACAAGGATATTTCATTGTCCTTTTTGGGGGCTGTGGAGGAAGTGGGGACACATAATTATTATTTATTCAATTCAAGTAGACATAGGCAGATGATAATAATATGGGATGGGAAGGGGAGGGGGAGATATAGCAGTAAAGCCAATCCTTATATATATATATATATATATATATTAATCCATAATAATTAGGAAATCCAGTAATTCCTTTCTCAACAATTGGCTCAATCTACAGCTGATATTTATTTCTCATGAACCATATTAGTTGGTGGTGGTCAAGGGAATTTTGCTTTAAAAGCTAAGAACCAGCTTAGACGTTGGAGTTCCTAAAGGAGCTTTTATTTTCTTTACATTTCTGTTACCATTAAATGAAAGAGAACGCTAGCTCTGATTGTTTCCTTAGGTAGCGGTTGGGAGCAATGCTGAAGGTGGGTTCTCTTTTCTGGGTCATGTCGTCTGTTATACGATCAGATCTTTTAGTTAATTAGGGAAAAGGAATGCTTACCATTAAGGATGTCAATTTGTAATCGAAACTATTTATCGAAACTGAATCGATCCATTTACACCAAAACTATAAACCCGTTTAGTAAATGGTGCGGTTATGATTTCAAGTTTCAGGCCGATTAGCTAAATGGGTCGGGTCGGTTTTAACCGTGAAACCCATTGGTTTCAAACCGAATTAAAACCGTTTAAATCGAACCGTTTAAAACTGTTTAAACTGTTTAAACCGATCTGATTAATCCGTAGAACAATTAAATAAAGAAGGGGCAGTAATCCGTATAACAATTAACAATTAAATTAAATGTTCATCCTGCTTTGGTATGATTTATTGCAATTCAGTTCAAGTTTAGGCTTTAGATCATGAACTTGTAATCCATATTTGTTACTATATTATTATATTATCATAGATGGGGTGTTTTGGTTGAACCACCTGTCATTTTAATACTTTATGTTATAGAAGGCTGGATTTGGATGTTGTATGATATTAGTTCTAAATGTTTGAGAATGGTCATGCAAAGAAATAGCATTAGATTATCAAATTAAGAAATACCATCGTTAATATATAATCTCTTATTTGTGGTTGCCAATTATTTTTTGATAAGCTTATCTTCAGTTTAGAGATGGTTGCAAGTTATAACAAACTGATTGTGAACCGTTTTACAAACCGTATGGAATAAATTGAAACTGAAATCGTTTAAAACCGTGAAACCGGCACCGTTTAGAAACCATGGAAACTGAAACCATTTACGAAACGGTCACGATTTCAAAAAGTGGAATCGTTTAGTAAATGGTGTGGCTATGGTTTTAGTCATATAAATGTAAACCGAACCGATCCGCACTGTTTAAACCGAAACCAAACCGATTAACACCCTTACTTACCATCGCTGTTCCTAATGCCCTCTCACAAGGTCCCATGGAACGACCCAATGCCCTTGTGTGCTCTCTAGTGAATAACTATGTGTGTACCCCCAGTGGAAGATGTAGGAAATAACGATGGTTCGCGTTCTTTCTCCCATAAAAAAAAGAGTAACATTGTCTAGTCACGTCATTCTTGTGCCTAGGCATGCAAGTGAGTGAAATTATCACCCCACCCATGTGCAACAAAAATTCCATCTTTGTTGATGCCTTTGTGTGCGTTCTCATTCACCCTTGCACATATGCAAGGACCACACAGCTAGAAAATATGCAATGGCAACATGACTAGAAAATAATCTCAAGCCCTACTGTTATATATATTTTAAGGGAAAAGAAAGGCTGCTAGATTACATGGAGCTCGCGCCCAAACATAGGAAAGGCTAATTGATCGCCCCACCACACCCCTATGAAATGAAAAATCGCATCTTTATAATTGTGCCTTCATTCTAAGTGCCATGCAGCCTAACAACGATGCCCCTCTCATTTTATTCTTTAATATTTACTATATGAGCATTTTTTGAGAGAGAGAGAGAATTTTTTTATATAATTTTTAGACATACTTAATGATATTGGGATGAAGAGTGGAGATACATCATGTTTGCTTTCCCATAAATGGTAAAGGGAATACAAGGAATCTGGAGAGAATAGGTTATGATTGGCTGCTGGCATTTTTATGTTTTGTGAAGTCTTTTGCGTTTGTGGGTGAAGACAAGTTGTATCAAAGATCCCCATAAAGATACTCAATCATCTCCCCCCGCCCAAACCAACCAATTCCTTTCCAATTTACATGAGAGAGACAAACTTGGTGTACACGTATACCACACGGCTGTTTAACATCCAACGAAAATTCAGCTCAATCCGAGTCATACAAAGGAAAAAAAAAAAAAAAATCAAAGGGCAAAGATTGATTAAAAAAAAAAAGTCAAAAATAAGACAAAAAAGAAAAAAGTATTAAAAATGCATTACAAGTTGATAACTAATTGAATTTGACACCAAATTTTAATTTTAGCTAATCCAAGAGATGAAAACTTATGATAAGAAAATTACCATATCCACATGCATGCCACATAGACAAAATTAAATGGGTCAGGTTTGGCAACACGATTTATTGTTTCCTTTTTGCCTAATGTGGATCTCTTATTGTGAGTATCTTGTGTGGTTATTTATGATCATTCGATAATGTTATCCGATAAGGTATCCTTTCTTATTTGATTGAGAAGTCTATATTCTCTATCTTGTATATATAAGAGTATTTTCACATATGATATCACACTTCAATGCAATCTCTTCTTATCTATTGTATAGTTTGATTAGGATTTTATTGACGTACTTTATATATACTGTAATTGGAGAATGACTAATACAAGGAATACGATTAACATTAGCATCGTATCAGAGCCATCGGCTCATGCCAAATTCAAAAAAAAAAAAAAAAAAAAAAAAAAAAACTAATCTACAATGACCGAGGAATTTTAGGCCTTGGTTCGGAATAGTACTTGGTCTCTTGTTCCTCGAATTCGGCTATGAATCTGATTGGATGCAATTGGGTGTACAGGACCAAATGAAAGGCAGATGGGTCCCTTGAGCGTTACAAAGCTCGTCTAGTTGTCAAAAGCTTTCACCAACAGCATGGCCTTGATTACACAGAGACCTTTAGCCCTGTGATCAAGGCCACCACCATCAGGTCAATTTTGGCCATTGCCGTCTCTCAAGGCTAGTCCATCGGACAGTTGGATGGCCATCTATGTGAGGAGGTTGGCATGTCTCAGCCACCGAGGCTTGTTGATTCCAGCTGTCCTGATCATAGTTGCAAATTGCACCGGTCCTTATATGGCCTTAAACAGGCCCCACATGCATGGTTTCACCTCTTATCACAATTCCTGATTCTTTCGGGGTATCAAGTCAAGACTGGCTCCCATGTTGTGTATGTTCTTATTTACGTGGATGACATCCTCATGACAGGTAAAGATTCGACATTGAGTTTGGCAGATTGATTCTTTATCAAGGATTTGGGTGCCCTTCATTTCTTCTTAGACATTGAGGTTCTCCCTCAATCGAAAAGACTTTTGTTATCTCAGTCACGCTACATAACTGATCTTCTCAACAAGGCTAGCAAGACTAACTGCAAACCAGTGCAAACCCCCATGGCTACAAACAGAAACCGACCTCTTCAGGGGGTGAACCGATGACTGACCCAACCAAGCATGCTCCATTGGGGTGCTCTCTAGTATGTGACACTCACCCATCATGATGTCTCTTTTGCGGTTAACAAGGCCTGTCAATTTATGCATGTTCCAATCGACGATCATTAGGTGCTTGTTAAATGCATCCACGTTATTTAAAGCATACCACCGATCATGGCCTCCTCCTTGAATGGTCTTCGTCTCACAAACTTCAGGCTTTCTCTAAAGCTGATTAGGCTGGCAATGGAGAGGAGCGTAAATCTACTAGGGTTTTCTCTATTTTCCTTGAACCAAACCTTGTTTCATGGATATCTCACAAAGTAGAAAACCATTGCATGGTCCTCCACTGAGGCTAAATATAAGGCACTGGCTGATGCCTCTGCTGAGCTCATCTGGCTATATTCTCTCTTTGCTGAGCTTGGATGCTCTATACATGGTCCCCTTATACTCTAGTGTGACAACATTGGGACTACATACCTCTTGGTAAATCCTGTGTTTCATGCTCGGATTAAGCATGTTGAGGTTGATTTTCATTTTGTTAGAGATCAAGTTGCCAAACAACAACTATCAATTTAGCTCATCTCCACCCATGATCAGGTAGAAGATATTTTACAAAGCCTTTGGCTACCTCACGGTTTCAATTCTTACGGGAAAAGCTAAAAATTCGAAGTTTCGATTCTCCACCTTGAGGGGGTGTGTTATCCGATACAGTATCCTTCCTTACTTAGGAAGTCTATATTCTCTATCTTCTATATATGAGAGTATTATCACATGTGATATCCCAACTCAATGCAATCTCTTCTTACCTATTGTATAGATTGATTATGATTCTATTGTTGTACTCTATCTATGTTGTAACTAGAGAATGACTAATACAAGGAATACCATTAACATTAGCATATAGAGAGGCTATGGTCTATATTAGTCATATGTAAAATTTCACAACCTAATTTATTAGATATCCTCTCATGTCTTAGGTATGCATTCCATGTATATTTTATAGATGTCTACAATATTTTGACAATGACCTTGATGTCTCTTATAGTTTTTGTTAAGTTTGTCTCGAATTCTTGACCCGTTTTGAAGATTGAATTGCTCCGACATATTTTGATGGCGACCCGAATGAAAAATTTTCTGAGATCTGTGATGGAAGCAAAGGGGTTAGGTCGATAGGCCCAAGCCCAGAACACATCACTACGCCTCCGTGATATGGTTCGTCCGGATCAAATGCGACCCGATGGGTCGACCTGCGACTTTGAGTATATAATGAACTGTTGCTTGTTGAGAAAGTCATTATATTTTGGGAGTTTTTTGAGCTAGGGTTTCAAGATGAGTTTTCTCGCTACTGCTTGAGTGTAATCTCTCTTCTGTATAGTGAAACATCTTCTTCTTCGTCCGAGGATGTAGCACACCACCCTAGTGTGTGAACCTCATTAAATCTCTGTGTTGTGCGGATCTTTATTTTTTTCGTATTTCTTGATGTTTAATCTAACAAATTGGTATTAAAGCTTTGGGTTACTTCGATCCATGACTTCAACGAACTACGATATCAATATGTTCGACGATAACATCAGTTTTAGTTTATGGTAGGTTCGAATGATGGCTGTTCTCACGCAGCAGGATTTAAAGAAAACCCTATTTGGGAAGGCGAAGAAACCTGTAACTATGTTTGATAATAATTGGAATGATTTAGATGATAAAGCCCTTTCAGCTATTCAGTTGTGTCTTTCGAATGATGTTCTGTAGGAAGTTCTCTTAGAGAAAATGACTACAGAGTTATGGGTGAAGTTAGAGAATCTCTACCTCACCAAATTCCTCACCAATAGGTTGAGATTAAAGCAACAACTGTATACCCTTCATATGGGTGAAGGTACTTCTATTAAATCTCATATATCTGAGTTTAATTATAGTATTACTGATTTGAAAATGATAGATGTTAAAATAAACGATGAAGATTTGGCCTTATTATTGTTATGTTCTCTACCTCTATCTTATAAGTATTTTAGGGATACCATAATTTATGGTAGAGAGACAATCTCTGTTGATGATGTCAAAACGAATCTGCAAAACAAGCAGAAGATTGATGATAAGTTGACGTCTATCAATAAATCTGATGGTGTTGGTTTGGTAGCTAGAGGGAGAACAAATAAAAGGGGTTTAGATGATGACAAAAAGAATGCTGATCAAAATCTAAGCACAAGAATTTAACCTGCAATTACTGTAAGAAAAAGGGGCATATTAAATCTGAATGCAATAAGCTTTTAAATAAGTAGAAAGCAGGTGATGGTGCCCAAAATCAACAAAAGAAAGATGATTCTGCAGAAGTTAGTATTGTTGAAGATGAGAGTAAGTCTGATATACTTTTGGTGACCGATGATAGAGTTAGATCACAAGATGAATGGATTCTTAACTTTGGTTGTTCCTACCATATATGTCACAATCATGAATGGTTCTCCACATACGAATTAGTTCGAAGTAGAGTTGTATTGATGGGAAATAATGCCTCTTATAGGACTATTGGAATGGGAACGATCAATATCAAGATGTATGATGACATTGTCAGAACCTTGTCTAATGTCAAGCATGTCCCTGATTTGAAGAAGAATCTCATTATTTTAGGCACTCTTGATTCAAATGGGTGCAAGTATACAACTAAATGTGAAATCATAAAGATCAGCAAAGGTGTTCTCTTATTGATGAAAGGAATCAAGATTGGCAGTTTGTATGTGTTGCAAGGTACTATAGTCACTGGGTCTGTTACAACAGCTTCATCATCTATGTCTGAATCAGATGTCATAAATTAATGGCACATGAGGTTAGGTCATATGAGTGAAAGAGGGATGACATCATTAAGTAAAAGGGGCTTGTTGTGTGGTTAGAGTACATGATCAATGGAGTTCTGTGAGCATTGTGTGTTTGAGACGCAAAAGTTAGTCAGTTTCAATATTGTTATTCACAAGATCAAGGAAACTTTGGACTACATTCATTCAAACTTATGGGGGCCCTCCAGGGTTGCTTCAAAGGGGGCTGGTGCAAAGTACTTGCTTACTTTCATTGATGATTTCTCTAGGAAGATTTGGGTCTATTTCTTAAAGTACAAAAATGAAGTATTTGTCACTTTCAAACTGTGGAAGAATTTGCTTGAGAAGCAGATTGAGAAACAAATTAAGAGGTTGAGAACCGATAATGGCCTAAATTTCTGTGAAGGTGACTTTAATAAGTTCTGTAGAAATTAAGGTATTATAAAGCACCATACAGTTGTTAAAACACCCCAGCAGAATGGAGTGGTAGAGCGTATAAATAGAACCTTGTTAGAAAAGGTAAGGTGTATGCTATCAAATGCAGGATTGGGCAAGGAGTTCTGGGCAAAAGCAATTAACATAGTAACCTTGTTGGTGAATCGATCCCCTCGCACAACTATTGAGTGCAAGACTCCAGAAGAAGTTTGGTCAGGTAAGCCTACAAACTACTCAAATTTAAAAGTATTTGGATGTCCTATTTATACATATGTGAATAAAGAGAAGTTGGAACCTAGGGGCAAGAAATGTATTTTTCTTGGGCATGGATCTGGAGTGAAAGGATACAGGTTGTGGTGTCCTGATCCAAAGTCTCCAAAATTTCTTATTAGTAGAGATGTTACTTTTGATGAATTTTCTATATTGCATCCTAGGAAAGAAGCTCATGTCCATTGTGATGAAGGTCAAGAAAAATCTAGAGAGAAGGTGGAGTTTGAAATTGATGGTTCATTTTCAAACAAAGCACAATCTACTTCAATTCAGCTACCTATTTTTACTGAATGAGATGTTGCTCAAAAGAATCAAGGAGAAGACTGGTACAACACTACTAAGGATAGACCGAGGAGGAAAATAGTCAACCATAAAAGTATAGGCATGCTGAATCTGTTGCTTATGCAGTGTCTGTTGCAGATACAATTGAAAATAGTGAGCCTACAACATATTTTGAAGCTGTTACTTCAATTAATTCTATAAAATGGTTGATTTTCATGAATGAGGAGATAGAATCCCTTCATAAAAATCAGACTTGGGAGCTTGTCAAGCTGAGAATGGAAAGAAAATTGTTGGTTGCATTCAAGAAGAAGGAATTTGCCTCAAGTGTTGAAAATGCTAGGTACAAGGCACGTTTGGTTGCAAAGGGTTATAGGCAGGTATAAGGAATTGATTTTAATGATGTTTTCTCACCTGTTATTAAGCATAATTCTATTTGTATCCTACTTGCTTTAGTTGTTATGCATGATTTGGAGCTGGAACAACTTGATGTGAAAACAACATTCTTGCATGGTGAATTAGAATAACTGATTTATATGCATCTACCTGAAGGGTTTGTTATTGAAGGTAAGGAGGACCATGTATGCTTGTTGAAGAAGTCCCTATATGGTTTGAAATAATCTCCTAGACAATGGTATGAAAGGTTTGATTCAGTTATGGCTAGTTTTAGATACTCCAGGTGTAATACCCTACTTCTTAAACCTGGTCTGATTACACGGTTGACCCGGTTTAACCATGCAGGACCCAAACCGGAGAGAGTTAAAGCGGGTTCCTTATGGACTATGATGGCAAGGGTGACGTTAAACACTGGCTGGCCCAACAAGTCCGAGCCAGTGCTAGAAGAGACGGGTGTACCCAAGCCGTGTACCAGCACCTATCACAAGGCCATGTACGGATAAAAACAAGTATGTAGCCGTAATATTAAGGCGCATACGTATATTACATTGTATGCCAAGAGTGAGATTTGTGCTGAGAGTCGAATTCTGTCAAAATCCCACTTGATTCCCCAAGTTTTGGCCCTCAGGTGGGCGGACAGGTGGGCACATCCACCCACCTGAGTGACCCACCCATGTGAATTACTTAGTTATTTAAGAAGTATATATAGCATTTATGTTTTTCTTTTTCTCATTTATGACACTCGTATGTTGGTGAGAAGAGTAAAGAGGAGAGAGAAAAGAAGGGAAAGAAGAGGAGAAGAGAAAGAAGAGGAAGAAGAGATGGATTTCAGCGGCGCCGAGGCTTGATCTTCCCATTCCGATGCCGGAAGAGTAATCTCCAACACTAGATCTATGTTTGGAGGTGAGCAAAGGCTGGGTTCCTTAAACTTTCACCATACCCAAGTAAAACCCCTGATTTGGGTAGGGTTTCTTGAAGTCTTGTAAATACCCCTTGAAATGATGAATCTAAGGTTTAATAGATGATTTATGTGTTGATTTTGAAGGATTTGAAGAAGTATTTACAAGGTTGGAGACGCATTGTGGATTTGAAGTGATTTTGGGGTTTTGAAGGAGTTCTTGAGCAAAGAAGGTAAGATGGTTTCCATTCCTTAAATCTAACCTAGATCTAGGTTAGAACCATCTTATGAGACCTTGAATGTGTGAAGAATGGGTTTGAAAAATCCCATTTGAATCCCCAAAGGTTGGGGGAAGTTTGGGAAGAAACAATAGTTTCCCGCCAAGACCGGTGGGCCATTTGGCCCGCCTGTGGGCACCCACCTGATAGGGCAAGGCCCTCGGGCACAACCGACGGGCCCAACCGGTAAGCCGACCGATGGGCCACCCTACCTACCGGTCTTAGCAGGACCCTCGGGCCCAACCGGCGGGTCAGACCGATGGGCCAACCGGCGGGCCGACCTATCTGCCGGTCAAGACCGGTGGGTCTGACTGGTGGGTCAGACAGGTGGGCTGTCCGACCCACCCGAGAGGCCCCGAATGTGATTTTTACGTCTGATTGGACCCAAAACGGACGTGTGACCTTATTTTAGGATTCTAAACATGATCTTATCATTGGATCGTGTTAATCTTGATTCCAAAATGGTGAAATACTAACCCTGCTCACTCATGATAGGTTCACCAAATCGTACGCTTCTGGCACCGGATCTCACCCGTACCGAGCGTGAGTCCTTGTACACTACAGGTAAGTGGGGAGAGGACGTTTGGCCTTGTTTCAAGGCATTGTTTGGTATTTATTTAATTATATCTAGTCTAGCCATACCATCATGAAAATGCTATGTAGATTAGTCATCCTCACATTGTTATGCATGGGTGTTGTGCTTATTTTCTAAATGCCAAGTGATGATTTGCTTATGTGATGAATGTTGACATCATTGTGTATGATGCATTAATAGTCTAGATGCCGTAGTCAGCTGGGAAATGAGTGCATTGGTGACCCGTGGTATGGGATGCGGTGGCACTATACAATCGTACTATTATCAAATAGGAGCATGCGGTTTAGGATTATCACTTTTCCGTGCTACGACCCTTCCCAACAAGGGTTAAGGTGTTGGGTTACCATTTGGGGGAAGCAGTGGTCGTGGTTGTCGGGTCACTGTGGCGGTTAGACATTACGCCCGGCTGGTCATTAGGACAGTCGGCAACCCCGATGGTATATTCAAGAGGGTCAATCGTACTGCTTTTAAATTACTAGAGTCAGCACCTTTAATTTCTATCATTTATTTTATGTTGAGAGCCGGTGATCAGCATATTTTTATTTTTTCGAGTACTCACAGTGGGCCTTCTCCAATGCCCTATGGGCGTATCGCGGGATGGAGTTCGCGGCTCGTACCCGGAGTATACGCGCACTGTGGTTGTAGTAGCACTAAACCAAAGACTTAGTAATGTTGCTTAGGTGGATGTGATTTAAAATGTATTGCATAGCATATAAAGCATATGGTTGTGATCTATTGGGTGGACTGTTGTGTGGTCCATCTTTCCACTTACTGAACTAGTGAGCTCATCCCACGTGTGCACCTCTTTTAGATGATTTTACAGGTCATTCATCTGAAGAGCACGGGGTGGGTCCCACAGTTGAGTTCCCTGAAGAGGACTGGTGGGCCCCTGAGGAGTTAGAGCACGGCACCGATTGCTCGTGCAAGAGTTGTGCTGCGGGATCGCAGTTCTGATACCGAGCTGAGCTCCACTTTTGATGCCAAGCTGAGCTCTACCTTGTGATGCCGAGCTGGGCTCAACTTTTGATACCGAGCTGAGCTCTAGGCTTTGATACCGAGCCGAGCTGTATACTCTGATTTTTGATGATTTCTTTTATGTACTTGATATGTGAATTGTACTCTTATTGTGTAAATAGCATGCCTTCGGGCCCACATGTATTTAACTATTGTATCACAATTCGGGTATCAAGTATTATGAAAATATTCACAGGTAAACCAAGTCTTCCGCTGAACTGATGAGCTCTTTCTTAGTTGTGTGTATGCTGTGGTGGAATACTGCATCAGATGATCCTGGCGGGTTTGGGTTAACCGGTGTTAACCCGGTCACTGGCCCGGTTATGTGTGAACGGGATGTGACAACGGTGGTATCAGAGCGTGATGCTCTGCTCCACTCACAGTATACCTTTTAGAATCCCGTAGAATCTATAATAGGAAATGGGATTGGGTTAATGTAAAAACTTTAAAGAGTTAAAAGCCAAATAAAGAAAAGAATAAAAATAGTTGCATTTAGATATTGCATTCATGGCATGCGTGAGAGAGAATAAAAGGTTAATCAATTGGTGTCATAACCCATCGAGTACAAGTTTGACGAAATTTCGGCAGCATAACGGCGTAAAATGAGATTTCCAAAAAAAAAATTTCACACAAACACCTGATAAACATATCCATATATATATATATAGATCAATGATCAAATTAACAAAAGACATCACAACTAAACTACACAAGTATTCAAATGTGAAAATCCACCACAAAGCACTGTCAAAATATATTATCCCATAAATAAGTTCAGTTACAGAGAAAGTACAAGAATGAGAAAAAAAATACAATAGGATGAACAACAGGAAACAGGTGAGAAGTTGGTGTGGACGAGCTAAGTCCTCAATGATCATTATTGTCGTCGTCGTCCACTATTACTGCGTTCGCCGGAGGTCTAGAGTTGACGTTGAGGCGATGGTCGTAGTAGTCAAACCTCGAGTTCACCAGTCGTACCTCCCTCCGAAGTAGGCCAAAATCTGCTAAGATGGCATTGGCCGTGGTGTCCAAGTCCTGGCCCAGTCTGAGGAAGGAATCCTCCAAGGTAGCCTGCCTCTCCAGGATGTGTTCCTCCCTGGAAGCACTCTCGTCCAGCCTTCTTAGCAGCTGATCTTGGCCATCCTTCAAAGCCCTCATTGTGGACATCATGCCCTCAAAATCATATGCACCACTCTCAGGTGGTGGGGCTCTATGTTGTGGGCCTGCAGCTCTGGTGAAGCTAGGATCAATACCTCTCGACCCCTAAGGCACCTCCTCAGGGATGTCCTCATCCACCAAATCATCCTCCTCATCCTAAGGAACATAGTCCTCATCCTCCTCGCTAGACTTCTCCTCCATGAGAACATCCTCCATAGGGGCAGCCCTCCTATCCCTACCTCTCTGAGCTCCTGCTCTCTTAGGTGTATCCATAAGGGTGTGGAGACCCATCCTCAAGAGGTTTCCCCTGTCGAACTTGTCCGCAGGAGTTTTCCCCTCCTCACCACTCAGGTCCACTCCGAAGAACTCGAAGATCCTAGTGAGGATCCTGCCATATGGGAATCCTCCATCCTCAGGGTGAGAAGTGTGGTGCTCCATAGTCTTGAGGATGACGTAGGGTAAGCACAAGTGCTCGTCACCTCCCTCTAAAGCCTTATAGATGCAGAAGGCTAAAAAGGCTGCCATGAAGCCCACCTGGTTCTGGTGACCTCCTCTAGGGAGCAAGTTGAACTGGACCAATCGGGTAAATACAAGCACCTCTGGGAAAAAGGATGTCTCAGACTCCGGACATGCACTGCTGCCACAGATGGTCTCGTAGATGTAGTACAGTGTCTCCAAACTCATGAACGGGCCCAGGGGCTTACTCCTGGGAGGACTGTAGTAACGGTGCCCAGCTGCAGAGATACCCAGAATGCTGGCCAGGGTGTCCACGGTCAGCTGAATGTCCACCCCCTTCACCATACTAATGATAGTATACTCCCCATACCGATGGGAAACCTCCAGGTTGCAGTAGAATCTACGGACCAACTGCTCGTAGCACGGACGGTCTACGTGGAGGATGGACTGCCAGCCCAGTGCTGTGAACCTCTCCCGGAGCTGAACCTTGTGGAATACGTCGACTACCACGGTCTTCTCCATCATTACAGACCTCTTCAGGAAGGCCTGCCAGTTGGCTGCTGCCTCTGAACTGTGGAAGAGTTCCTCATCATAGTCGGAATGGTCAATGGGGGTAGGTCCGGGTCGCCCTGTGCGGGGGGCTGGAGAACTAATCCCCGCACTCTTCCGCTTAGAAGCGGTGGTCTTACGCTGGGTGCCAAAGGATGCGGGCTCCTTACCTTTGCGAGATGACATCCTGGCAAGAAAAGAGGAAAGCAGGGTGAGTAAGGAAAAAGAGAATAACAAGGCGAATAAAAAGAGGGGTGAGCAATAAGAGGAAGCCCCAAAATCCAAATTTTCACAAAACAGAAAAGTGACAAGACAGAGAGTAGGGCAAAACAGCAAGGTAACAAGAGGCATATAAAGCATGATAATTAAGAAATGATAGAAGAAAATCCCAATTCTCAAGGTGCAAGTCCAATCTAAGAAAAAGGTTAAAAGGCTCACAACAGAGGAAAGTTTGAAACTACAGGCCCAAGACTGAAATGCCATTGTAGTGCAAGCAAGAATATGCAAAAACATATGCTAATGTGCTATTGAGGTCCACAAATATGAAAGGGTGTAAGAAAATCAAAGAAAAACCCAACACAAAAGATGGATTTTCATGGGAAGATATGGGAACTCAAACACAAGGTACTTTTTATGATCTATACAGTATGTTAAGTACAAATCAAACATAATGCATTGCATTTGAGTCATTAATTGGGGAAAAAGAGCAAGAATTGAAGAAAATCCCCAAATTTGAGAAAACTAGGGCACGGTTGGGGTTTTTCTCAAAATGGAGAAGTAAATCCTAAAAACTAGAAATAAACCACAAGAGAAACATCACAATCACATGGAAACATTGTTCTATGGAAAGAAACATGGGAAAAGAACCTAGATTAAAGTTTACACATGAGTTCTACCCCCCAAGTAAAAATTCTGAGAAGAACAGGAAGAAGTACTTACTTGTGAGTAGAGGAGTTGATCCTTCCCAAAAGCGCCGGATCGTTGAGTGAGATCGCAAGTGGAAGCGTCACAAAGCTCTCCAAAATCGCCTGGGAGAGAGAGAGAGAGAGAGAGAGAGAAAAATGAAAGAAGAAAAGAATGAACAGGGCTTAAGTGCCCTGTTCGCGATTTACTGCTCGGGTAGGACCGGCGGGCCATCCTGCCCACTGGTGTCAGCCTGCTGGTTGAAGTTTTGGACCGACGGGCCTATCGACGGGCCAACCTGCCCGCCGGTGCTGCCCACCGGTTGTGTGAAAACCTGAAAAAAAAATGGGGTTATTGATACTATATTGATTATTATTAATATTATTACTATTATTGTTATTATTCTTATAATAATATGTTATGGGCAAGTGGGACCACTGACATACTTGTTGAAGCACTAACCCTGTATTTTTGGAATCAAGTTGTGGTTAGTTGTAAACTATCATACACTATAATACCCTGCGTGTTGGCATAAAATTTTGTGCCAATATCAATTCTATGGTGTTTAACCAATGTGGTGTATGATATGTTCCAGGTACAGGGATACGATGGTACGTACTAGATCCCGTAGCAATGCCTGAGGTACCCCACGTGGTCCTCGTCCGGTCGGTCGACCATCGAATCCCAGGAGGTCCCGCTCTGTGGGGCAACCCTCACTTCCACCACCTCCAGTGACCTTTGGTCAGGGTGGGGCACATGGGTACCCACCCATGACTACACTTCCGGACCCTCCACCAGTTATTACTTCGGGGAATGTTGCTACTATAATTCAGCAGTCACAATAGGCTTTTCAGCAACAAATGCTTTAGCAACAGCAAGCATTTATGACTGTTATTCAGCAACAATTGGACCTTTTTCAATCGGGACAACCTCCCCGGATACTTACTCCACAAGACCCTCCTGTAGGGTCGGGAACGGGGCCACAAGTGGGAGGTACACCTCCAATCCTGCCGTTCAGTATTCCTCCGTATGGGTTGCCCCCTCTATACTCTTACTATCCGGCTTATGCTCCTAATTACCCGCCGACGAATAATACATCAAAGGTAGTGGAGTCATTCAAAAGGAACTTACCGCCTGTATTTTCTAAGGTGGGGAGTGATCCTCTGGAGCCGGACCAGTGGATCCAAGAGCTAGAGAAAATATTTGAGGTGATTGAGTGCACAGATGCACATAAACTCATTTGTGCGGCGTTGCAACTCAAGAAGGAGGCCAACTCTTGGTGGCAAACCTCTAAGCCCAAATCGTTGGCTACCCATCCAGAACCCACCTGGGAACAGTTCAAGGAGTTATTCTTGGACAATCATTACCCACGCAGCTTTAGAGACCGCAAGGAGATTGAGTTTATGGCCTTAACTCAAGGAGGTAAGACTATCCTTGAGTACCAACAACAGTTTGAGAGCTTGTTCCATTTTGCCCCTAGGCATATGAGGACAGCTGAAGAGAAAGCTGCGAGATTTCTAAAGGGCCTAAAGGCATCCATTGGGTCTGTACTTGAGGTCTTGGATTTGACCGACTATGGCCAGATTGTGCAGAAGGCCAAGACCGTGGAGGATAAGCAGAAGGGAGAACAATCCCTCACCCTGGATTGTGGAAGAGAACAAATCCATTTCCGGAGATGGGTAACTCCTCCAAGGCATACCGTGAGTCGTACAGTTCTGGGCCCGAACACTAGTGCGGCACCTACAGTTCCAAGGCCGCCTCGACCTCCATCTTCAACGGGTCAAGTGCAGAGGGGCCCCGCTCCAGTTCCGACATCTCAGATCCATTGCTTTAACTACCATTCCTATGGGCACTATACAAAAGACTGTCGGGTCAGACCAGCCTTGCCCTCCAGTCATCCCGCGGTGTACCGACCTCCCTTAACTCGGGGAAATCAATCGCAGGGAAGGATGTATGCCCTATCAGCTGAGGAAGCTGAGGCCAACACAAAAGTAGTAGCAGGAATATTTTAAATTAAGAATTTCCTTATGTTAAATATTGATGACCTGCTGAATTATATGCATTGTTACACTAGGTGTCCTACCTATATCAGGCATACCAGCCTATGTTTTATTCGATTCAGGAGCTACACATTCATTCGCATCTAAGAGATTTGCTGAGAAACTTGGGATGCCACCCAGGATCCTAGATCATGGAATGATTGTTAGTATGCCTAATGGTAAAGTTACACAGTTGAAGGAGGTGTATGGGCCGTGCCCAGTGGAAATTAGTGGGAAGAACTTTGATGCACAACTCATTAAGTTCAATATGCAAAATTTTGAGGTTATATTAGGCATGGATTGGTTGTCGGCTCATCGAGCTAATGTAATGTGTGTTGAAAAGCTGATTAGGGTGACAGATGACGAAGGAAGAGAATTGGTATACCGAGCAGATAAAATGAAACGGGTGAGAAAGGTCCTTGTCTCCGCCCTTCAAGCGGTAAAATTTTTAGAGAGTGGATGTCAGGGCTACTTAGCATCGGTACTTGATGTTAATGCAAGGATTACACCTCTAGAAGAGGAAAAGGTGGTTAAAGAGTTTCCCGACGTCTTCCCAGATGATATGATGTATTTACCACCTGATAGAGAGTTGGAGTTTGCCATAGATTTGACTCCTGGAGTAGCTCCAATATCTAAGGCTCCGTACAGGATGGCACCAGCTAAATTGAAGGAGTTACAGATGCAGTAGCAAGAATTATTGGAAAAGGGGTTCATTCACCCAAGTGCTTCACCTTGGGGTGCCCCAGTATTGTTTGTCAAGAAGAAAGATGGCAGCTTGCGTATGTGCATTGATTACCGGGAGTTGAATAAGCTAACCATTAAGAACCGGTATCCATTGCCACGCATTAATGATTTATTTGACCAACTGCAGGGTGCAAGGGTATTTTCAAAGATAGACCCTAGATCAGGCTATTATCAACTCAAGATAAAGAGCAATGACATCCCCAAGACAGCATTCAAGACTCGGTAGGGTCACTATGAGTTCCTAGTGTTATCTTTTGGGTTAACCAATGCACCGGCAGCATTCATGGACTTAATGAATCAAGTATTTCACGATGTCCTCGATAAATGGGTAATTATTTTTATTGATGACATCCTTATCTACTCCAAGACAGAAGAGGAACACACTCAACACTTGAGAATGGTGCTACAGAGGTTGAGAGAACAACGATTGTTTGCCAAATACATCAAATGTGAATTTTGGCTTGAGTAAGTTGGATTCCTAGGGCACATAGTGTCTAAGGCCGGAATCGAGGTGGATCCTGATAAGGTGAAAGCAGTAGTAGAATGGGAAAGCCCTAAGAATGTCACTGAAGTTAGAAGCTTCTTGGGTTTGGCTGGGTACTACCGGCGCTTCATTGAGAATTTTGCCCGAATCTCAGCACCAATGACTAAATTAACCAAAAGGATGTAAAATTTGACTGGTAAAAGAATGTGAGAAGAGTTTCCAGGAATTGAAGAAGAGGTTGGTGTCGGCCCCTATGTTGACCATCCCTGAAGGCACAAGTGGAATGATAGTCTACACTGATGCTTCCAAAGTTGGGTTGGGTTGTGTTCTCATGCAACGCGGTAAGGTAA
>NC_056566.1:23835903-23846731 GCF_013358625.1 Macadamia integrifolia
AGGCATCGACCTTATGGTACTCTTCAGCCACTCCCAGTACTAGAATGGAAGTGGGATAGGATTACAATGGACTTCGTCACCGGACTATCATGTACACCTAGGGGGATGGATGCGATATGGGTGATCGTTGATCGGCTTACTAAGACTACACATTTCATTCCCATCAAGACCAAGTTCTCTATGGCCAAATTAGCACAACTTTACATGGATAACATAGTGCGCTTGCATGGAGTGCCAGTGAGCATTGTATCAGATAGGGACCCAAGGTTCACTTCCAGATTTTGGAAAAGCTTCCAGCGTGCCTTGGGATCATAGTTGAATATGAGTACTGCTTTCCACCCACAGACTGATGGTCAGTCCGAGCGAACCATACAGATATTGGAAGACATGCTCAGGGCATGTATAATGGAAATGTGTGGTAGTTGGGAAGAATATATACCCCTTATGGAGTTTGCCTATAACAACAGTTACCAGGCTACAATTGGGATGGCTCCGTATGAGGCGTTATATGGCAGGAAGTGCAGAACTCCTTTGTATTGGGATGAGGTAGGTGAACGTTGAATGTTAGGACCTGAAATGATACAGATGACTTGTGACAAGGTTGACATTATTCGAGAACGGATTAAAGTAGCTCAGTCCTGTCAAAAGAGCTATGCAGACATCCGTAGAAAAGACATTGAATTTCAGCCAGGAGAAAAGGTATTTCTCAAGATCTCTCCTACAAAAGGGCTGCAAAGGTTTCACAGAAAGGGGAAGCTGAGCCCAAGATACATTGGACCATTTGAGATCTTAGCCCGCGTTGGCTCAGTAGCCTACATGCTTGCTCTGCCACCTCCGCTCGGGGATGTTCATAACATATTTCATGTATCCATGCTGAAGCGATACGTTCATGATCCCTCTCATGTATTACCCGTAGAACCAGAATATCTAGCAGTTGACAGACCTATACAGAGTAACCGGCTAAAATTTTGGACCAAAAGGTGAAGACCCTTTGCAACCGCTCCATTTCCTATGTAAAGGTGCGATGGGCTAATCATTTACTTGAAGAAGCATCTTGGGAGAAAGAGGATGAAATCCAAACCAAGTACCCTCATCTTTTTGAACAACCAGGTATGCCAATTTGGAGGATGAAATTTTCGGAAAGGGGGGGTAAATGTAATACCCTACTTCTTAAACCTGGTCTAATTACACGGTTGACCCGGTTTAACCATGCAGGACCCGAACTGGAGAGAGTTAAAGTGGGTTCCTTATGGACTATGATGGCAAGGGTGACCTTAAACACTGGCTGACCCGACAAGTCCGAGCCAATGCCAGAAGAGACGGGTGTACCCAAGCCGTGTACATACACCTATCACAAGGTCATGTATAGATAAAAGCAGGTATGTAGCCGTATATTAAGGCGCATACGTATATTACATCGTATGTCAAGAGTGAGATTCGTGCCGAGGGTCGAATTCTGTCAAAATCCCACTTGATTCCCCAAGTTTTGGCCCTCAGGTGGGCGGACAGGTGGGCGCATCCACCCACCTGAGTGACCCACCCATGTGAATTACTTAGTTATTTAAGAAGTATATATAGCATTTATGTTTTTCTTTTCTTTTCTCATTTATGACACTCGTACGTTGGTGAGAAGAGTAAAGAGGAGAGAGAAAAGAAGGGAAAGAAGAGGAGAAGAGAGGGAAGAGGAAGAAGAGATGGATTTCAGCAGTGCCGAGGCTTGATCTTCCCATTCCGACGCCGGAAGAGTGATCTCCAACACTAGATCTACGTTTGGAGGTGAGCAAAGGCTGGGTTCCTTAAACTTTCACCGTACCCAAATAAAACCCTTGATTTGGGTAGGGTTTCTTGAGGTCTTGTAAATCCCCCTTGAAATGATGAATCTAAGGTTTAATAGATGATTTATGTGTTGATTTTGAAAGATTTGAAGAAGTATTTACAAGGTTGGAGAAGCATTGTGGATTTGAAGTGATTTTGGGGTTTTGAAGGAGTTCTTGAGCAAAGAAGGTAAGATGGCTTCCATTCCTTAAATCTAACCTAGATCTAGGTTAGAACCATCTTATGAGACCTTGAATGTGTGAAGAATGGGTTTGGAAAAGCCCCATTTCAATCCCCAAAGGTTGGGAGAAGTTTGGGAAGAAATAGCAGTTTCCCGCCAAGACCGGTGGGCCAAGATCGATGGGCCATTTGGCCCGCCTGTGAGCACCCACCTGAGAGGGCAGGGCCCTCGGGCACAATCGATGGGCCCAATCGACAGGCCGATCGATGGGCCACCCTGCCCGCAATCTTAATAGGACCCTCGGGCCCAATCGATGGGCCAGACCGACGGGCCAACCGGCGGGCCGACCTACCCTCTGGTCAAGACCGGTGGGTCTGACTGGTGGGTCAGACAGGTGGGCTGTCTGACCCACCCGAGAGGCCCTGAACGTGATTTTTACGTCTGATTGGACCAAAAACGAACGTGTGACCTTCTTTTAGGATTCTAAACATGATCTTGTCATTGGATCATGTTAATCTTGATTCCAAAATGGTGAAATACTAACCCCGCTCACTCATGATATGTTCACCAAATTGTACGCTTCTCGCATCGGATCTCACCCGTACCGAGCGTGAGTCCTTATACACTACAGGTAAGTGGGGAGAGGACATTTGGCCTTGTTTCACGGTATTGTTTGGCATTCATTTAATTATATCTAGTCTAACTATACCATCATGAAAATGCTATATAGATTAGTCATCCTCACATTGTTATGCATGGGTGTTGTGTTTATTTTCTAAATGCCAAGTGATGATTTGCTTATGTGATGAATGTTGACATTATTGTGCATGATGCATTAATAGTCTAGATGCCGTAGTCGGCTTGAAAACGAGTGCATTGGTGGCCCGTGGTATGGGACGCGATGGCACTATGCAATCGTACTATTGTCATATAGGAGCATGTGGTTTAGGATTATCACTTTCCCGTGCTACGACCCTTTCCAGCAGGGGTTAAGGTGTTGGGTTACCATTTGGGGGGAAGCAATGGTCGCAACCCCGATGGTATATTCAAGAGGGCCAATCGTACTGCTTTTAAATTGCTGGAGTCAGCACCTTTAATTTCTGTCATTTATTTTATGTTGAGAGCCGGTGGTCGGTATATTTTTATTTTTCTGAGTACTCACGGTGGGCCTTCTCTGATAGCCCTATGGGCGTATCGCGGGATGGAGTTCATGGCTCTTACCCGGAGTATACGCGCACTGTGGTTGTAGTAGCACTAAACCAAAGACTTAGTAATGTTGCTTAGATGGATGTGATGTAAAATGTATTGCATAGCATATAGAGCATATGGTTGTGATCTGTTGGGTGGACTGTTGTGTGGTCCATCTTTCCACTTACTGAGCTAGTGAGCTCATCCCACGTGTGCACCTCTTTTAGATGATTTTGCAGGTCATCCATCTGAAGAGCACGGGGTGGGTCCCACAGTTGAGTTCCCTGAAGAGGACTGGTGGGCCCCTGAGGAGTTAGAGCACGGCACCGATTGCTCGTGCGAGAGTTGTGCTGTGGGACTACAGTTCTGATACCGAGCTGCACCACTTTTGATGCCGAGCTGAGCTCTACCTTGTGATGCCGAGCTGGGCTCAACCTTTGATACCGAGCTGAGCTCTAGGCTTTGATACCGAGCTGAGCTGTATACTCTGATTTTTGATGATTTCTTTTATGTACTTGATATGTGAATTGTACTCTTATTGTGTAAATAGCATGCCTTCGGGCCCACATGTATTTAACTATTGTATCACAATTCGGGTATCAAGTATTATGGAAATATTCACAGGTAAACCAAGTCTTCCGCTGAACTGATGAGCTCTTTCTTAGTTGTGTGTATGCTGTGGTGGAATACTGTATCAGATGATCCTGGCGGGTTTGGGTTAACCGGTGTTAACCTGGTCACTGGCCCGGTTCTGTGTGAACGGGGTGTGACACCAGGTGTCAATATGACTGTTGTATTTATTTCAAAAAGCTCTCTGATGGGTCATTTATATATTTATTGCTTTATGTCGGTGATATGTTGATTGCAGCAAAAGACAGGAATGAGGTCAACAGGTTGAAGGAACAATTAAGTTCTGAATTTTAGATGAAAGATTTGGGGGTGGCAAGGAAGATTCTTGGTATGGAGATCAAGAGGGATAAAAAAGTAGGGAAGTTGTGGCTATCCCAACAGAAGTACACTGAGAAGGTATTGAATCGTTTTGGCATGAAAGATGCCAAACCTGTAACTACTCCTCTTGCATCTCATATTAGACTTTCAGTTGCTCTATCACCTAAGACAGATGAAGAGGTGGAGATATTTGTCATGTCCAGGTAAAGCTCATTGGGAAGCAGTGAAGTAGATACTTAGGCAATTGAAAGAGACCTCTAGTTTTATTTGGAGTTTGGGATGAATGGTTATAGTTTATCTGGTTATGTTGATTCAGATTATGCATGTGATCTTGACAAGAGGAGGTCACTCACAAGCTATGTATTTATTCTTAGAGGAAGTACGATTAGTTGGAAAGCTACTTTACAGGCTACAGTTGCATTATCCATTACTGAAGCATAGTATATGGTAGTGACTGAGGTAATCAAAGAAGCTATTTGGCTTAGAGGTTTGTTGGGAGAACTCAGCATGGATTATGGGGTGACTATTGTCCATTGTGATAACCAGAGTGCTATTCACTTGACCAAAGATCCGATGTACCATGAGAGGACAAAGCACATTGATGTTTGGTATCATTTCATAAAATAGATAATTGCTCAAGGTAATTCAAATGTTGAAGATTGGTACTAAAGACAATCCAGTTGATATGTTGACTAAGCCTTTGTGTGTTGGTAAGTTCGAGCATTGCTTGAACTTACTTGGTGTTTACTGTGTTTGAATTCAGCCCTTTGGAGGGCTATTAGAGAAGATGAAGATTTTAGCTTTTTTTTTTTTTTTTGTTAGAGGAGAATTCAAGCCAAGGTGGAGATTTGTTAAGTTTGTCTCGAATTCTTGACTCGTTTTGAAGATTGACCAGCTCTGACAAATTTTGGTAGCGACCCTAATGGGAAGTTTTTTGAGATCTATGATGGAAGCAGAGGGGTTGGGCCGATAGGCTCAAGCCCGAAGCCCATCTCTACGCCCCCACGGTATGGTTTGTCTGGATCGACCGTGACCTGATGGGTCAACCAGCGACTTAGAGTATATAATGTACTGTTGCTTGTTGAAAAAATCATTGTATTTTGGGGGGTTTTCAAGCTAGGGTTCTCGCCACTGTTTGGGTGTAATCTCTCTTCTACATAGTGAAACATTTTCTTCTTCGCCCAAGAACGTAGCACACCACCCTGGTATGTGAACCTCATTAAATCTCTGTGTCATGCAGATCTATTGTCTCTTTATTTTTTTCATATTTCTTGGTGTTTGATCTAACAGTCTTATATTTTCAAACTTTGTACAAGTTGCAAAGATAAATGAGGTTGAAACTTAATATGTGAATTGAAAACCTAGAGTTTTATTTGTTCACACAATTTATACCCAATTTGATTTTTTATGTGACAGTTAACATTTAAAATGGGAGAAAATTTTCCTATGGCTGCAAGAAAAGTATAGTCGTTAATGGTTATCAATGTCTACCCCAAAGTTAGCAAAAATAGGAATGACAAAAATAAAATAAAAGGCAGACCAAAGTTAGCAAAAACAGGAATGACAAAAATAAAATAAAAGGCAGAAACAATAGGTATTGGTTTTAAACATATATCTTCTTAAAATAAAAAAGAGGGAGGGAGGGGGTGGGGCAAATATCGATTTCAAATTCATGAAAACACATGTACAAAGTCCTGTTGAGCAATGTGGCTTAGCTATATGATATTGTTTATTATTATCAACGTAGTCAACACACGGTCTCAGAGTTTACATATTTAGTTGGAGTTCGGAGTCATCACTTTAAAAATACTTTTCAGCAGATGCATCAATTTATACCTCAATTTTGATGTATGAACTGAACTTGAGTTGAAGGTTCAGTGAGATTTCACAACCTAATTTATTAGATATCTTCTCTGTTTACATTATTGAGAAAGGTAACCCTTTGGACTAGATTCACGTTGGCAAAAAATTCAGGTCGTTCATGTGTGTGTGTGTGTGTGTGTGTGTGAGAGAGAGAGAGAGAGAGAGAGAGAGAGAGAGAGAGAGAGAGAGAGAGAGAGATGGTTAGTTAAGTAGCTATTGTGTTCAACAAGTCTGATGTCTTAAAAACGTTAAAAAATAAAAAATAAAAGAGGGGGAGGAGTGGGGGAACTCGTAAAACGGTAAAAAAAAAAAATAGAAACATGGTTTTAAATACTTTTCAAACACGTTTTTGCTACGGTTTGGCCTCCTTATAGTACAATATCGATAATATTCTGTAATGTTCCCTAAAACCCTCCTAACGCCATCTAAAGACCTGTCAAGGAAGAAAACGGTGGTTGAAGGAAAACCATCCAATGAATTCCTGCCACGAACATGTAGAAATTAGACTCCCTTTTATTTCCTTCAAAGATCTCCCACGTCAAAAACAATAATTTGTGTGTGTGTGTGTGTGTGTGTGTGAGAGAGAGAGAGAGAGAGAGAGAGAGAGAGAGAGAGAGACCTATAAAGATTTTGGGAGGTGGGTGGATATATTGCTATCTCATTTCATCCTCATCGAATAACCTATCTATTTATCTATTCTTTCCATCCAACATATACATGTCTCATTATTATTATAAAACATCTCGAAATTGCTTCCAGACTTAAACACATGCCCAACCTGTTCCTCCAAAAAAATACATGTAAAGGGCCGTTTGATAACACTCTGGGAGAATATTTCTGGTGTTCTTCTATTTTGCGGGAATACAAATAGAACAGAAATATGATTGGCACGTCCGGTTCATTTTTGTATTCCCACGGAATGAACCAATGAAAAAGAATGATTAAAGAGTACATTGCAAGAGTACGAAAAAGTTACTTTGTCTATTCTTCTACTAACTTAAAAGAACAAAAACCCTCCAAAACCCCGCAAACCCCTTTACTGTTTTTCTAACGACTCCCGATCAAAAATCCCCAAATCCACCGCTTCCCTCGCAAGAAGCCAGAAAAGGGTCGTCGCTTCCTTGCAACAGGTACTCTCTCTCTCTCTCTCTCTCTCTCTCTCTCTCTCTTGCTCTGTTTGAAAAATAGTTCGTGTCTCCCTGCAACAGGTATTGTCTCTCACAAGAAGCTATAAAACGGGTTTCAAGCTCAAGATCGTGACTCAAAGGGGCTTTCAAGGGTTCTCCTGCAATAGGTATTGTCTCTCTCTCTCTCTCTCTCTCTCGCTCTCTCGCTCTTTCTTCTTTCTTCCTGCTATCTTGTTCAACCCCAAATAAAAAAAAAAAAGGTGGGGATTTGCTTTTTTTTTTCCTTTCTTTGTTTTCAGCCATTGATGCTCTGGTTTGTTGCTTGAAGAGAAGATTAATTTTTTCATCTTTATATTCCAAGTAATTAATAGAGGTAAAATCTTTGAGCATTTCTTCTTTTCTTGATATGGGTTTCTTATTTCACTCTCGTTTCTTGCTTGGATTTTGAGACATCTGTAAATTGCAGTGATTTGGGAGATTTTCTTGCTATGATATTGCGATTTTTTTAAAGTCTGAGAATGTGTTTGGTTAATTTTTTATTTCTTTCTGGTTATGGTGATCTCTGTTCTTGACTGCTCAAGTTTCATAGTTGCTTACTTTGATCGTGATGGGTTTCTGAAAAATACTCATTTGAGCATATTTCATCATTCTCATCTTCGATCAAGGTATGAATCAAGAAAAGAAATAATACAGTGATTTTATCCAACTAATGGGGTTATAAGTACAGATGCGACATTTGCTTTCTAGATCACATTCTATTCAACTTATTTTTTTCATAATGTGTTCTTCCTATTTGGTTCTTTGTAATTAGTTGGGGATAAAATGTAGTTCTGATGCCCAACTTAAGATTCTTATTTATTTATCTATTAAATTTTATCATCAGCAAAGATTGTCCATTTATATTACTGTGGCAAGGAAAAAAACCTTCTCTCTCAACTCCTCTTTCTTTGCCTCTGCCAAGTAAATGTGTTACAGTACTTACTAACTAAAACTTGTAAGGTTGAATTATGGATTGACTGAGAGGGTTACTTTCGTTGAGTGTTTACTGTTTAAGTTGTGCTATGTTGATGGTGTTGATTTTCTTGAAAGCTTTTGGGTTTTGAGAGTGTAAAGTTGCAATTAGCAAGGGTTTTAAGGTTTGCATGAAGGTTGGTTGTGTAAATTTCAGTGCTTAATGAGATTGAAATTTTGGAGCTGGAAGAGGGCTTTTATTAGGATTAGAGTATTCTATTTTGATGGGCAGCAATGAAGATCAATTTGAAGCTCTTGAGCTTCAAGAAAACAAATACCAGAAAATTCTCGTTTCTTTCTTTCTTTGTTTGGAATCATCAAATTTTATGCTTTAGCATGTATTGCACACACTTTCTTTTATTCAAGAATT
This sequence comes from Macadamia integrifolia, assembly GCF_013358625.1. NCBI lineage: Eukaryota > Viridiplantae > Streptophyta > Magnoliopsida > Proteales > Proteaceae > Macadamia > Macadamia integrifolia. The sequence continues at coordinate 23,844,407 of NC_056566.1, forward strand.
CTTAGTTAAGCATGCCTTCTTTTTTACTTTGAAGCAAGTTCTATAGCTAGGTCTCATAGTTACTTGTAAATTTCAACTCTACTTGATATGTCTTTAGGGGATATGAGTTGTTTTTTGTTCAATGGAAGTATGATGGGGATTTTTTTAAATATATGTTTGTTTATAAGAAAATGTCAACATATTTTCAAGAGAGAGAGAGAGAGAGAGAAATGAATAATATGGTAAGAGGAAGCAAAGGCATGTATTTTTATTTTTAGGCTATAATGAGATGTGTTTCTATTTTTAGAGTAATGGCATCCACTTCGTGAGCTAATAACGAGGCAGCAAAATGGACTCAAAGAGAACAAGATTATCTCCTGAAATTAATGGTTGAACAAGTGAAAGTTGGTAACAAGAGTTCCAGCACTTTCAATAAAGGTGGGTGGAACAATATCAAGAAAGGGCTTGAGGAAAAAGCTAATCGGTCATTTACGATGGTTCAATTGAAGAATAAGATGAATAAAATGCGATTCAATTACAGCGTTTTCAAGAAACTACTGGATACTACAGGTTTTGGTTGGAATTCTGTGACGAAGACCTGTACAGTTGAAGATGAGAGTGTTTGGGATGTACAAATCAAGGTATACTGTACTTTTATATGACTTTTTAATCTTGGGTGTAATTTTATCTAATAGTTAGTTTGTAAATTTTTTAGGCAAATCCTAATTGGTCAAAGTTTAGGAGGAATTGGCTACCACATTGGCATGAACTATGTATAATTTTTGGGGATTCATATGCTAGTGGGAGAGGAGGATTCGGGAATGAATCTGATTTCAGGTTTGAAGAGGAATCGAGAGGTGTTGATGATGATGTGGATGCAGATGTAGATGTAATTCCAACTACTCCATTGGCTAATACCTTGCCAACAGGTTATTATGAAAGCCAAGATCCAGGAACTGATCATCCTAGAGTCAACAGAAGACTTGATAGGACACCTATAGGATATAGGAAGAAGAGTAGGACAACTAGTATTGAACGCGCCATACAGACCCTAGCTGAGTCAGTAGCAAACAAGAATACTACAACCCCTAGCTCAACTCCAATGGGTCTCACTCCAAATACCACAGATTTCAGCACTTCTACTTGTGTTAGATTATTGGAAACCATGAATGATATCCCAAGAGAGTTGCATATTAAGGCGTGCAAGAGGATATTGGTGGACCAAGAATGGAGAGAATTATTCATTACTCTCAAGGATGAAACGAAACAATTGACTTTTGATGTGTTAGATTGATGGATGATAATCTAACCTTTTTTTTTTAATATGGATGATTGTACTGAAATACATTTAAGACCATTATAGTAGGATCGATATATTTTGTTAGGTACACTTGATGTAAAAGTGTAATATGGTTATTTACACTTTATGCTACTTTTCTAAATATACCGGTTAAATTTTACTATTATTGGAGCAAAAATTCTGTTGGATGTCTTTTGTTTTAAATACTTATTATATCATCTGATAATTATGCATGTTGGATACTTATAGTTTTACAGATCTTTTGGTACATTTATTAGGGGATAAACATTTGTATGATACTAACAAGTTTAAAATTTATATTGAATCAATTATGGCAAATGTCAATAATACTCCAATAATCTCCTCTAATGACGACGATGGAGAAGAATTGATTCTCGCAACATTGTTAATAGCACAATATCATTATTCCAGCAATTTACACACTAGAGAACCACGCAGGGATAGTGCATTCACAGGGGCAGCATGGGTACATGAGGTGTTGCATGGGCATGCAAACCGTTGTTACAAAGAATTCGGCCTACTAATGAGACATTGTGGTTGGTTACAAGACAATCACATTATTAGGGTAGATGAGCAATTGGCAATGTCCATGTTTAGAATAACAGGAATAAGTCCTACTAATAGAGCAGTTGAGGAGAGATTCCAGCATTCAGGACAGACTGTCAGCTATTACTTTGGCAAAGTATTGCAAGGGGTGCTTAAGCTTTCTAAGGAGTATATCAAAGCCCCATCGTTTGATGAGATTCCTATGGAAATAATTGCAAACAACAAATGGTGGCCATATTTTAAGGTAAAATGGAAAATTTCTTTCTAATCAGTTTACATCACTTTTTAACTTATGGTCATTTTTTGTTTCACATAATAGCGCTTTTGGTTGGTTTTTTTTTTTTTTTTAATTAGGATTGCATTGGTGCCATAGATGGTACACATGTTACTACTATAGTTCCCAAAGAAAAACAGATCCCATATCTAGGACGGAAGGGGATAACAACTCAAAATGTGATGTGTGCCTACTCGTTTGACAT
>NC_056566.1:23846976-23922774 GCF_013358625.1 Macadamia integrifolia
TTTTTTATTAAGATAAATGTGGAAACTCTTTATGCTTCTATTTTATTATTTCCTTTAAGTAATAGTATTTTAAAAGATAATTTCATAAACAAATTATTTCCTTATTTAAGTTAAATTTGACCATAATAGCATGCTTGTAATTATTGATTTCACTGTTCAAAAGTGAATTTTCATTATTGTCCTTTAAGGAATAGAAGTGTTTGTCAAACGTTGTTTCTGTTCTTTTTCTGTTCTAAGGACATTTCTGAAATAGTTTTACCAAATGCTGTTTTTATTCTGCCAGAGTGTCTTCATAGCATGGAATCAAAAAAGAACACTTCTGTAAAAGAACACTCTCCAGGAATAAAAGTGTTATCAAACGGCCCCTAAAGCAATCAAATTCATGAAAGTTCAACCTTGAAGAGAACAATGTGGTAAGCGATTCATTTAAGAAATGGAATTTTAGGTAGGCTTGAAAAGTTATGAGTGATCCAAAACCACATCTCCTACAAACTCACAACCATTTGAGGTGGATACTTTGTCTTTGCTCCACTTTTCATAATTTTCTTTAGTCTCCTGTGCTCTAAGGTATTTCCTCCACTATGTGATCCAAGAGAACATTGAACCCTTTCGTAAAGATTCAATAACAATGTTGTAGCCCCCACTGATCATACGATGCCCCCCCCCCCTTCAAATACCCCTTAAACTTCATACTTTTTTCCAATAAGGAAGATATATAGCCTTGATCAGAATAGCACAACTACTGCCCCCCAAGTTGGTGATACAACAATGATTCTCTTTAATTTGTGAGCTTCTAAATCACATTGCATACCATTTGATATACATAAAATCATTCAGCCAAATGGTAGAGAACATGTGGAGGGAGATTGAATTCAACCTGCTGTCAGTCCAAGGCCATTTCGTAATTACCAATGAATCAACTCCATGAAAAACAATTAGGGGCTCTCCATAACTGCCATGATCCTTCGTGGCAACGGTTACAAGAGGAACGTAGGTCACTCCATTAACAATTCCAAAAGCCGGTCGCTCTACTCAATAAGGGAGGAACAACACGGATTTGGCTCGCCTCTAATTCCTACCTCTCCAATTCTCTACTAATTCTATTTAATTTTTTCCAACTCTTTACCAATTCTATTTAATCTCGTGACACATGTCCTTTCAAAAGATCTAACAACCAATATAACAAACTACTTACTTTTTTCAAAAACCAAAAACTGCCTACTTTTTTAAACAAAACCACTCAACATTTTCAAAAAGGAAAGGAAGAGGGAGAAGAAGAAGAAGAAGGGAGGAGATCTGTATATGCTTCCATTTCTTAGGGTTTCAGTTCTGGTTAGTTCCCTATATTGAGAGAATCCCACCCGAATTGATCGTTCTTTCTTCTCTGCATTCCCACCACCTGCAACATTCTCTGTTCTCAGTAATTCTCTCTGTTTTTAAGCTTTCTTGTCCAGCTCCCTAGTTCTCTCTCTCTCTCTGATGGCCAAGTTGAATAACCACTCACAAAAGCTCTCGTACATCTCCATACCATCTCAAATTGGCAGCTCTCTTTCAGTTTCTTCTCTTCACCCTCTCCTCCTTTCGCTGCCCAAGAAATCTTCAAAGAAGAATGCAAGCAATTTCTTCACCAACAACTCAAGAAACCCAAGATGCTGGGTTCGCTTGCTCTTTCTCTTCGCTTTGGTTAGAATGCTGAATGTGGTTTTCATTGGGTTGTCTACCTCAGGCATCGACCGAGAAGAACTTTGTTTTGCCATTGTCCTTTGAACCAGCGATGGGGAGGTAAGTGAGAAAGTTGAGGAAGCGGAGTTCTGGAAGCAACCGGACGGGTTGGATTATCGTCCTTGTTTGTATTTCAGTGAGGAGTATCGACGGTCCACCTCTGGGATTATGAAGGATAGGACCAAATATCTCTCAGTAAAGGGAACTAACAAGAACTGAAACCCTAACAAATGGAAGCATATACAGATCTTCTCCCTCTTCGTTTCCTTCTTCTATGTTTCCTTTTTGAAAATGTTGAGCGGTTTTGTTTAAAAAAAAAGTCGGTAGATTTTGGTTTTAGAAAAAGTATGTAGTTTGTTATATTGGCCGTTAAATCTTTTAAAGGACACATGTTGCTAGATTAAATAGAATTGGTAGAGAATTGAAGAGGTAGGAATTGGAGAGGAGCCAAATCCGTCAAGTTGTTCTAACAAAAAAAAAGCGATTTAGACCAATTTTGATTTCATTTCATTGGTTTCAGTGTGAGAATGAATGAAACTGAAACATGAATCAATAGGGATGTATCAGTATTGATTTCATATCGATTTCAGTATGCTTAGTTTTGTTTCAGTCTCACAAAATCTCAATCTCAAAATATGATCCAATTAACTCACATCGATTTTGATTTGATTCGATTTCGTTAGTTCGGCCTAGATTTTGACACCCCTAAATGGAGTATCGAAGTTAGCTGCTTTTGGAGGGAAGGGATGTAAGTTAGACAATGGGGCCTGATCTATGAAATGAGAAAGTTGGGCAGTTGAGGATTACCTCATCCAACACATATAAGGCCCATATTATGTTTCAACGCATTCAACAAATCTTTGGGCGCTGGGACTCTGAAACCGTAGTGACTCCTCTGGCCCATTTCAAATTAAATAACGAATCGTATACATTAATGGGCTAATCTGGGGCCCATAAATTTTCACTGGATGGGCCCATCCGGCTCAAAACTGTGATATTCAGTTCTCTAGCTACGGTGTCCTCACTACAGTTTGAGACTTCAGCGGACCAACTAAAGTTGAATCTTGGAGTTTTTCCTTTCTTTTCCCTTAAAAAAAAGTGAAAAAAAAAAAAGAAAAAGAAAAAAACACTCCCTTACAGCCATGTAAGAGTTGAGGACTTGATATATGTTTTCGAAAACAAATTAATCATTTGAAGTTCCATTGGTAAAGTTCAAGAATATAAGATTTTTCTCTTAGTTATTTGGTTCTGTCAATTTTGCAAGATGTTGAATTTATGTAACTATGGAAGAAAATAATAAAATAAAAAATGAACCATTGGCTTTATTTGTTGCAAGGGAAGGTGAGGGAAGGAAGTGAAAATTTCAAATTTAATAAAGAAAATTTCATAATTACTATTCCATCTATTTTTCTAAGAGGGATTTCCACATACTAGTGTGGAGAGGATTTTTCACACCACACTAAAGAAGTCTTAGGGAACAATATCACTCATACGTGTCTCCGTCGTAAGGAAGCAAAGAGAAAATAATAAATTAAACCTATATGAGAGAGTGTATGTTACATTTGCTGTGTGAGAAATCTTTTCATCCTATTTTACTCAAATAAACTTTGAGAGTTAACGCATATTTGTATTCTTGTATAAACATTGGTACACTTCAATACAAATCTCAATTTTCAATTATATTCAATTTTGATGCTCTTATGCTTTTGCTCCAAACCCGTAATTATTTGGGAGTCCTCTTTTGTGGCAGATATTCTAAAACTTGTATTTATGAATCACCTATCATTGACAACTCAACTTAGTTTAGATAGTCGTGTTTCACATGGGAGATCATATTGCCTTGGATCCTTGTTCCTTTATAGTGATTGGTCATGTCAGGTCAAATATCATCTAATATTGGTCATTTCATTGACATGGGCTTAATTTTTTTTTTTTTTTTAAATTCTAGTATAATATCAATTTATTCAGTAACACATGACAATCGAGTAATTGACAAGGTATAAAACTCCATCAGCGACAGAGTGGAATTAGACCATACTATTTTGCATATTATAGACAGTGCTTTCTTGACTAAGGCTCTCTTTGGTATGATTTCTATTTGTATTTATTAATATTTTTTTTTAGAAAATTACTTGTGACAATGAATTATGGATCACAAATAGTATTCCTTTGTTACTATTTATAAAATATATTATATAATGAGAAAATAGGTTTCAGTTTTCACCTTCAACTTTGAGTTTTGAGCAAGAGAGATGTTAGGATTTGGGACTTTTTATTGGAAAAGTATAAAACATAGTGAAGTTACTTATTTACCATTGATTTTGAGTAGTTTAGCACACGTGCTCATTTAAGGTAGCAAAAATCAACATAAATGATTTATTGCCACAAATCATAAATAACTTGAGAGTAATTTGTGATTTGTGATTTATTCTAATTTATTATAAATAGAAATAGGTGTTATAAATTATATCAAACACTTATTATAATAGAAATAAGTCAAATAAATACAAATAGAAATCATACCAAAGAGAGCCTAAAGTATCAACTAACCTATTGATATCCTTCGAAACACAATGTCATACGTGATCTTCAAATAAGTAAAGCATTTTCCTATTAAAACAAGGAGGAGGAGGATGATGAGGCCCAATCTCACACAAGTTTTGAATATATTTTTTTTTTTTCTTCCATAGAAAAAGAATATTATTCATAATCAATGAGAAGTATACATGGATGAAATAGATTACATTTGAATAACTATGGATTAAAATTGGGTTAAACTGTCATATACATATTATCTTATTATTTTTGTTGTCAGTGACTTAGCAATGCTGTTAATCTCGCTTGGATAGAGGATGACTATGATCGCGACTCATATTTGGCCCAGCCCATGTATGATCCCTAATAACTCTCCAGTCTCCACATCCCCTCTTGTTTTACATTTTCGTCTTTCGTTTATTTGCAGTTGTTTTCTCTCTCTCTCTGGTTTCAGTACAGGATTTGCTGATTGTTCAAGTAAGTGTTACAAGGAAGCTTCCTAATATTTGCCGATATTCTATCAATTCGAAAGAACCGAGATCACTGCTATACTTCTGAAGTGCTTTATCGTCCAGATTGTCGAGGCATCACAAGTGATCAGTTCTTCATTTGCTTGATCATCTCCCTTTCACATCCATCGAATTACGTTACTGTACCTTCGTCATCTCTCTAGAATTTTTTTATTTTTTATTTTTCTGGTAATTTAGGTTTTCTGTTTTAGAGTTTCCATCGATTATTATGCCATGAAGATAATTCTGATAGTTTGTCTCTCTGGTTGCTTCTTTCTTATCTTCAGTGGAAAGATCCGTATGTTCTGATATGTTTTCTTAGGTTTTCAGCTGTTTTTTATTGAATGCATTTTTAATTCTCCAGGGCTGCCTTTTTTCTGATTTGGATTTGTGGTTAAGGTAGTAGTGTAGTATCTGTCAATGGGTAGAAAGAAGCCAACTGTCCGGGAAGAGGAGAACCCAGTTGCATCTCAGGGTGGGACTAAATCTAGGAAAAAGGGGCGTGTCGTTGATGATGATGAATACTCCATTGGGGTCGACTTGTCTGAGGATCAGCAGAGTGTGGGCCCTGAGGAAAAGAACAATGAGGATGTAGCCATGCCAGCTGCTGGGAAGAAGAAGGGCAAGAAGGACAGCTCCAAGTCAGTGCAACTTAGAGATGAAGAGCAAGACAAGCCGCTTGAAGACGAGGAAGAGGATGTTCCAGCAATTGCCTTCACGGGTAAGAAGAAATCCAAATCAAAGAAGGGTGGTTATAATCTGTTTAGTGCTGCTAATTTTGATGTAGTTGAAAAGGAGAATGTTAAGGACAGAGGTGAACATAAAAAGAATGAGGATAGTAATAGAGAGGATGGGGCAGCGTTTTCTTTCTCTGGGAAAAAGAAGTCTTCTAAATCATCAAAGAAGAATGACAGTTTGTTGACTGAATCTGCTTTTGATGCTCTCGACGAAGGGGATGGTATTGTGATTAATGAACCTGACCAGAAGCCAGCTGATGGAGATGAAATTGAGAATGATGATACTCCTGTAATTGCTTTCTCTGGTAAGAAGAAGTCTTCAAAATCTTCGAAGAAGAGTGGTAGCTTGCCTACTTCCTCTGCTTTCGGTGACCTATATGAAGGGGATGATGCGAAGGATGATAATAAAGAAGAGGACGATGATGCTCCTGTTATTACATTCTCTGGTAAGAAGTCTTCGAAATTATCTAAAAAAAGCAGTAGCCTGTTCGCCAGTGCACTTCTTGATGAAGAGTATAGCAATGATGTATCTGCATATGATCAGCAGCCGGCCACTAGGTCTGCTGATGAAACTGAAATAGAGAATGATGACATCCCAACAATTTCTTTATCCGGTAAGAAGAAGTCTTCAAAATCCAGTTTTGACATGGGCCTCGGTGATGAAGAACCTGAAGAAACTTCTGTGAGTAGCAGCAGTAATGTGGATGATGGTAAGAATGCCGCTGAAGCCAAAGCAAATAAGCAGGGCAGTGATGATATAATGGAGTCATATAAGAACAAAAAGAAGAAGAAGAAAGGTGGAAGGACAGCCCAGGAGGAGGATGACTTGGATAAAATTCTTGCTGAACTTGGTGAAGGCCCTGCCCTTCCCAAACCTACTGCTGCTCCTCCTGAGGAGAAGGTTGTTCCTCATCTAGAAGGGGCAAAGGTTCACACTCAGCCAGAAGAAGTTGGCTCAGTTGATTCCAAGGGCGAGGAAAAGGAAGCTGAAGAAGTAGGCGACTCTGCTGCTGCGAAGAAGAAGAAAAAGAAGAAGGAAAAGGAAAAAGAAAAGAAAGCAGCAGCTGCAGCAGCTGCTGTGGTGGAGGTAAAGGAAGAAAAACAGGAAGAAACAAAAACCAAAGTTTCTGACAAGAAGGTCCCAAAGCATGTGAGAGAAATGCAGGAGGCACTGGCAAGGCGTAAAGAAGCTGAAGAGAGGAAGAAGAGAGAAGTAGAAGAGAGGTTGAGGAAGGAAGAAGAGGAACGCCATCGGCAGGAGGAACTTGAGAGGCAGGCTGAGGAGGCTAGGCGCAGGAAAAAGGAGAGAGAAAAAGAGAAGCTTCTGAAGAAAAAACAGGAGGGCAAGCTCTTGACGGGTAAGCAAAAGGAAGAAGCTCGTAGATTGGAGGCAATGAGGAACCAATTTCTTGCTCAAGGTGGTGGTATACTCTCCTCTGCAGACACTGCCAATGGACCAACTAAACGGCCAATATATCAGACAAAAAAGGCAAGGCCATCTCATGCACAAACTAATGGTTTGGTTCATGGGAAGGCTGTGGAAAAGGTGGAGGTTAAAGAAAGTCAAGAGACGGCTGCTAAAGTGGAAGAAGTGGAGAAGCAAAAAATTGAAGAGAAAGTGGAAGCTTCGCAAGTAGTTGAAGAGAATGGGGTAGAAGAGGAAGATGAAAATGAAGATGAAGATGAAGATGAATGGGATGCAAAGAGCTGGGATGATGCTGCATTGAATTTACCTGTTAAGAGTCCATTTGATGAGGAGGAGTCCGAGCCTGAGACTCTGGTGAAAAAAGAGACTAAGTGTATCACATTATCAACTTCTGGAGATGTAGGAGCCTCTGATGCAGAAACCAAAGCTACAGTTTCTACGAAAAATGGTATCCCTCCTTCACATATGAAAAATCAGAATCTTGAAAGTAAAGTGGACCATCCTGAAGTTCAAGTTGCAGATAATAACGGACAAAAAGAATCTGCATTGACAAAAGAAGCACGGCATGCAGAGGCTGTCTCTAACCGGAGCCCTGACAACCTCCGTTCTCCTATATGCTGTATTATGGGCCATGTTGATACTGGTAAGACCAAGCTTTTGGATTGCATCCGAGGCACTAATGTTCAGCTGGGTGAGGCTGGAGGAATTACGCAGCAAATTGGCGCAACCTATTTCCCAGCAGAAAACATAAGAGAGAGAACCAAGGAACTAAAAGCTGATGCAATTCTCCGGGTCCCGGGTCTTCTGGTCATTGATACACCAGGGCATGAGTCATTCACGAATTTACGGTCGCGGGGTTCAGGTTTATGTGATATTGCAATTTTAGTTGTTGACATTATGCATGGCCTAGAACCTCAGACAATTGAATCCCTCAACCTTTTGAAAATGAGGAACACAGAATTCATTGTTGCATTGAATAAGGTATGTTCAGCTAGTTAATTTGCACTTTCATTATTGCTTTGGTGAAGCTGTGAATCTTTTTCTTGGGGTGTACTCTAACCTTCCCCTTTTCTGTTTTATTCTCTGCCCCTCAATGACAAGGTGGATAGATTATATGGGTGGAAGACATGCCCTAACGCACCTATTCAGAAAGCTTTGAAGCAACAGTCAAATGATGTGCAAAATGAGTTCAAAATGAGGCTAACACAGGTAACAAATATCTTGGCTTTTATGCTGCTGTGGAGGTTTTCAGCCATGCTGACTAGACTAATTCTTGGCTTTTATGCTGCTGTGGAGGTTTACAGCCATGCTAACTAGACTAATTCTATTTATTATTCTATTTTTCTGTATTTTTTGTTTTATTTAGATTGTCACACAGTTCAAGGAGCAGGGCATGAATACTGAGTTGTACTACAAAAACCGAGAAATGGGGGAAACTTTCAGTATTGTACCTACAAGTGCAATCAGGTTAGTCCCATGGGTATTTGTTTAAGGTTTCATGTGAACCACTTTCTCTGCCGATTCACTTCTTATATCTATGGTTTATGTGTGAATATAATAGTGGGGAGGGAATCCCAGATCTTCTTTTGTTATTGGTGCAATGGACTTCAAAAACTATGGTGGAAAAGCTAATGTTTAGCAATGAAGTGCAGGTACTCTTTCTCAAAATTGCATGCTTGTCATAATTGTGGAAACTTGTGGTTCTAATTTCAGTTTGTGACTGTACACTAGTGCACAGTTTTAGAAGTTAAAGTCATTGAAGGCCTGGGAACAACCATTGATGTTGTATTGGTCAATGGTGTACTTCATGAAGGGGATCAAATAGTTGTTTGCGGCATGCAGGTAAGCCCTCATATAGTTGTATTTATCATATATGTATCATCTATCCTGTTTACAAAATGTTTCAATTTCCTCATTTGTCCTTTTTTCCACGTTAGGGGCCTATTGTGACCACAATCCGTGCTTTATTGACCCCCCATCCAATGAAGGAGATCCGAGTTAAGGTGAGGAAGTCTTTAGTTATTGGTTCTATTCTTCTATTTCTGTCCTCATCTTGATTAGTTGGTTTCATATTATGAGCATTGAATAAAGAATTGATAATAATATTCATCCAAAAAAAAAAGAATTGATAATATTGAACCTAGGAAGGTGTAATGGCATGGATATATGTGTAAATTAAGAGGGTTTGAATGCATGTAACTTCTATGAACTGTATGATTGGATGCACTCTGCTAAGTGTTCACTTTTACCATTCCACCTTTTTTTATAAGTAACAATTCAAATTGATGAAGAACATACAAACTCCAAGAAGAGAAAAAGAAAACCCGCAACTGACAGTAAAACAACAAAGGACCATACAGAGGACTATATCGCACTGTTAACAGTATAAATGGAGAGAATGCTTAAATGATCTAACTGATCGCACAAGCCCCTTATTTATAATAAGCAAAGAAGAATAAAAACTACAAGTATGCCCCCCATCTAGCCAACCCACAGTAAATAGGGTCGATGGAGGGGGCTGAGGATTGATGTGTCCCTGCGATACTTAAACATATATTCTAACACTCACCCTCAAGTTGGCGCATAAATATCACACATGCCCAACTTGACTAAACAAGGATGAAACATCGTCCCGACTAACCCGTTAGTGAACACATCAGCTAATTGATCATTAGACTTCACAAAGGGAATACAAATCGAACCAGCATCCAACTTCTCTTTGATGAAGTGCTTGTCAATCTCCACATGTTTTGTATGGTTATGGTGTACTGGATTATGAGCAATACTGGTAGTAATCTTGTTACCATAGTAGAGCATCATCAGAAAACGAACAAGTACACCAATATCATCCAATAGCTTGTGTAACCACAATACTCACAAATCCTCTATGCCATAGCACGAAACTCTGTTTCAGCACTGGACCTAGCCACCACATTTTGCTTTTTGCTACGCCAGGTGACAAGATTCCTACCCACAAAGGTATAATAACCTGTGATAGACTTTCTGTCAGGTGAACCAGCCTAATCAGCATCTGTATAGGCTTCAACTCTGAAATGATCATGAGTAGATAAAAGGAACCCTTTTCTTGGATCTGACTTCAAGTATCTCAAAATACGTGTAATTGCCTCTATGTGGGAGGAATAGGGATCATGTATAAATTGACTTACCAAGCTAATAGCCACAACAATATCAGGCCGTGTATGTGAGATATATCAGCTTTCTAACCAACCGTTGATAACGGCCTTTGTCCACTGATTCACCTTGTTTTCCTTGAGCCGAGTATTAGCTTCCACAGGAGTATTAAAAGGATGACAACCCAACAATCCAATTTCAAATAATAGATCAAGGATGTACTTCCTCTGAGAAAAAAGATGCCTTTGGAAGACCGAGCAACTTCAATCCCAGGAAAGTACCATAGTTTTCCAAGGTCTTTTATCTCAAACTCTCGACCAAGAAAGTCCTTGAGACAACCAATCTCAACATTGTCATTTCTTGTTACTACAATGTCATCCACATAGACAATGAGCATAGTAACTCTATCACCCGACTTTTTTTTTTTTTAATGAACAATGTATGGTCAGCATTACTTTGCCTGTACCCAACAAAGACCATTGCCTTGTGAAACCTTCCAAACCATGCCTGAGGTGACTTTTTCAACCCATAGAGAGCACGCTTCGATTTATAGACCTTGCCCTGGGTTCCCTCACTGGAGAATCTTGGTGGAATATCCATGTACACTTCCTTATCTAGCTCTCTATGGAGGCAAACATTCTTTACATCAAGTTGTTGGAGATCCCATTCCAGATTTACAGCACATGAGAGTAAGACTCGCATATAAGTCAGCTTAGCAACCGGTGCAAATGTCTCCTGGTAGTTGATTCCATATGTCTGAGTGAACCCTGTAGCCACTAGCCACAAGCCTAGCTTTGTACTTGTCCATTGAGCCATCCAATTTTTTCTTTACCACAAACACCCATTTGCAGCCAACTAGTCTCTTTCCAGGAGGAAGAGTCATGAGTTCCCATGTAATATTTGACTTTTCGTCTTTGTGGTTTGTGTAGTATAGTGAGTTGTTGGTCTCTTCTCTCTCATTATTAATGAATTTTTTCTTATCACAAGGAGTGGGGATTCCTGCCTTGTAAGTTTAAATCTGTTGTAGTAATGGGTTTTAGAAAAAGTGTCAGTTGCTAAACGGACCCTTAGGGGTGTAATGATCTTTGTAATTCTCTGGAACTTTCTCTTTGTTATTATAAATAAAGAGGGCTGGTGTCATATTTGACATAAGTCATTGCCCCATCCAACATTGTATTAAAGCCATAGGATCCGAAACCCCAAGGGCTTTCCCTTTTCTCCACCTCTCTTTTTCTCGTTTCTCTCGCTCCCAGTGCCTCCTTCCATTTGTGCCTCCCTCCATCTATCTTTTTCTGCCTCTCTCTCATGGTGGGAGCTTTTAAAACCACTAAGAGGGTTTCTAGCCTCTATCCATCGTTCCCTTAGGCTCTCAGACTCTCTTTTGTAATGATCTGAGAGACCTAGACCATTTTTTCATCGATTTTTCAGGGTTTTTTCCCCTGAGTCATTTTTTCCATTGTCAGGATGTTTTTTCTCAGCTCGTTGCTCTAATCGTCTTGATATTTGTTGCGATTGGTGCTCTATATCCTTGTAGTGGTATGCACCAACCAATTTTCTGTTTGAGGTCTCTTCTGTTCTAGATCTATCCCCAAAGTCGATATCTCAAGGTTTTTTCCCTTTATTGATTTTTGTGTTTTCTAGCCTTTTTACTAGTTTTAATGCTTACTTTATCTCCGGTTGGTGTGTCTTCTATTTTCCCAGCCCCCTTGAGTACCAACTATGTCTATCGGCTCATCTGCTTCTACTGGCGGAGACACCACGACTCTTCCTACCTTTCCTCCTTATGTTATCAAGTTTGATGGCACAAACTACCTTATGTGGTCACGCTCGGTCTGCATCTCCATCAAGTCCCATGGCTATTACTGGTATCTCACTAGTACCTCAAAGCGTCCGACCACCAGTCTTGAGATTGACAAGTGGGAGTGTGCCAACTCTCTGGTTATTGCCTTCCTTGTCAACTCCATGTCGTCACAACTTTCACGTGGTTATCTCCTCGTTGACTTCTCTACGAAGATCTGGAAGTATGTCTAGGATATCTATTCCCAGGTAGGGAATGATGCTTAGGCCTTTGAGCTTTGCCATAAGGTTCGTGACCTGAGGTAGAGAGGGCTCACGCTGTCACAGTACTACTATGAGTTGTGGACATTGTGGACTGAGCTGGACTTCTAGGAGGAGTATACTCCTTCCATCTTGCAGATGTCACCAGTTTTTAGAAGAAAGAGTAGAAGATCCAGGTTTATGACTTTCTAGCAGGCCTGAATGTGGATATTGATCAACTGCGTTCCCAAATTTTGGGTCGCGACCCCTTTCCTACCTTGGATCAAGGCTATATTGTGATCCAACTTAAGGACAATCGACACATCACTATACTTCCATAGCCTTACTGTCACTCCTACTGAGAGATTTACACTTGTCTTCGGCACTCAGACCCTTAGTCCAGTCCCACAGTCTGGTGGTTTCTCTACTAGGACACCAATGAAGTGTGATTACTGTGGGAAGGAGCATCACACCAAGGAGCACTACTAAAAGCTTCATGGCTATCTTGCTGATATATCTGGCAAAAGGCGAGGGAAGGGTCATGCATGTACTCTTGGGCAAGTCCAAACATATTGAGAGTTGTTAAGACCCATTTTGAAGAATGACCCGCTCCGACATATTTTGGTGGCGACCTGAATGAGAATTTTTCTGAGATCTGTGATGGAAGCAGAGGGGTTAGGCCGCGACTTGGAGGAGTATATAATGTACTATTGTCTTGTTGAGTAAGTCATTGTAATTTAGGGGGTTTTTTGAGCTAGGGTTTCAGAGCGAGTTTTCTCGCCGCCGCTTAAGTGTAATCTCTCTTCTACATAGTGAAACATTTTTTCTTTGCCCGAGGACGTAGCACACCACATCGGTGTGTGAACCTTATTAAATCTCTTTGTTGTGCGGATTTGTCTTGGTTTATTTTCGTATTTGTTGGTGTTTGCTATAATAAGAGTCCTGACTCTGACTCTGCTCCTAGCACCCCAGCAACCTTACTATCATCTGACGAGCTTAGTGCCCTTCAAGGCCTTTTGACACGTCCAGACTCTCCTGAGCTAGCCATTGTGAACTCTGCTCATTCCACCCCTTCTGGGTCATGTATCTCCTTCTGTGGCTATACTATGTTTGTCCCTTTTACCCCTTGGATTATAGACTCTGGGGCTTCAGATCATATGACAGGTTGCTTGCCTCTTTTCTCACAGTACATTGCCTGTCTTGGTAATGGTAAGGTCATGTTGGCTAACGAGACTTGTTCCACTATTTTGGGAAAGGGCTCTGTTAATTGTACCCCTTCTTTATACCTTTCTACAGTATTGCATGTTCCTTATTTTCCCACTAACCTTTTGTCCATTAGTAGTCTTATGTCCAATTTTAATTGCAAAGCCCTACACTATATTTTATTTTTGAAGTCTGTAAACTGTATGCCATTCCATCCTAGGCAGTAGGCATAAGTAGGACTTCCAAGAGAAGTTTCAAAGACCAATACCAGCTTCAATGGAGGTTCGATGGGTCTCAGATAGAAGAAAGAAGATGAAAAACGAAAAATAGAAGAGATAGAAGAAGAAAAACCAGAAGAGAAAGAAGATGAAAAACAAAAAATAGAAGAGAAAGAAGAAGAAAGACGATGAAAAAAAATGCAAAAAACGTACCTTATCAGAGCTACCTTGGTCTGAGGAAAGCTCGCTATCGTAGTGTCATCGTTGTCGGAGCATGATCCGAAGTACCTGGTTCTTTCAAAAGGTCCAAAACCATTCTTACTCGATTTGCGATTTTTTTTTTGAGGTTTTTTTATTTATATACCCTTAGTCTCATGCTTCTTATGTGTAAACTTTCCCATAGGCATGCCAATCATTAAAACCCATTTGGAATCAGTGGTAAAAAAAAAAAAAAAAAAGGAAGTAAAAAATGCACTTAAGGCATACCCCTTGTCTATAGAGCGGTATAAGGCGTCGCGTTAAATGCCTTATAGTGCCTCATCCCTTAAGGTGGTCGCCTTAAGTGCAACCAGTAATGTGTAGTACTGCCTTATGCTCTCAATACCTCCTCAGCGCCTTGGCAATGCCTTAATAACTATGAAATAAAAGTGTCACTCCTTTTTCATTGATATATTCTAATATTTGGGGTCCATCCCGCTGTGTAAGGATTAAAGTATCAGTATAGGTCGCTGTATCAGTCGCCCAAAATTAAGGTACGTATCGGAGGGTATCGTGTTGTGAGATACGCTAAGATGGCTAAAGATACACACAAATGGATGGGAAAATTTTTTTATACACTTTTACATGAAAAATAGTTTAAAAAAGGCTATATATAACATATATTATGCATAAACACTAAATTGAGAGTATCACACTGAGAATCTAACGTTTATGGTTGTTTATGGGTTTAAAATCCTTACTTCAAACCTTGATTTCCACTTTAGTTTGAGAGAAAAATGGCTGGCAACAACTTTAGAACAAAAACTTCTCTTAAAAAATCGTGTTTTGTTAAAAAAAGACCAATTTTGGCCATTATATGATTGTAGTGGCACTATATTGGTACGTATCGTACCGCATCGGTATATGTTGATCGATACATACAATACATACCGAAATGTACATTTCATCTCGATTTTTAATTTTCCAAAGAGTATCGCTGCATATTAGTGTGTATCAGTGGAGTATTTATATGTATCGTATACATATTGATACAAAAGATTTTAAAATTTCTATGTAGTGTATCGGTTGTATCGTATCGGTAAGGGCTGATACTGATACGGTACGATATGTACTGATACTTTAAACCATGTCGTTGTGTCTATTAATGGTTATCGGTGGTTTATCTGTTTATTGATTGTCATTCTCAGACCACTTGGGTTTATATGATGCGAACCAAGGGCGAGACATTCGCTTTCAGCAGTTTCACCGCATAGTTCAGACTCAATTCGGTACTACTATTAAGATCCTTCGAAGTGACAATGTCCATGAATACTTTGAAGGGTCCTTTCGTGCTTACCTTTTCGATCATGGATGATCCATCAGACTAGTTATGTAGATATTCCGACTCAGAATGGGGTTGCTGAGCGAAAGAATCATCACCTTTGTGAGGTAGCACGCTTTCTTATGTTTGAGATGCATGTTCCTCCCTAACACTGGAATGACGTAATTCTCACTGCTGCCTTTCTTATCAACCGAATGCCTTCTTGGGTCCATTCCTTCCACTCCCCTGTGGATCTTCTCCAAGGTTCCGTTGCTTTTCTTGTTCCTCTTAAGGTATTTGATAGTGTTTGCTATGCTTGCGATCATTATCCTTATGGAAAGTTTGATCCTCGTGTTCTCCGATGCATTTTTCTGGGGAATGCTCCAACTCAAAAAGGCTATCGGTGTTTTCATCCTCCCGCTCGGTGTTGGTTTGTGACTATGGATGTGTCTTTCACGAATTTGTGTCATACTACACTGCGACACCTCTTCAAGGGGAGTCTCCTTCCATTGTGGAAGATGTGCCGCCTCTTGAACTTGCTATCCCTGCTAGTATCTCGTTTCAAGGGGAGAGTGGTAATCCTACTTCACCTTAGCCAAAGATATGTGTTTATAGTCACAGACAACAGACCTAGACCACTACACTACCCTATCATGCTAGTTGTCTCCTCCCGAACTTGATCTTGTCCCCTCAGGCCTAGGTAATTCTCCTTCTATTGATCCATCCCTTGAACTGCCTATTTCTGTTCATAAATGTACTAAGTCTTGTACTTTACATCCTATTGCTAAAACTGTTTCTTATGACTCACTTTCTCCTTCCTAGTATAGTTTTTTGTCTTCTCTTTCCTCTATGTCCGTTCCCCATACCTGGCAGGAAGCAAGTGCAGACTCACAATGGAAGGCAATTGTGGTTGAAGAGATGTAGGCTCTGAAGAAGAATGGCACATGGGATCTGGTGTGTCTTCCCCCACAAAAGAAGACAGTTGGGTGTAAGTGGGTCTTCACAATGAAACAGAAGGCTGGGTTGAAGATACAGTGGATCGATACAAGGCCAGACTTATTGTCAAGGGCTTCACTCAAACTTATGGGATTGACTACCGGGAGACTTTTGCTCCAATTGCTAAGATGAACACAATTCATGTTATATTAGATTGTGCAGTCAACTTAGATTAGGATCTCCAGCAATTAGATATGAAGAATGCCTTCCTTTATGGAAAACTTGAGGGGGAAGTGTATATGGACATTCTTCTTAGGTTCGCTTGCTCCAAAACCCAAAGGAAGGTATGCAAGCTGAAGTGTCCATTGTATAGGCTGAAGCAATCCCCTTGTGCTTGGTTCATATGTTTCCATAAGGCTATGATTGTTGTAAGCTACTCTTAAAGCAATGGTGACCACATTCTATTCATCAAACGATTTGGTGGGGAAATTGCTATCCTAATAATCTATGTAGATGATATTATTGTTACCGGTGATGATTAGGCAGAAACCTCTCGCCTTAAGAGATACTTGAGAGGAATTCGAGGTCAAAGATCTAGGACAACTTCATTACTTCCTTGGCATTGAAGTTTCCAGGTCTTTTCGTGGGATCTACTTATCTTAGTGAAAGTACATGCTTGATCTTCTTTCTGAGACAGGCATGTTGGGGTGTAAGCCGGTAGACACTCCTATTAAAGCTAATGGTCACCTGAGTAGCAAGAAAGGTGATCCTATGGATAAGGGGAGATATCGGAGATTAATGGGGCGCTTGATCTATCTTTCTCATATACGCCCTAACATAGCATTTATCGTCAACCTGGTTAGTCAATACATGCATGATCCCCACTCGACTTACATAATTGTGCTGCGTATTCTCCGGTACTTGAAATCTGCCACAGGACGTGGCATCCTTTTTTCTCCTTATGATCACCTTAAGTTGGAGGCCTTCACGGATATTGATTGGGCAGGTTCCCCTGATGACCGTAGGTCTATTATTGGTTATTGCACGCTTGTTGGTTGTAACCTTGTTATATGGCGAAGCAAGAAGCAAGTTGCTGTTGCCTGTTCAAGTGCCGGAGCAGAGTTCCATGCTATGACACATGGCATTTGTTAGCTTCTATGGCTTCATGGTCTTCTTACAGATTGGCTGTCCTTGCCACCCTTCCTATGAAACTCTCTTGTGACAACAAATCTGTCATTAGAATTGCTCACAACCCAGTCCAGCATGATCGAACCAAGCATGTTGAGATTGATCGGCACTTCATCAAAGAGAAGCTGGATATGGGTCTTATCACGGTGCCTTTTGTTCACAGTAGTGAACAATTGATTGATGTATTTACTAAGGCCTTAGTAGTAAGATGTTTCATTCTATTATCTGCAAGTTGGGCATATGTGATATCTATGCACCAACTTGAGGGGGAGGAGTCTTGTAAGGATGGGTTTTAGGGAAAGTGTAAGTTGCCAAACAGACCCTAAGGAGTTTAATGGTCTTTGCAATTCTCTAGAATTTTCTCTTCGTTAAATAAAGAGGACTGATTTCATATTTGACACAAGTCATTATCCCATCCAACAAAATCATTAGATTGGTAGCACGGTTGTAATTCATGCCATTCTAACCACAGTGGTATGGGTGAGTGTTTGTTGTAGGGTGACACCCCCATGGGTTTACAAGAGAGCTCCCATCAAAAATGTTTGCTTAGAGCTGTACTCTCTTTATGAAATGGGGAGCATATCTCGTCACCTTCATTTACTCTCTTAAGATGTAGTGAAAAGATAAACCCCCAGAAAATATCAGCAATTAGAGGCCCATCCCGTCATGCAATTTTTTCTTCATCACTGCCTCTTTATATCTAGAGGTCTTCATAAAGGTCCTTCCCTAACAGTTCAAGCTTTTAGGTGAAACAGTAGTGATCATGGTATTCCTTGCACATGGAGCTTGGCATTTCCTTCGTGTGGCACCGAGGGAGAAGAAAGGTCAGAAAAACTCTTCCGATGCACTTCCCAGGAGTTGAACACTAGACGTCCCTACTATGATACCATGTTCGCTACTGTTTCACCTAAAATCTCAAACTATTAGGGAAGGCAGCACCAATTTATACATCAACACAAACAGATTCTGTAACCTTACATTTTTCTCTCTTTCTGCCATATTATGTCTTTTCGTCGCACAACCACTTGTTTTGCCTCGTTTTCTGGTGTTCCCTCATTTCCTGGCACACCTGCCAAATATAGCCATTTTTACAGCTTAGTGCATTTCAGGATATAGTCTCTTGACTTTTTGTTTGCATATCTGATAAAAACAAAATGCTTTCACGCACGCACTCATTCATGATCCTTTGCCAATTCTATAATCTTTACCATGTTTAAGCAGAGGAAGAGAATTGTTATTTTAGAAACGTTTCTAATGATGGCAACTCCGATCATCGTTGAGATGGAGATGGGCAGAAGAAGGGAGAGAAGAGAGAGAAGGGAATGGTGGCAGGGAGCTGCACCAGATTGGTAGAATAGGTTTTGGTTGCCGCCTCTAAATTTGTTCCATTATCGCTTAAGTTGCAGGTAACAGATCTGACGTAATCATCTGAGTGACGACTGACGGATTGCTATACCTAGAAATTCCATTTAAATTGGTATTTGGCAAAGAGGAATCATCGGAGGCATTCTCATGTTCACTGAGATAATCCCAAGCTCACTCATGGTTGATTAAAGATGATGTGATATAGATCTACATTCGTATATGAGATTGGAGCATTGATCTAACTTTCACAACAACAATAACCACAAATTCAGCCTTATCCCAACTTAATGGGGGCCGACTACATGGATCTGTGCAAAACAAAGTAAGGAAAACTGAGGTCCAAACAAAATAGGAGAAATGAAGAAATGAGAAATGAAAGTAAGAGGAAAGAGGCACAACCTAGTAAGTCGGGAGAATCTCAGGTAATGGGGTCGGCTACATGGATCCTTGCCTCTCTATAGGTTCTACCCAAGGTCATACTTGGGACAAGACCTAGACTATGGATGTCATGCCTCACGACTCCTATGGTCATTTTAGGCCCTCACTAGCTCTTTGAGCTCCTTCAGTTGGAAGCATTGATCTAACTTTAACCTTTTGAATTTCTTATGATCATTGAATGCAAATAGGAAGAAAATCCCATTGCAATTGGTGTATTCTCAAACATCCAGATCAAAAGTCGACCCAAGATTTCAGAATTGGAAAAGCCAACACTTCTTTTTCTTCCAGCCACAATGGTTGAGTTATGCTCCAACTATTCACTCATTTCTTCCTCTTGTGAGTTGATATATATGCTTCACGTACAAAAGCAACCATTGAAGAAGAAATGTATGATCAAACTGATAATGGGAACAATATCGAGCATCATGTTTTTTTCTGGATCTTTGGTGTTCATCCCTTATATCAGAATCCCTTATACAAATTTTGGGCCAAAAGATGAAACATTTTCTCCTTCGTGGGGATCCCAGCAGGAATTGGGTCCCGGGGAACTCCCTAACTTTGCTTATTTTTCTTACTAATGCGGTTTTTGCCTTTTCCTTTCCTTCCTCAACTGTGGTCTTGCCTTCCTCCTCCTTTGGACCATCTTCTTCCTCTTCAACCATAGTTCCCTCTGCTTTTGAGAACCCCTATTCATCATTCTTTCGTTATGCTAGAACAAATTCATGCTAGCCTATTCTCATTGAGCTTCCCACTCAACACCCACTCTTTCCAGTATAGGAAGTTCCTCATTTTCATGGGAAAAGTATGATTGCTGTGCCAAAGACCCAGTCTAGAGAAGAGAGACAATTGCTGCACAGAAGACCCGGTTTAGAGAGAGCGAGAGAGAGAGAGCAGGAAAGAAGGGGGAGGGGTGAAGGACAAGGAGGGAAACTTTTATCGACTACCGCGATGGGTGGTTCCACTTTTTGAGAACTTTTTTTAGTGAACTGAAATTATGAATCTTTCGCAAGTTCTAAAAGGCATATGACAGGGAGATATAGAAGAGAAGTTACAAAAGAAGTAACCAGCTTAGTTACAAACTGATTTACCATTCAACCAAATCCTGTGAACTTGGAGGAAAAAAATAAAGAGGATTTTGAATGCCCTCCCCATCCCCCCCCCCCCCCCCCCTGCAAAAAAAACTGAGAATTCTTTTCCTGTGAAATTTTTTCTGATTTGGTAGAAATTTCGTTCAACGACGCCTCGTAGGAGATCTGTATAGCTATCCCATGTGCTTATATGCCTCTCTGATGTTGGGTGGTAAGGAATTCTCCCAGAAGTTGCAATCCAACTTACATGGAAGAGACAGTGATAAATAGATAAGGTACAACTTTCCTGGGATTTAGTGAAAGCCACTGCCAGCATTAGAACTCGAGCACACCATCCACAAGAGCAGTAATGTAGGGAAATAACTCAAACTTCATAGGATAAATCAATGAATATTCAAGCCATAAGCTTGGCCACCCTCTTGCCTTTTTATAGGCCACAATATTGTGAAAAATAGAAACCATCGACTGTTAATTCCAAAATACGTTGTAGACCACCTAGATTTTTTTAATAAAACCCCCAAACTTTAATGCCACTTTCTAATTTTTTGACCCATGGCTTCAACTGAACTAAACTTTAAGAAAATATGAAATAGCTTCTAACAAATTACCCAAGCATTCACTAACAGTCAATGACCATTAGATGACCAAAATAGTTGATACAAATTTACCAAATTACCCCTAATGCTGCCAATTGTAATTCTGCTCTTCATTCTATTACAGTGTTAAATGATCGGCACCCATCTGAAGATTCCTGTTGTACCCTCATGTGGAAAACATTGTTGAAGCTCCCATAAGCGGAAAATTGATTATTGGCTGTCTATGTTTCCACATCACACTCCTAGACCAGGTTGAGCAATCTTTTTCTTGTGTGTCCTAGGGGTAGGTGTTCCATTAACTGATTTTTTAAGTATTGGGCTGTTCGTCATTGTTATCATGGAATGTGGTTTTTGATGGCCATACCTTTCTAGATTAAGATGGTTGCTATTTCCTGTCTCATTTGATATCCAATAAAATAGAAAGAAGACACGAAGAGAAAAGGATTCAAGTAAAGATGCTATTGATGTACTAGAATACTTTTTTTGAATGGGCTTGTTATCTTGAATTATGATATTGGGTGTGAATTCTTTCCTTTTAGTTGCCAGGTCCTTGACACCGAATGATTATTTTCATTCTGATTTGTTATGGCTTATTTAATGTTCTTCATAAGTCTTTTATTTTGCTTGAGTTGGTGTAGTTCAAACTTCTCTTTGTTCATTTAGTAAGCCAAAGCCTTCAACATGACAAGATTTCTCTACAATGCACATAACCGAAGTTTAAATGCGGTACAATATGAAGGGACTTTTTGCTTTGTTTTAGGGACAATACCTGCAACATAAAGAGCTGAAGGCTGCGCAGGGTGTGAAGATTGCAGCACAGGTGATGCCAGCTTCCCAAATGATCTTAGCTTGTTGATTTGGATAATATTCATATACGTAATATGCGAGTGAACTGCGTTTTTGCAAAATACATTTCTAATGACTTATATTTGAAGGATATGTAAAAATGCACATATTTTATACCTTGGCTATATAATTTCTTTATTTTTTATGTGATACTTTATATTTCAGAAAAGTCAAATGTGCTTGTATTATATTGAATTTCAGTGTGTTTCTATCAATTGCTGAACAAAATTCTATGCAAAGCAGCCATATTTTCCTGTCATGTACTTTGATAACCAGTGAATTTTCTGAATGCGAATAAGTGCCTATTTGAGCACCCACGTAGCCAAGTTTTTGAAGAGTGCTGTACTTTATACAGATAGTTCACACATATACTAGTGGAGTGGGATTCTGAGGGACTCTTGAATATTCTGTTACTTGCAGGGCCTTGAACATGCCATTGCGGGCACTGGGTTGTATGTGGTGGGGCCTGATGATGATGTGGAAAAAATTAAAGAAGCAGCAATGCAAGACATGAGGTCAGTCATGAGCAGAATTGACAAGAGTGGTGAGGGTGTTTGTGTGCAAGCCTCTACTCTTGGTTCATTGGAAGCATTGTTAGAGTTCTTGAAGAGCCCAGCAGTGAATATACCTGTCAGTGGCATAAGCATAGGTCCTGTGCACAAGAAGGATGTCATGAGGGCCAGTGTCATGCTCGAGAAGAAGAAGGAATATGCCACCATCTTGGCCTTTGATGTCAAAGTGACACCTGAGGCTCGTGAGCTGGCAGAAGAGACTGGAGTCAAGATATTTATTGCTGATATCATTTATCATTTGTTTGACCAGTTCAAGCACTACATTGATAATCTGAAGGAAGAAAAGAAGAAGGAAGCTGCAGAAGAAGCGGTATTTCCATGTGTTCTGCAGATTTTTCCAAACTGCGTTTTCAATAAAAAGGACCCTATCGTTTTGGGGGTTGATGTTGTTGAAGGCATAGCTAAGGTATGCAATGGTTCAGTTTCTTGTTTACTCTCTTTCATGGCAAGACCTGGTCAGTTTTCATTTTGGTTAGTTCAAGGTATTTGAACCATCAATTTGTGGACCCAATTTACTCTTGAGATTAGTGCCCTCTCATTTTAACTTTCCCAATTGACTGCTAAGGTTTTAGGTATCATAACATCATTAAGTTCAATTTTACAGATGCTGACCCTTTGGCATGAATTTCTGGGACGAAATGTGTTTGTCAACAACTGATGTTTAGTGTGATGAGACCCAATTTTGTCTTTCCCTAGGCTTGGTCTTCAATTTTACTGTCAAAGTCCTGGTGCCAAAACTGAGGGATTTTAGAGTAATTACCTTGCTCTTTTTGTCATTGTTTCCATCCTGGGTGCATAACATACATTTTTGGCTTGTGTAAAGGCGACAAGATTTGGGACTGAATTAGAAATTAGGAATCTTACTATGACATCATGAGGCAAAAGGTTCTTAAAGCTTTGCTTGGGCATGTCGCTTGGGAGTTGTGTATATTTTGACAACTAACTGGTCTCTCTGAGTTTTAACATTTTTTACATTTTTCTCATTTAAAGCTTGTGTCAATTTAATAATCAGCATGTATTGATAAAGAAAAGATTCAATAATTTGAATATGCTCATTATTTGAAACTGTGTTTTCCACTAGAAAAATGGGGGTAAGGTGGGTTAGAAATTGAGATGAATCTTTGTGAAGGGTTGGCTTCGAGACTCCTGTGGTCTATTAACCACTTTCTTCATCTTCTCTTTGGATTTGATAAGGCGCCTGTTGACATTTTTCATGTAACAATTGACTTTTAACTGCATTGCTCTCAGGTTGGGACACCAATATGTATTCCTTCGAGGGATTTCATTGATATCGGACGAATTGCATCCATTGAAATAAACCACAAACAGGTTGATGTAGCCAAGAAAGGGTCAAAAGTAGCTATAAAGGTGAGGAGGCAGTCTTGAGGGAATCATATGGTGTTTCAAATATTTTTCTTCTAGTCTTAAAGAGTTGGCTTAATTGGTTCCAATTCATTATCTTTGTGTTGCAGATTGGCAGCACCAATCCTGAGGAGCAACAAAAGATGTTTGGGAGACATTTTGACGAGGATGATGAGCTTGTTAGCCACATCACTAGGAGGTCCATTGATGTGCTAAAATCTAATTATCGGGTAATTCCTTGCATCTGCCTGTAGTGTTTCTTATACTATCATGGCTGTTTAGGTATTGACCTATTTTTTTCCTTTTAACTTTCCTAACCCAATATTTACAGGATGAGCTGTCTATCGAGGAGTGGAGACTGGTGGTGAAGCTAAAGAGTCTTTTTGGGATACAATGAAACTTTAGCAATCAGTGTCTGTGCTCCTAGAAGATACTGGAGTTCTGGAATACCTTAGGTACCAGGGGAAGAGAGAAGGTTGTCAGAGCAGTAAAATTTTAAGCATAACCTGTGGTCACTGCAACTTGAATGAGATTAAAAGAAAAAAAAAAACCCATGGTCCAACTTCGACGGTTATGTGCCCTGCTACTGACTATCAAATGTTGTACCTCTAAATTTTTCAGGGAAAATGTTCTGTGCGGGAATGTGGCCCCTGCGCCAAAAAATGTGGGTGGAGAATGACTGCCCCCATGAAGTGTAAAACGATGCCCCTATTGATGCTTTCTTGTGCACTCCCTGGCCCCATGCAGGTGTAGGAGCTGCACACCCAGGCAGAGAGTACTTCCCCAATTTCTTAATTGCTGTGAGAGGTATAGGCCAGATGATTTCTATTCGGAACTACTGTCAGACTTGTAAAAAGGTTTGGAATTCTTTCTTGAGTTTCGAATATGACTCTGCTGGTCCACTTAGGGTGCAAATTTGGTCAGCTGAGCTCGAGTCTTATCCTAGAAAAATCAGGGCCTGGACTTTCTGGACCACAGACTAGAGTTGATTTAAGATTTTCAGGCCCAAGCTCAGGCTAAGTCTGAGTTGAGGCTTCAGTCTGAGCCTGCCTTGGCCATGCATATACAGAAATAATAGAGAAGAAGATTGCTACATTGCTCTTGTACAGATTCCTTTATACTCTTCTCACATAATAAACAGTGGGGTTCACATTGACATATTCTCTACTTGCCTGATGGATGCTCTACTAACTAAAGACCAATTAATTAGGAGAAACATTCCGGTGGGTCCCAGATGTTCTCTTTGTTGGACGGGAATGGAAATCGTGATCATCTCTTTTTCGGATGCTCTTTATCCTCTGCTGGGGCAATATTTATTCTCTCTGCTGGGGTTCACATTGACATATTCTCTACTTGCCTGATCGGCCCACAAAAATTTTGAATTCTATGGTTTGGGTAAAACATGCAACCGGTGAAAACATTTAGTTGGATCAATACAGTCTAATATGTTACACAAGGTCGGGGAACTCTTTTAAGTGATTTCAATTGCTAATTCCCCAAGGAATCAATTATTGGGGGAGAAGTGGGGAACTAACGTTGTCTGGTCGGTCAAAGTCCCTAAGACTTGCTCTTGGTTCTGTCCTCCTATGTTTGCCCTTCAATGTGATGGTTCCTTCAGAGATGAGAGGGCTTCCTATGGGGGCATTGTTAGGAATGTAGTTGGAGACCCAATTTTGGCTTTTGCAGGTAGAGGTGAAGACCATACAGCTCTAAATATAGAACTCTTGGCAATTTGGAATCTCTATTTGTCTTGATAAGGGTTTTTGCAACACCTCTATAAGATCGGATTCCAAGTTAGCAGTGGATATTCTAAATTGAAAAATCCTAGGTCCTTGGGGTGTTCAAATTCTGAAGAGCAATCTTATGCCATTTTTAAACCAATTAGACCGAAGGGAGGTTAGACACATTTGGAGGGAGATCAATAGACGCCGGATATTTTAGCAACCTTGGATACAATTTTTTTTGGAGGGGTTGGTTACATTATTTCCATTGGAATTCCCTCATGAGTTATTGGATTTGATCAGAGAGGACAAGGAGTGTACAGTTTTTTTTTCAAATGTAGTTAGCAATGTTCCCCATGCTTTGTTAGTTGGCACTTTGTCCCGATTGGTTTTGGGGCTTTCATCCTCATCTTAGGCCTGTCTAAGGGTGGATGGCAAGGGCTGCCTTTCTTTGTATATTATTCTCTGTTTTCTTAATACATCATATTTAGTTATAAAAAAAAAAAACATATTTTCTATCCTATTCTGACCATGTGGGACCTAGGATCCCATACAAATGATATCATTTTTTTAAACCTTCATTGGTGTAACGTGGAAGTTTTTTCTTACATTGCCCATGGGAAACCCTCCCCATAAAAATAAGGGTAAGTGTTTCAAGTGGGGAAGTACGGTTCCTATACATGAATTAAAGCCAATGAAAGTGCACAAAGATACATCTATTGAGACATCATTTTTCATTTCATGAGGACAGTTCGATTATTTTGCCCTCATGTGTCTAAGTGCATGGCCATACTCCCCACACGGAAACCATTTTCCTCAAAAATATATATAATTATGCATACCTTATTAAGAACGTGTGAAAGAACATGAAAGTCATAAGCACCCTCACCTCACAAACTGACCCTCGCCACTACTAGCCTTTTGTGATAGCTAATAAGCAAACTTCACAACAAAATTGTCAGAACATAGTCTATAGATAACTTAGTTTTTATGATGTAAATAAAATAGAAAGTGATAGCCAGGGCACTGAAAATAAGAGAAAAGGGATGGCAAGAGAGTTGCAAAGTGATAGTGGGGTAACGGGGTTTGAGAGAATGGGAGTTTTAAAGGGGATGGCCCACATAGAGAGGAAGGCAAGGTGAGAGATGTCTGGAGGGTGGGGGAAATGTCAGAGACAGGCTACGGGAGTAGGGTACATCTAAGGGAAGAAGGGGGGGGGGGGGGGGGAGGGGAAGGGAGGGAAGCAGCTTAATTTAGGGATATAGGATAATTAGTAGGGGAGAAAAGAGTGAAAGTCCGCTTTTCTGAGGAAATTAGAAAATTTATTTTGAGTAGAAAAGTTTCAGTGAATATTTTATAGGGGAGAAAACTCTCTTCTGATTATGATAGAAAAGTTCAAAAAATGTGCAAGTTAATGGAGAAACAAAATGATCAAATACGTACAAAACCAATAATGCAGATAAACTAATAAAGCAAACACAAAAAGAACACACCGGTAATTAAAGAGCTTGCAAAATAATTCCAAGCAGAATACTGCCTTCATAAAGCACTATAACAACACATTGATACGAATCTAAAATCATCCAATTATGAGAATGCAGACCATTTGAGATATTTATTATACCCAATCAAGCACTGATTATGCATCAAGGAAACAACATTTCAACCGAGGTTAATGGAACCCCACCCTCAAAAGGAAGAAGCAGAACCTATCTTACAAGTAAAAGGATCACCATGACACTTGTATCATGCACCCTCTCATGCTCTCTTTTTTTCTCTTACACTCTTATCTTAACTTGTGAGACCCCCTGTATAAGAATTGTGCAGCTCCCCTCCTGTGCACCCATTGGCTTGGTGTGAGAGAATATTGATTTCTTGCCCTATGTTATATTCAACACCCATGACCATCAAGATTAAGGGTGTTAATCGGTTCGGTTTCGGTTTAAACGGTGTAGATCGATTTGGTTCACATTTATTTGACTAAAACCATAATCGCATCATTTACTAAACGGTTCCACTTTCTAAAACCGTGACCGTTTGGTGAACAGTTTTGGTTTCCACAGTACGATTTTAAACAATTTCGATTTATTCCATACGATTTGTAAAACGGTTCACAATCGATTTATTATAACTTGCAATCATCTCTAAACTGAAGATCATAAACTTATCAAAAAATAATTGGCAACCACAAATAAGAGATTCTATATTAACGATGGTATGTCTTAATTTGATAATCTAGTATTATTTCTTTGCATGACCATTCTCAAATATACAGAATTAATATCATACAACATCCAAATCGAGCTTTCTACAGCATAAATTATTAAAATGATAGGTGGTTCAACCAAAACACCTCATCTGTGATAACAAATAATAACATATATTGATTACAAGTTCATGACCTAAAGCTTAAACTTGAACTGAATTATAATAAATCATACTAAAGCAGAATGAACACTTAATTTAATTGTTAATTGTTATACGGATTACTACCCCTGCTTTATTTAATTGTTATACGGATTAATCGGATCAGTTTAAACGGTTTCAATTCAATTTGAAACCATAGATTTCGCGGTTAAAACCGACCCGACCCGACCCATTTAGCTAATTGGCCTGAAACTTGAAACCATAACCACACCATTTACTAAACGGTTTTGTGGTTTCAGTGTAAATGGATCGGTTCTGTTTCAATAAACGGTTTTGGTTACAAATTCACATCTTTAATCAAGATACAGAAAATACCATTTTTTTGATAGTGTTCCCTGCAGTAGAACTCTTTTTTATACCCCATTCCAAAAGTCAAATGAGTCAAAGAGATTGGATATCCAATTAGATGGACTACCGGGAAAGTGATAGAGGTCAACTCAACCATTGTAATTTTCATACCTGATGTAGAAAGGGAACTATAGATTACTTCCCCTTGGACAATCCCATGTACCCTTTCCATCAGGTGGAGAATTGGATATGACCAAAGACAATACGCAAGAACCAAATTATCATTCCCAACTGCAGGCAAGACATGCTTATCAGTTTCCAGCTCAACATAAACAGATCGGATTAACCCAAACCTTCCACAGAACCACATCTCTAACACAACTGCTATATTAGGTAGGAATCTAAAATTTCCTGCTTTGAAAGAACACGGTATAAATTACTTCAAGTTGGAAGGGAATCAATTTCAAAAAATGAATAATAAAAATGAAATTGCAGAACTAAATCAGCAAGATCAATAGCATGTTAAAAGAATAAGATGAAAATGAGAAAAAACAGAATGAAAAAAATTATTTTGGTTTTGAGAAAAAACTGGGAATCAAGCAAGCTTTTTTGCACGACCACCCGAAGGAACTGATTCCTCCCTTTTTGACCCCGTAGCTTCAGGCTTCCTTGCCCAGGCAGGGGCTCGGTCTGGTTCATAGCGATAATCATAGAAGAGTTCTTCTCCTGAATTTATCCGTTCCTTGGCAAATATACCCACCCTGTGATCCCCTGCTACCATGATGACCTGCCACAGCATCATTTATTATGCAAGTGAGAATGATGAACAAAAGGCCAATGCACTTGAATTTCTAGTCATATATTTATAGGCATGTCACATTCATATTTGTTTTTGAGATAGTAAAGTTGAAACCAAGCATTTGATATGATTTTTTGTGCATATGAATGTATGTGTGTCACAAACACGCACAGACCTTGGCGTAGCAATTTGGATCAGGAGAATGGTTGGCAAATTTCAATTTGTCTCCCTTCCGATAAGCATCAAGAACAAACTACAAACGCAGAAAAACTTCTATCAGAGCCCAAAAAAAAATTTATAAGAGGAAAAGAGGAACTTTGAAGCAAAATATGTAAAAGAGTCATGCCTGATCATTCAGATTGAAAAGAAATGATGAATTTTCACGGTCATAAATCTTTCCACGCTTGTCAGCTTCTCGGTGTGATATCAATTCTCCAGTGTACTCCCCCAGGTATTCATGTTTGCCCACACTATTCTGGAGAGCAATTGAAGACTGACTTAGCAACAGAAGAAACTAAAACTAAAGGCAAGTAGCACAAAAGAAAATTACCTTCAGGAACGCTCCCCATCCAGATACATCAGACCTTCCTAGCAAGACCTGTTCATGGATGTGAAACAAGAACAAAGCACATGAATCCTAATTAAAATATCAGTAGGAATCTGTGGGCTCCAGTTGGATCTGATGATTCTTAAATCTAAATGTAGTCCATCTGCATTTTTTTGCACTCAATTTCTTTGCAGATAACACAAATATATTAATGCCCTAAAGAATTAGCATGATCACAGTTTAAATTGAAAGTAAGAATCTCACAAAATTTTAGGCGTCCCAACAGGGAAATAGTATGAAATAACTAGAATTAGGAGTTTACTCAATAGTTCCGCCCATAGAGTGTTCTCCATTTGGTGGGTGGCAGCTAGTTGCACCACATCGCAGGTTGGATGGGGCTCAAATTTGGTAGACAGGAAGACCCGAGGTCTCCTATTCACGTGGCAGGTTTCAGCCCAAACAGAATTTGCCAATTGCCAAAATAAAACATTGAAAAAAATTTCAAGATGATGGAGAGGGTATATGGACATACAAGTGAGAGTACAAGATTGAATTTGAGTTTGAGATTTGTTAAGTGGCCAATCCGGACCATTTCCTAGACATAAAATGGTCAGAATTCCCACATCATCCTTCCATGTGGCACAACTAGATGTGCCACCCAGGTGGGTGACCCAACCAGGAAATATTTCCCTATAGAAATGGAAAGACGCTAACATACTGTCAACGTATCTGTATTGTGGTCTCTCAGCAGAGACCACATTTCTATATGGCAAAAGTTTCCATGCACTGCCATGCATCATGCATGGTCAAGCACAGAATGTGGAATGGGGACACTCAGGTCGAAATGACCAGCCCCCCTTCTCCCACATTTGACAAAGGGTTTGATCGTTTTATGCCATCATGCATAAAACCTTCCTCTTTTTATAATCCCACCACTTAAAGAAACTCAGTCTATTTCTCGGAAATAAGTACGAAAAGGCATACATATCAAGGTTTTAAAACTGGGGATCAGTCTCAACCAATACCGATATGGATTAGATTGATATCAGTAAGGATAGAACGGATTACCCCTGTTTTTTACCCCCCCAAAAAAAAACTATTTGGACCATTTTAGCCTTATACCTTACCAATGGATAGTATAGGTCGGTTAGGATTAGGGATCAGTCTCAACCGATACAAATCCATAGTTTTCAAGGTGTGGCGATGCCTTGGTGTCCAGGCGGTTTTCCTGAGTCCTAGGCTACTTCCGCCTTGTTGCACTGAATGTCGCCTTATATTTTTGGACTTATTTATGCCAAATATCATTCAAGTTACTTAAGATACTATTCAGAAAGAAGCAAATACCCCCTAATTGAATACAATAAAAATAGTTTAAAAATCAAATTCCAAAAGGATAAATGGTCAACCCCCAATCCAATAACAAAAACTGAATTTTTTTGTTGTAGGGGCGATTTTCAACTTTCAAATGCTGCGGTTTTGCTCAATTCTGAAAATTTTATAATCTTGTCAATGGTAAAATATTGCTAAAAATCAAAAGTCAAGTAAGATAATATTTTGTTTGATGTCTTTAAAATTATTTTCATTCAGGCGATTTTAACAGTATTCCCGCACTTTAAAATAAGTTTGACCAGAATATTATTTTATCATTATAACTCAGCTTTAAGTAATCTTAGACTCGTTGGAAAGTTGGTTTTGTGCTATACCTAATACAAAAAGTCTGATGTAAATAAAATCATTTGACCAATAAAACTTATTATAAAACAAGAGCATTTCTCTAAATATTGATTTTTTATGACTTAATGTGACTTAATATTGATCTTTGATGATTTGATGTGGCTTAATGTTGATTTTTGATGACTTGATGTGGCTTAATATTGATTTTTTATGATACAAGGTATATAGCATATCAAGTAATGTTAGAAAATAGTAAAAATAAAAAATAACACTTGGTTGCCTTGATCACCTTAAGGCAGGCGCCTTGTCACCTAAGTGCTTAGGCATCACTCCATCGCCTTGGTTTGCCTTGGCGCCGTGACAACTATGTACAAATCCAATCAGGGCGATCCTGACCTATCTGATCCAGTCCAATTTTTAAAACAATGATATGGATATCTCATGAAAAAGGTATTTCACTTTTATCCAAAGGGTACCCCATTTGGCAATATAGTCATAAACTGGTATTAACAAAGATGAAATCTTTCTTTGAATCTTCTTTGCTTTTGTTCTTCGAATGCTTATTTCCAAGCTCAGAAAATTTCTTCAGGTAATATGTACTAATGCAACCATGATAAAAATATTATTTTTAAAAAAATTCCAGCATAACATATATTGTTGAATTCTGTACAAATGTACAAGGAAGTGAATCATCATTACCCTTTGTTGTTGTTTGAGAAGGAGCTTCATATTCCTGCATTCATAATTGTCACCTCGCTGGGAAGGGACTCCAAGAGTACCATCACCGCAACTACGACAATGGTTCAAACAGCACAAAGAAAAAAAAAAAAAAATTAAGTTTCATGGAGAAATTAGCAAAGAACAATTCAAGCAAAAGTTATACCAAACAAAAATGCACTAGCCGTAGAACCTTTTAAACATGGAAAATGCTAAGAACACAAGTGGCAAGCCGAAAATCTTAAAATTTTTTGCAGAACTAATCACTGAACAAAATGTTAAGGTGAAAACTTTTGTGGCTGCACAACCCACAGACAATATTGGTAGGTGGCGCATCTGTTTTGCCACGTGGAAGAGTGATGTGGGAATCCTTACTGTTGGATGTTTAAGAAACTGTCTAAATTGTCCACTTGTAAAATTGCAGCATAATATTCAATTATTTACCTTCCTATCTAATGCATACCTTCCGATGTATGTCCATGCATCCTCTCATAATCCTGTGCACTTTCTTTATAGTCCTCGATTTTTCACACTTTTCCCACCCCATGATCAACTCCAATTGGGCAGAAACTTGACATGTGATTAGGGGGCCTTGTGGCCTACATGCCCACAAAATTTTAGACCCACCTTATTTGCCACAGGCATCTCTAAGCACCCACCCACTGTTTTTCCTTGTGGGTTGCCATCCACCAAAACTGCTCCTTTTCTTAAAAAGATCAGTATGAAATTATGACAAAGTTTACCAATAAAAAAGTAATAACCAAAAAAGGGGTGGGGGGAGAGAAGAACAAGCCATATGAAATTCTAGCATGTGGCACAAAAAATTACAACAAAAACAACTCCAACTCAGCCTTATCCCAACTAAATAGGGTCCGCTACATGGATCCTTTCCCTCCAATCAGCTTTATTCGATATCATACTTGATACATGTGTCAAAAAAAAAAAAATCCTGCAGTTCTGCACCAACAGAATTTGGTGGACACCATCATGTTTATTTTTTTAACACACTGGAGACAGGCAATTTACATTTGTATGTAAGTAAGCTTTTGTGTCACTTTTTACTTCCCTTGTAGGGCCAAGGAGAGAACTCCTTACCAAGGTGTAAAAATCAAGGTACAAAATTTATGTTGCAACAAATCATTCCATGCAAAACTATGATACATGGAAGAAGATGCAGAAGTCAAAGTCCAACATCAGGGTATCAAATTTACACAAACATTCCCTCCCAAAAAAAGAAAATTTCAGTGAACAGGCAGATCCCCACAGTCCCCTACTCACATAACCTTTATCCCAAGCAAAGTTTGATAGATGGAAAATGAAGCATTGGAAGTTCTTCACTACCAAGAGGATGTACAAATTAACGGGGGGATGCATAGACATACATGGATATATGTCATTACATGGGAATGTAAATAACTGAACTTGGCTCATAAATTTGACACATGGCTAATCCAAGACCATTCCTTAGATATTTGATTGTCAGAATCACTAAATCATTCCTCCATGTGGCACAAACAGGTGAACCACCAAGAAAGAATTATATAAAAGTTTACAAGGTTATTAGATAGATCAAGTAAAAGCATTAGCAATTAAGCCCAAAATGTAATATTTTATCATTTCTTATTTCTAAACAGGAAGTCTCCAAAATAGGGGTTTCCAACCGAGGACCATAATTTTTTCTGTGGAATGGATCTACTATATCACCCCCATATAAGTGAAGAGATAAAAAGATGCAGGTCTCGAAGATTGGGAGTATATAAGCAGGTATGCTTCCGCCTGCATATGGATACAAGATTCAGAATGTAGAAGACAAATCACCCAATCTGATGGCAAACTTTGTCAACATGTAAATACATACAAATCAGAGTGGAGCACACCAAGTCAGGATAACATAGATGCACACTTTTTATTTTTTTCTTCATATTTATTTTTATGTTGGCACATCCATGGAGAAATTTCTTTCCCACATGAACGTAAATTACCACTGTTATCAGCTGAATGTAATCCCTAATTTGGTAAAAAAAATCCACCCTTGAGATGAACCCATTAAAACCACAACATTGTAACTGTTGGGATATTTGAAGCTTATCTCTAATAGAAGTAGAGTAGTCGATGGGCTATCCTCTTATGAGATTCTATCAGGGTTCTTACACCAAACTTTGCAAAGGATCAAAAGTAGTAGGTTTCAATTGCCTCAAATATAGCCTTCAAAATTTGTTATGACTAGGTCTGGGGAACCCCACCCCTCAAGCCTACCCATCTGCTTGTTCAAACCCTACCAAAAGCACAGTGAGGAGTTGGATTTGAAGCAAGATGATATTTATCCCCCTGATTGAAATCCAAGGACTTCAATGTCTATTTTCCATGAAGGTGGGATCTGTTGAAAATTCAACTTCTCTACTCTCCCATTTCCAACTTCTTGGTCACCCCGTCGGTGATCACCACCTCACCAGGATTGGGTAAGGACCTAATACTCTCCATAGGATGGCTGACAGGTGTTACAATTTGCTCTACAATTTACATAAGCAGTTGAGTTCACATCACGGCTGGCCCGAACCTTTTGCAACCGAAAAAAGGCTGGCCTAAAGAGGAAACTGTTGACTCTTGACCTAACTCTTAACTACTTAATTTCAAGCACATATATCATTCCCCTTTCTACGAAGGCAATCAATCAAGAATTTCTTGCTAATTCATAGCCTGGATCAAAATAAGATCTCACCAAGGCCATCAAAGCTGAGTCTTTTCAACTCAATTCCTTTAAGCCCCTTAAAAATGAAGCCAATAACATGGAAACCCTTCAAAGCATGTGCAGAAATGCACACACATGCCATGCTCTAAATTCTACACATTCATATAGTTTGTGAGCACTAATTTCTTAGAAGCTCTATGTTGACAGAATCAGGTAGTGGGAAACCATATGATGCAAAACAAATTACATATTTGCAGCCACCAATTTCTTAGAAGCTATACGTTGACAGAATCAGGTTCCGGGAGACCATATGACGCAAAACAAATTGAGGGCTTACTAGTAATGACACCAACTAGAACCAAAACAAACTTAACGACAATTAATTATCGCTTAAAAAAACTTGCAGAAAATAAAAGAGAGAGATAACAGACTTCTTGGCCCATCAACAATAATGTAGTGTTTGAGCAACAAAACTCTATTGGAATTTAACTATTTGGTATACATAAATACATAGTTCTACTTTTTTTGCATATATTTATATTTCCATTGATACCTGCTTATTTATGCCGCAGACCAGTACACGAAGACTGATGCTTCCATGTAATAATCTCACACTCTCATTGGAATTTTTTTAGTTCCTCATAAATTACTAATTTATCATGCATCGAACTACTAGTTTTAGTCAGAAAGTAAGTATCATAAATGAAAAAAATCCTAGGACCCCTATGCGACGTCCGGAAATCAGACAAATGGTGCTATAAACTTGAAAGCTGCAATAATCATGAGATTACCAATTACTTTGGGCATCAAAGGGATCAGAAAGTTAGAACTCACCCAACCCAGCAATTTCTGCAAACGTCTGGATCGCATTCCCTATCTGCAGCAAAGCATGGGCACTGACGACTGCGACATTGACTTTTGGCACAATGACAGCCTCTAAAACGATTCTTGCAACTCTTAGGACACCTGGAAAGAGAATAAAAAATGATGGTTGACTTGCTCAATCCATTAAGCCAATACTTGAGACAGAGACCTTTACAAAATAAAACCGATCAAAGCAGTAAAAAATGTAACAACTAAAAACCATTTCCACACATTGACATGTATCACAACTCACTCCAGTGAGATAAGACACATTGACCATTGAAAATATCATATTGCACTTAATAATTGAACCATTCTTAAGAATTTAACTAGCGTTCTATCCTATAAGGTTCAGTCCTTTTATGGCAGATATCAGTGCACATACTCATTTTTTCTATATTTTCAGAGAGAGAGAGAGAGAGAGAGAGAGAAAGAGAGAATTGATATAAGATCTATTTGAAGTTGCCACTGGTATGCGAATAATGCATATTTATTTCCGTATTTGGGGAGTAGTGATGATTTACCTCATGGTGAATAGATAAATGTTTCATTTCTGCAATTACTTTTTAACAGTGGTTGCTGAATATCAAAAGCTTATTAACGGAATCTCATTTTTTTCTATTGAGTTGAGGGCGTGGGCTTATTGGTGGAGAAGAAGCAATAAATTGGGGTTTATCAGGACCAATGCTATGAGCTTTCCGGAACCAATGGGATCTTCATAGGTTGATCATTTTGAGTGTTACGACGAATTTGATTGGGAAATTCAATTGCAAAAAGGAGATTCATAAGCTCGTTATTTAGTACGAATTAATGAAATGACGGAATCCATAAAAATTATTCAACAGGCTCTAGAAGGAATCCTGGGAAGACCATATGAAAATTTAGAAGTTCGACACTTTGAAAGAACAAAGGATTTGAATATCGATTCATTAGTAAGATTTTGTTTTCTTCTTCTTCTTCTTCCTTTTTTCCGTTCATTTATACTACATTTTATACCATACATTGTTAATACTTTATACATATCCAAACGAAAAGTTAAGTTTAGTTGCTTGAAAAACCCTTTAGAGGAGTTGAAGGATAGGAATAGACAAGATTCGTTTCCTAAATCGTAAGCTTCTACACTGATTGTAGGAGAAAAACCAGGGGAAAAAAAAAAAACTTCAAATAACACAGATTCAAGTTTCCTTGAGCAAATAATTTGGAAGAGACAATGAAATCATACCCACAATACTTTTCACAGCAGGTTCCATTTAGAAGGCAAGTGCACTGCTTTCCACAAGCTGATTGGCAGCTACAGGGGTTAAACTGCCTGCATGGTTGATCCTTCCTCTCACTAATCCTTTTCCTAATTGAATGGTAACCAGTAGATTTCCAAGTATACTTTAAACGGCGAACTCGCCCCCTCCTGCGCAAGAACCTTGATCTCGTTCGTGGTTCAGCATCCTGAAAAGCATTTTGGCCAAGCATTCCGCAGTTAGAGAAAGAGGCCCAATGCCATATGTACATAAGCATAAACATAAAAAACCACAGAAGTATTATAGTCAACCTTCGAATGGCCTTCAACGAGAGAATTTGCACCATCAGCAGATCTGTAGGATGGTTTATTTTCAGTGAAACTCATGTACTGAAAAACCTCAGCACATGTCTTCATTCCATTCAAAAGGTTCCTAGCAATTAGGCAGCTGTCCAGAAAAATAATAGATCCATTGTTAAATGCACAATTAGAACAATGAATGCATCGCACTATCTCCTGGATTCAAATGTATATAGCAGCTGACAAAACAAATAATTTAAATTATGAAAGATATAATAATGTAAAATGTCCATGATTAGGAAACTTTAGTACATTAACAATTCGCAGAGCTATATAAATCTTATGGTTAAAAAGTGTGCAGAAAACAAAAGAAGAAAAGAGCACTAGTCAACAAATTTGCTTTTTTTTTCTTAGCTAGAGCCGGTTTGAACATTGTGCAGAAAACACAATAACAAAAAAGAGCACTTGCAACAAACTTGTATTTCACAGGCTGTAGACCAATCAAATTACTAGTTACAAAATGAAGCTTTAGTTCAACATAATTTGTAGAGGTATTGACAGAAAACCTGTCTGGCCTGAAAAAGAATAAGGGAGCAGCAGAATTGACAAAACAATAGCAACACGTTTCTAAGCAGCATATTTAGAAAAATATGGAAGACCCAAGAGAAGGAGCG
The DNA here is from genome assembly GCF_013358625.1 of Macadamia integrifolia. NCBI lineage: Eukaryota > Viridiplantae > Streptophyta > Magnoliopsida > Proteales > Proteaceae > Macadamia > Macadamia integrifolia. The sequence goes on from NC_056566.1 coordinate 23,884,340, forward strand.
TTTCGCATCAAATGTTTAATGGAAGGATAATGGAATAGAGATGTAGACCACAAAGTTCACAGCCTTGGAAAAGTTGGTATTCAGCATACCCAGCATTGCCATGGTTTTGCAGGTGGAACATGAACAAGACCCAAAATCTGAGTAGGAATTTACCAGATCCATCCTTATACGGGCAGGGCAGAATACTATGCAAATTTGATTTTTTAATAAAATACAGGAAAGTCAAAATTCCGGATCCAAATGGTACTAACAGTTTTTCTCCACAGGCATAACCGTGCCTCTGAGAGAATCCCCCTTTGGCAGGACCTCCGCTTCATTGCTCCCAAGGTTGGCTCTCTCCCATGGGCGGTGACTTTAATGTTGTCAGATTTGGGCATGAAAAGTGAGGTGGTGTCTCTTTTTTTTTTGGGTGAATAAGAAATTCAATTACCAAAGAGGTGGGAAGGAATCTACAGGCCCGAAGGAAAAAATAAAATAAAGACAGGTTGGCAAAGCATCCGAACACCAGGGCCTACACAAAAGGCCTTGGCAGAAAAAGTGGAAAAACAAAGGGACCGAACCCCTACCAAACTGACACCACTTAAAAAACAACAACAAAGCACTTGTGTTTAATCCTAGTCACTGTGGCCAATGGAGCACAAGAACTTGGAGGGACTAATATGGCCTACTTCCCAATTTGATTCTTAGGAATCCCGCGACAATTCTTGCAAGCAGTAGGAGGACTCACCTGGTCCATATGCACAATAGAAGGCGGGGCGAGATCAACCGTGTAAATGGAAGTTACAATGGGGTTGTCACAGTGGAGGACCACAGCTGGTCCATATGCACAATAGAAGGCGGGGCGAGATCAATCATGCAAATGGAAGTGACAATGGGGTTGTCACAGTGAAGGATCATAGCAAGATCACCAGAGGAGGATGGAGGCTCAACAAGGGGAAAAGGGTTATGGCCACACATCAGGAGGGAGACCACAGTCTCTAGCATCTCACTGCACTCGGCCTCAGCTAGAATGCCAAAAACATTGGCTAAGGGAGGCGAGGAAAAGGAACTGGCAGTAGCCTGACCACGAGAATTGTCAGCATTGGGAGAAAGGACAACTTATGTCTCTATTGATTCTTCCTCTATTGAAGCCTTCAATGATTGTTTGGATAATATTGGCATAAATGATTTGACATGGTCTGGTGTTAAATTTAACAGAAGAAGTGGTGCTGACAAAATTGCTTGCAAGCTCAACAGAGTTTTGGTAAATGAAGCTTGGTTGGCCTCCTTCCCCTACTCCCATGCCTCCTTTGACCTCCCTTGCATTTCCAACTGTTAGAGATATCAGTTATGTTCACTAAGGGTAGTTTAGTACTTTGTCATGTTATATTTTATTTTCCATTTCCCTCATTAGGGAGGTATGTGTAATATCTTGTAAATATGTTAGTGAAGATAATATATTGGAGTTAGTGAGATTTCACTCATAACACATTATTCCCCAAAACCACCGATTCTCTTCTTCTCCCTCTTCTACTTCTCCATCTTCTTCCTCATCCCTCATCTCATCCTTCTTCACTAATCCTCATATTCTAACTTGGTATCAGAGCACAAGATCTTGGTTTGAGAGTCGGATTACAAGCTTCCTACTTCTATTCTCTCTCTTTGGAACCCTAGGTTACAAAAGGTTCTAAGGAAGAGACCATTATGTGAAAAGACTTGAAGAATCTTCGGGATGAGCTTGGAGGAAGCTCAAAGATAACCCAAGAGGAGGTTTCATGTGAAGGGCTGGACGGTTGATGCTGTTTGAAGCTCACAGCCACAAAAACTGGGTTGTTTATGACTACCGCCAGCCCTCCTTTGGGAGTCCTCTCTCATATGGTAGCCTTTCGAGGTGAGGTATACACCCTTTGGATCTCCTAAGGCATCCCTATAAGCTCTCTAAGCACTGGGTCCTAGGAGGACAGCCTGGTGAGCTCATAGCCGATTATTGTGCAAGTTGGACTGTACCGCCTCCCCTGTTTTTCCTTTTTATTTGCTCATTTCGTGATGGAATCTGGCCACACTGTTGCTTGAGATGTATTGGCTGTGACCCTTGAAGTATTATGACCTAATTTGTTTGCACTAAAGTGTGCCTTGATCTGGTTTGCTTTGGCATTGTGTGTTTGCCTCTTGTTGGGTTTATCTCTGAGTCCCTGTGAAGGCAAAGTTGGGTAGAGTGTGTACTCCCCCCATATTGTGTGTGCATTTCTACTTACAATATGTCTGAAGATAGTGGCCTTGGAGCACTCTTTGGTGATGTTTCAGCCAATGTATCAAGTGGTGCTCCTCCTCCTCCTCCTATAGTTTTTGAGAATCCACACACCCAGATCTCTATTGTGAAGTTAGACAACACCAATTATTTGGATTGGGTTCATTCTGTGAAGCTTTCCTTACAGAGTAGAGGAAAGCTAGGGTATGTTACAAATACTATTAAGGCTTCTAACCCAGAAGACCCGACATATCCAAAGTGGGAGACTGAGAACTCAACTGTTATGACATGGCTGATTTTTTCCATGAAACTTGAGATTGGGAGGAGGTTTGTGAGGAAAAAAACAGCAAAGGATATTTGGGATAGTGTTACTAAGACTTTTGACCGTGTGGGTGACTCAGCCAAGGTTTATCAACTACTTCAGAAGGTCATTGGCATGAAGCAAGAGAATAGGACCATTTCTGAGTACTACAACACTGTTATTAGTTTCTGGGAGGAGTATGATCACTATAGGGACCTCCACCTGTCCAATCCTAAGGATGAAGCAGAGGTTTATCGAACACTTGAGAAGGAATGGGTTCTTATTTTACTTGGTGGGTTGAACCCAGAGTATGAGCCAATTCGGATACAAATTTTGGGTCGGTCTCCCCTTCTATCTCTTGATGCGGTGTGTAGTTATTTGCAGAGTGAGGAGACTAGGAGGGTGGCCATGGAGCATACTCCTCCTCTTGAGAGATCAGCTTTTACTACTAGCTCTCAAAAGGATTGGAGTGGTGGCAGAGGCCAAGGCCCACCTCGTGGAGATGACAGACGATGTGATCATTGTGGGAAGTCTAGGCACCTTAAAGAGAGATGCTGGGTTCTTCATGGTCGACCTCCTGGCATGCGTGGTGGTTCTAGTGGTGCTCGTGGTGGACACAGTGGGGGAGCCAGAGCCCACAGTGTTGAGGCCGAGCATGCTACTACAGGGTCTGCTTCTAGCCCACAGCCAGAGCACAGTTCCCTTACTAGGTAGGATATTGTAGCATTCTGTAGGGTCATGTCTCAACTAGGAGGCTCATCATCTTCTTCCCTTATAGTGCCAGAGTCCTCAGCTTTCGCCTTGCAGGTTTCCTCATCTACCCCTTCCACAGCTCCATCTTGGGTTAATGATTAGGGTGCTATGGATCACATGACTAGTATGCCCCATTATTATGATACGTACTCTATTTGTTCTAGTAGAGATAAGGTTAGGGTTGCCGATGGCTCCCTTTCCTCCATTTCTGGTAAAGGTAGCATTCCTATTACTTCTTCCATTTCACTTGATTATGTTCTTCACGTTCCTGACCTTACCCGTAATCTCTTATCTGTGAGTCATCTGACAAAATCCTTAAACTGTTGTCACATTTTTTCCTTCTCATTTTTTCTTTCAGAATTTGGTGATGAAGAAGATTATTGGCAGTGGGCGTGAGGAGAAAGGGCTTTACCTACTTGAACCTCAATCACCTTTTTTGGCCACAACTCAGTCTTATGTGTGTGAACGTGTTGATAGCGTTCTATGGATTCTATGATGTTGTGGCACCAACGTTTAAGGCATCCATCTTTTGTTGTTATGAGGAAACAGTTACCTTATTTATTTAATTTTTTTCCTAGTTTCCATGTCTTTCATTGTAAACCATATATTTTTGCTAAACATTATCGTTCTTCTTATCCATATCATGGTAATAGATCGACTGTTCCTTTTCATATTGTGCACTCTAATGTTTGGGGGCCTTCTACTATTACTTCTTTACTTGGTTTTCATTACTTTGTTTCCTTTGTTGATGATTTTTCCTGTGCTACTTGGACTATTCTGATGAAGCACAAGAGTGATGTGTATGATGTCTTTAAAATTTTTTATCATATGGTATGTACATAGTTTAACACTAAAATTAAAATTGTTCGTTCTGACAAAGGGGGGAGTATATGTATGGTGGTCTTCAAGACTTGTTTACTGACCATGGCATTATCCATAAACTAGCTTGTGTTGACACACCCCAACAAAATGGGGTAGTTGAGAGGAAAAACCGCCATTTGTTGGAGTTCAGTAGGAGTCTTCTCTTTGGCATGTATGTTCCTAAAACTTTTTAGTCTGATGCTCTTCTTACTGCTGCTTATTTGATCAACCGTATGCCAACACAACTCTTGGGCTCCAAAACTCCCTTGGACACCTTGTCTCCTCAGTCTTCTTCTTTCTCGCTTCCCCCCAAAGTGTTTGCATGTATTTATTATGTCCATGTTAATAAGTCCTCTCGGACTAAACTGGACCCTAAGGCTCTCAAGTGTATCTTTCTTGGCTACTCCTCCACTATCAAGGTCATGGAAAGAGTTAAAGGTAAAAACTGTGAGGTAGGGAAACTCTGGGTGAAAAGTAGAACCAGCAAGAAATAAACCTTCTTGACGAAGGGCAATTTCTAAGAGCTGAATGGCTGTATGCTTACTGTAAGTAAGAACTGCTTTATAGGTTAAGGTATGAAGGATTTCAGGGGGAAGGTGAGGAGGTATAGCACAGCAAAGGTTATGGCTAGGTTGAGGCTGGGAGGAAGATGAGGTAGAGGCACCTGGTGTTAATGGGTAAAGGATTGGGATAACAGAACAGGTAGAGGTAGGGCGAGAAAGGAAGTCTGCCAAAACATTTTCTTTTCCTTTGATGTGTTTGATGTCAAAGGACCAATTTGAGAACCATTGAGCCCATCAGAGAAGTTGAGCATTGGGAAGTGTGCGTTACCGGAATTCAAGCATACGAGGGAAACTTGACATGTCCAGTTCAATAAGGAACCTGTGTCCAATGAGATGAAACTGGAATTTTTCAATACCTCGTCTGACTGCAAGAATTTCTTTGAACGTTGAATGGTAATGAGCTTCAGATGGTTTAAACGAACCACTCTTGTAACCACAGATGGTTCTTTTGGAATCAGGGGTTTCTTCAAGTAGGACAGCACCCCAGTGAGTATCACTAGCATCAGTTTGAAGGATACGACGTCCATCAGAAGGAATCTGTAAACAGGGAAGTCTTGTAGATAGCTGTTTCAGAGCGTGGATAGCTGCTGAGTGTTCAGAAGACTAAGGAGGAGCATTCTTTCTCAAGAGCTGATGAAGCACAGATGTGTGTCTGATTTGTTGAGGAAGAAACTCTATCATATAGTTGACTATACCAAGGAATTGCTGGACCTGAGTTTTGGTCAGGGGACCTTCAGGAAATTGCTGGAGAGAGGTAGCAATATGAGGTTGAAGTTCATATTTTCCTTTGGTAATAGTGACACCAAGAAAATCAATGGTAGAAACACCAATTTGCATTTTCTTTGGGGAGAGCATAATTCCATAGTCTTGAACAATCTGATGGAAGTGCTGGAGAAGACAAAGATGGTCAGCCTGTGTAGAGGAAAACATAAGAATGTCATCAATATAAATCAGGGCACGATCTTGAATAGGAGCAAATATCTGCATCATGGCACGCTGAAATATTGATGGAGCCGTCTTTAATCCAAATGGCATGACTGTCCACTGTAAATGATAACCAGGGACGCAAAAAGCTGTCTTAGGTCTATCTTCAGGAGTAATCCCAAGTTGCCAAAATCCTGCTTTAAGATCAAACTTGGAGAAGACCGTTACAGAGGCTAACTGAAGTAACAGGGCCGGACGAGTTGGTAATGGGAACTTATCATCAGCCAAGAAGAAATTCAAAGGCCGATAATTTATCACCATTCTCATTTTACCACGAATTTGTTCTGTTCTCTTGTTCACATAGAACGCCTGACATGCCCATGGAGAGACAGTTGATTCTAACAATCCTTGAGTTTGTAGTTGTTGAAGTTCTTGGACTACAAGTGTCAAATGTTCTGGGGTCATACCAGGATGACTGACTTTTGTTGGATTAACATCTTCATTCTTCTTAAAAGGTAAGGAGATGAAGAACTTGGAATTCTGCCAGAGGGGATGAGTACATTTAGTCAAGAACTCAGTATGAGAATCTGCACAGGAAGTTTGCAGAAGCTTTCCTTTAAACTCATCAAACAGAGTAGGACTTGTACCTGCAAGAAATATGTTAGAAAAAGGGGACCAGGGAAGAAGTTGTTGTTTATATACAAGACCATGGGGTGTCCATTTAAGGGGAAGATGACTCAGTACATCAAAACCTATGATGAGATCTTTACCAGGACAGTGGGATCCTAACATGACATGGGTAAACGAAAGGGTTGGAAGCAGTTGGACTTTAATGGGTTGTTTAGTGACAAGGGTGATATAGAAGGTTTCACCATTGGCTGCTAAAAAGGGAAGAGGAGGTTCTTGAGGTTTCCAGAAATGGTTTGGGAGGACTTTTGGGGATAAGATGGTTGTAGCTGCACCTGTATCAAGAAATGCTATTAGACGAACTGGTTTAGCATAAGGTTCAGGGATTAGGGTTACTGCAGCATGTGCTAAGGTGATAGACTGACAGGGAAGAGGTGTTTGATGTGGGGAGAGGAAAGGGATAACCTGGTAGAGGGGATCAGAATCCTCGGACTCAGAAAGAGAAGACTCTGGGTCTGAGTCTGTAAGAAAGTTAGGTTCAGCTTTAGGTTCGGCTGGATAGTCAATTGCAAATAAAGAGAGATCAGTAGGTTCGGAATCCAGAGAGTATAAGGACTCAAGATCAGCATCTTGTAGATCATCATGATGGAGAGAGGCAAGCATATGGAGCACCTTATCCTTCTTGCGGCTGTTAGGACAATTTTTAGCAAAACGTCCATCTTTTCCACAAATGAAGCAAGAAGTATTCTTGTGCTTTCTGCGAAACTGTTTTTTCTGAAGGAACTTCCAATGAGGTTTAAACCGTTTAAACCGAGAAGGCTTAAAAGGAAACCTTTTCTTGTGCTTCTGGGAAGAGTGAAAAAACTTCTTATGATGGAAGGGCTTCTTTGTAGGACAATCACACAAGTGATCAGAACCTTTGCATTTGATATTCATCCAAGAAGTATCACAAGCAGAAGAGACCTTGTCAGATTTTGTCTGTAATTCCTTCCAGATTTTCTTGACATTACAGAGTTTGTCAAGAGCTATGAGAGCAAAGCTATATAGGGAACCGATACTGCAGGATGCCAGAGTGATATTCTGGTTACGGAGAAACTGGAGAGTATCAGCACCAAGAGGTTCTGGAAGTGAGTTCAAAAAGATCTGCTTGAGGTTTTCATCATCAAGGCCACCAATCTTATGGAATCTGTCTATCATACGAGAGAAGTGTTTGTCAAGATCTGGTCGAGCAAGAGAACAACACTTCAGCTGTAAAAACTCTTCACGAGCTTTTGTAATATCATTCGAGACAGGACCAAGAAATTCTTGATAAAGAACTGTAATGAACTGGCCTTCAGGAAGTTGGACAAGTTGGAGCTGTCTATATCCACCAAGAGCTAAATACCATTCCCTGAGTTTGCCTTGAAGTCGAGCAACAAACTTAGTCAAAACACTGACTGAAGTAGCACCTTCTTGTAGAAGTTCAGCATTAATCCAAGCATGGAAATCAGCAAACTTAGATGCCCATTTTGAGACAGGGACATCATCTAGGGTAAAGAACTGCTTAGGATCTTGGTTGGAAAATGGAGCATATGTGGGGTTAGGGGGAGGTGGAGGTTCAGGATTGTGGACCATAGGGTCATCCTGATCACCATCCATCTCTTCAACATTTGGAGGTGGAGGATAAGGGACTGGAGGTGGATCTGGACCTGTATTCATGAAAGAGGGGATAGGTTTAGGGTCATGAAGGGCTAGGGTGGTGAGAAGATCCGTAAGTATCTCATCACCAGAAGGGGTTATGGCTCCTATGGGAGGATATTTAGGTTTGGTTCGAGGAGGTGAAGGTGAAGGTGATGGATAGGCCGAAATAGGTGGTGCTGGTGCGGGATAGGATACAGTCATAGGATATGGTTGAAAGGGTGGAGGAGAAGGTTTGTCTAAAGGGACTGGTTTAAGCTGTGGCCTGGACTTCAGATTGCGTTGCTGACGCTGTAATGCCTTTAATTCTTCAAGTGGGAAGGATCTAGGAGAAGCAACGACCGGAGAAGCCGGGGTAGCATATATGGCAAAAGGATCCTGAGAGGACATAGTAGGAACTGCCAAAGGTAAAGGTTGCTGCCGACTAGATGTCGCTACTTGAGGTGGAGCTTGTTGGAGACTGTGTAACTGAGCTTCAAGAAACCTGAGATGTTTCTCTTTTTGTCCAATAAGAGCAAAGACCTGGGTCGTATCAGCAGTAGAGGAGGCAATACCAGCAAGTTCAGTATGAACTTGATCCATCTCAGCCTTAAGGGCTTGAAGTAACTGAGAATGTCGTCCAACAGTACTATGAGTATACTGGGTGGAAGCAAGGATTCGTTCAAGGTACTAGTTTTGGACAATGGCATTTTCATTTTGCCAATTTAAAGCTGCTTCAGCCTGAGATATGTCTTTTGGTTGTCCAGAGGGTAAAACAGGGGATTTAACCTTCCATACTGACGTACACCATGGGAATCAGGACCATAGTCTGCAGGACCAGGGAAATTCTGCAGAGGAGCAGAAGAAGAGGAGCCTGGAGTATACATGCAACAAGGAGGAACTATGGGCGGAGGTGTCTGAACAGATGGAGGAGGTTTACAAACCTGAGTAGGGGGAGGAGCATAAGGTAGGTTGGTAGAAGGGGGAGCACCGTATTTAACCATAAAGGGATAACGGGCTTCAGTACTCAATGGTCCGACTGTAGGGTCTCCTGACTCATATCGTTCCCGTAGAATAGTCTGTGAAGACTTTCGTTTGGGACGGTAGGAATAGTCATTATCATCAGAGCCTTGTCCCTCCTCGTTTTCCGGCTAAGGTCCTTCTCCGGCAACCAGCTTGGTACGGTTTGAACCTCTGCCAGTTAAAGAGATGATCTAGGCCACGCCCTATTGCAGGTTACTTCGTGGTTTTGGTTTTCTGGTGACAGAGAAAGAACCCTTTGAGCAATGGGTCTTCAGGCCGAGGAATGGCCGTCTTTTACCCTGTAACGGCTCGGGTTGATCTGTCTCTGAGAACTTGAACCCCGGGGGTCCTGATCGGCCTCGACTAGTCATCTTTTTATCTATCTGAGTTTTGCCGGTGAGTTGTGCTGTTCGGGTTTGGACTTTATCCTTTTCTGATGGCTTTCTCTCCACGTTCTTCTTCCTCTCGTAGTTCTGCTTCTTCTTCTCCTTCCTCTTCTCGATCTTATTTTTCTTCTATAGATTCTCTATATGAGTTTGATTACTTACCTGATGATCAGATTATCCCAGAGACTCCGTCTCCCCTGTTAAATCCCTATACCATCTTTCCTAAGAAGAAATCTTCTTCTAAATGGAAAATTCTTATTGCCCCTCGAAAGAAAACCCCACCTCTGAAGGAGTTGGTTCAGGCCTCTCGGTGTGATCAATATCACATCCCTGGAACTGATAAGGAACAACTGTTTACCCTAGAAATCCCGACGGCCCTTATTCCCCAGTGGAAAAATCAAGGTTATACCCATCTTCATTTTGGTGCGATTAAGTTCGCCTTATCTTTCCATGGTCGGAAAGGTCTTCCTATAGCCTCACGAGTCGCCCTTCTTGACAGTCGTTTCCTACGGTATGAACATGTCGTTATTGCAACTGTTCAGACCACTTTGAATGCAGGAACCATATTCCTCACTCTCTACCCTAATTTCAACATAGCTTTAGCAGATCCCCATCTTCCCTCTGCTTTGAAGTTCCAGATTCAAATATCTGGCACCCCACAGACTCCTACGGCTTTAGCAGGAACCCTCCACTACCAAATGGCTTATAGAATACAAAATCATGCCTATGATCTAACTACAAGCCAACATGAGGATGCTCTTTTCCTCTCTGTGGACTCTGACCATGTTCCAAGTCTCACCCATATACCCAGACAATTGCCCCGAGATGAACTTCTTCGTCTCCTTCCTTCTTCTTGGGTCACGGCTTATGAACAACAAATGGCCACACAACAACCTGCTCCAGTCGAGCCACTTCAGTCCACTGATCCTCAGTTCATCACTCATCCCACCGGTGAGGTTGAAATCAGATTTCCTCCTCCGCAACCATTACCTTCTCCTTTTCCTACTCAGTTTACACGAATGATTCAAGAATATATTCCTGTTAAATCTTTTGATGCTCAAGGAAATCCGGTGTACTATTTCTCTGATCACAATTGTCTCCAAGACTCTGATGATAATGACTATTCCTACCGTCCCAAACGAAAGTCTTCACAGACTATTCTACGGAACGATATGAGTCAAAGATGTCACATTCCTTGAGTCTGCCCCTTTGTTTGCCTCTCCTTAGCATCCTTTACAGGGGGAGCATAATGGAGGTGAAAAGGCTACTGATGAGATTCCTTTTCTTTCTCCATTGCCTATCTCTCCTTTTATGCTTGACATTGGGAAATATAAAGAGGTAGATATTACTGATGTTGGTGATCATTCAAGAGGTGGTTCAAGTTCAGGTAATGAAAAGGAGACCATTGTGTGCACAAGGAGGAATAAGAAGACCTGCTAAGAGTCCTCTTTGAATCCAACTCTTGAGATCCACCCTCCTCAGTCAAGTAATATCCTCCCTTCCCGATCAGAGATAGATCTTCCTATTGCTATTAGGAAGGGAAAGAGAGCTTGTACTAATCCTATAACGTAGTTTGTTTCCTATGACTCTCTCCCCTACAGGTGTTGCATTTACTATTGCTCTCTCATCTGCTTTTACTCCCAAGAATGTTTCTGAAGCTATGTCTGACCCTAAGTGGAAGCAAGCTATGACTGAGGAAATGATGGCCCTAGAAAAAAATTGTACCTAGTCTACACAATCAAGTACCGGTCAGATGGTACTATTGAAAGGTACAAGGCAAGGCTGGTGGCAAAAGGATATAGTCAAGTGTATAGGATTAACTATCAGGAGACATTTGCTCTTGTGACTAAGCATAACACCATACGAGTCCTTTTATCTCTAGCAGCGAATAAGGACTGACCATTGTATCAACTGGATGTGAAGAATGCCTTTCTACATGATGACTTAGATGAGGAGGTGTATACGTAAACTCCTCCTAGCCTCAAGTTCCCTTCAGCTGCAGGAAAGGTGTACCTTCTCAAGAAGGCTCTGTATGGCCTTAAACAATCTCCAAAGGCCTGGTTTGAAAGGTTCCAACAGGCCATCTTAAAGAATGGTTATTCCCAAAGTCAGGCTGATCACACTCTATTCACTAAGCATGGCAATGACACCATTACAGCTCTGATTGTTTATGTTGATGACATTGTGGTAACTGGAGATGACAGAGCTAAGATTGTCAATCTGAAGTACTACTTAGCCCAAGAGTTTGAGATTAAGGATCTAGGACCCTTAAAATATTTCCTGGGGATTGAAGTGTCTAGATCCAAGAAGGGCATAACTATATGCCAAAACAAGTTTATTCTAGACCTATTGAAAGAAACAAGAATGTTAGGCTGCAAACCTACAAGTTCTCTCATTGAGCGGAATCATAAGCTGGGGGAAGATGCTGACCCTTCTCTTGTTGATGCAGGGAAATATCAAAGACTGGTTGGGAAGCTTATTTCTTTGTCCTTGACTCGTCCAGACATTACTTATACAGTGGGGGTGGTGAGTCAGTTTATGCATGCTCCCAAGAGTGGGCACTTGGATGTGGTCTACTGCATTCTCCGGTACTTGAAGTCCCCTCCAGGAAAATGACTACTTTTTGACAAGCATAACCAGATAAGGATAGAAGGCTTCACTGATGCAGATTGGGCTGGCTCAATTTCTGATAGGAGATTTACATCAGGCAATTGCACATTTATAGGTGGAAACCTAGTTACATAGCGGAGCAAGAAACAACCTGTGGTGGCTCGGTTTAGTGCAGAGGTAGAATTTAGAGACACATGGAGTATGTGAGCTTCTCTGATTGAGAAGGCTGGTCCAAGAGTTGGGATTTGATATTGAAGCACCTATGAGACTTTATTGTGACAACAAGGCTGCCTTAAGTATAGCCCACAACCCTGCGTAGCATGATAGGACAAAGCATATAGAGGTGGACAGACACTTTATTAAAGAGAAGATTGACACTGGTTACATATGTACACCTTTTGTGAGGACTAGAGATCAGCTAGTTGATATCTTCATAAAGGAACTTCTTCATCACCAGTTCAGTTCTCTACTGTCCAAGCTGGGAATGCATGATATTTATTCTCCTGCTTGAGGGGGAGTGTTAAAGATATTAGTTATGTTCAATAAGGGTAGTTTAGTACTTTGTCATGTTATATTTTATTTTCCATTTCCCTCTTTAGGGAGGTATGTGTAATATCTTGTAAATATATTAGCGAAGGTAATATATTGGTGTTAGTGAGATTTCACTCATAACACATTATTCCCCAACACCACCGATTCTCTTCGTCTCCCTCTTCTACTTCTCCATCTTCTTCCTCATCCCTCATCTCATCCTTCTTCACTAATCCTCATATTCTAACTCTAACCATAACGCCATCTCCTTCCTTGTCCATCCCTATATTTTCTTTGGCTCCAAGCCCTTTAAATACTTTGAAATGTGGTTTCATTACCAAGACTTCCTTCACATTGTTGAAGTTAGAGACCCATATACAAAAGCTCCATATAGGAATTTATGGGTGTACCGGTGCACGACGCTCCCGCATATGCGAGGTCAGGGGGGAAGAGAACTACGCAACCTTACTTCCAGAATGTCGAGAGGCTGTTTCGATCGCTTGACCACCAGGTAGCAACATTCGTACCTTACCATTGGACCAAGCACCCCCTTCCTTGGACAAACTTCTCTGTATAGGAATTTATAAAGAACATTAACCTTAATAACTAAAATATTTAAAAAGATAAAGGATAGCTACCTGGGAGAAGCTTATCCATGTCTTTTTTACCCCTTTATTGCCTTTGGCAGAAGCTCAGGAATGTCAGCCCTCAAAAGTTGAAACTCCTCTTCCTTTGGGAACATCACCTCTCGGGTCTCTATTTGTAGAGACGAGTTGGCTGTTATACAGTCTAGGATACAAACAGATATCCATAACCATCTCATTGCTGAAGAAGAAAAAGTGACTTCTCAAGATCTTATCTCTTTAATTGCCCAAGAAGGGAGATTTTTAAGGCAGAAATCTAGAATCAAATGGTTGCAAATTGGGACTCTAATATTGCATATTTCCACATATTTATGAAGGCAAGATCAAATGTTAATTACAACCCCAAGCTCATTGCTAGAGAACTCTTCGCTCCGTAGTGCTGAAGCAATAAAGTCTAAAGTTGTTGCCTATTTCATTGAGATTTTTGCCCCCTCTCCTATCCCATATCCCATCCCTGAGGGGTGCTAACCAAGTTCATCCCTAGTCACCTAATTGGCTCTCCAAGCCATTCCGACAAATGATGAGATTTTTCACTCTCACAATGTTATCAAAGAAAGCCCCTGAACCTAATGGTTTAGTATGAATTTTCATTTGTTATAGAATATTATTGGTGTTGATCTCATCAAAATACATAGAATAATTGTTCCCACTACTATCTTGAACTAAAAAAGTGTCTTCAAAAATAAAACTCCGAATATCCCTAACATCAAATAAATGATAAACATTACTGTAACTAGGAATGGCCATTAAAAGCTTCTTTTTCTACTTACCCTAGTCAGATTAAAGGGGTCAATCACACCTTCCTCTACTTAATCCCAAAGAAAAAAGGAACTTCCTGATGTATGATTTCAAACCCATCTCTCTGTGAACCTCTTGTACAAATTCAAAGCCAAAATCCTTGCCAATCATCTTCAACTAGTTATTGACTCCTTGGTTAGCGCAAACCAATCAACATTCATTGTTAGTAGAAGCATTGGTAATAACATCATTTTGTGTAATGAGATTGTCATAAGGTTTGATAAGAAATCTCACTCCCCTGTTGCCCTTATGAAAATTGGTATTAACAAAGCGTTTGACTCCCTCAAATTGGACTTCATCTCCAAGTCTTGCTCAAGATGTCCTTTCCCCTAGCTTTTGTCAATTGGATGCAACCTTGTATCTCCTCTTCTTGTTTAAATGTGCTAGTTGGTAGACTAATCGGCTACTTTGCTCCTTTGTAGGTATTCGACAAGACTGTCCCATCTCCCCTTTTATTTTCTTTTTAGACCTTGAAGTTTTCTCTAAAAACATCCAATTTAATATGGACCAACATCTCATCTCCTCCATCCCCATATGTAAAGCCCTATGTTAACCCACTTAGCTTTTTCTGATAATATTATGATATTCTCAAAGGTTGACCCTCTTCGTTGAGTCCATCATGTCTTCCCTCCACCTTTTTTAAGGTTTGTTGGATCTCGGTATCAAACTCCTCAAATACCACCTTTTATAGACAGGGTCTCTGATGCAAACAAAGCCCATCTTGAGATAACAGGTTTTCACTCTTGTTGTCGTTCCCCGGTTAAATACCTGGTGCTGCCCCATATCACTGCTAGGTTGACGGCTCATCATTGCACTCCCATGTTAGATCTTATTCGTAAGAGGCCTTAACTCTGGAAAGGCAAGCTCCTCTCTTATGAAAAAGGCTCTTGGAACTCATTAGATCAGTGCTCCAATCCTCTTACATTTATTGATCCAGTGTTTTGGGACTACCTCAATCTACTATCAAGGCAGTGGAATCTCTCATATGCATTGCTCTTTGTAAAGGGGCTGTATCAACCAGATTTCTTCATCCAAGTTGATGGGCTGCAGTTTGCCTCCCCAAGAATGAGGGGGTTTTGGCTTGAGAATGATCCAAGAGGCCAACTCTATTGGCATCCTCAAGCTGATCTGTAAGATTGTGACTAAGAAGGACAACATCTACAGCCTGAGGTAGGCTGAAATATGGCCCAAATATTGAGGCCAATATTTAACCAACTTTGACTCCCTTTTAGAGCTTGATCTACATCAATTCCCCCCACCTCATAGTGTAGGAATAATTTTGGTGTCGTGCATGTCCATCTTCAATCCATAGAAAAATTCAGGCAGCTCCCGGATGATATAGATGTAGTTTAAGATGTGAGGAGCTCGTTCTTCAAACTACATGATGTATATGGATCGAGCCACCCAAACAGGCAGCCCAGATCTGGCCTATTCTGGGCTAGCCTTGGGCCAGCTGTGCAGCAACTTTCCAGCCCTTTAGGTGCCATCGAACCATGCCTTTTCAGCCCCTAACAGAGCCTCTAGAAGCTTCCCTGATTAGCCCATCGATCAGCAGTTTTTTCCAGCCCAGGTTTGGCAGATATTTAGTTTCCTTTTCTGGATCTTTTAGGCCAGTTCAGCAGCCAGCTACCTTCCCATCGATCAGCATACTTGGTCTCCAAGTTTTGATTACCAAAAGATCTTCCAAAAGATTCCTACAGCTGTCCTAATTTGGTAGAAAGCAATCTCAAGACGGAAGGTACAACAACCATCGAACTACACTAGGAATAGTTTCTATTTTGTGTTAAATTTAGTTCTTTTTGGTTAGTCAATTAGTTTCCTATTTGTGAGTCTGTGACTAAGTTAGTTTTCCTTTTTGAGTTCAGTTTTAGTTTCTAAATTATTCCTTGGTTAGAAAGTTGGAGTTCAATCTAGGAATTTTATTTACAGCCTTTAGTTTCCCATTTTAGATTTCAGTCTTTTAAGCCTATAGAAGGAGGCACCATAAACCATGCCTTTGCAGCCTCTAGAAGCTTCCCTGATTAGCCCATCAATCAGCAGTTTTTCCAGCCCAGGTTTGGCAGCTACTTAGTTTCCTTTTCTGGATCCTTCAGGCCAGCTCAGCAGCCAGCTACCTTCCCATCGATCAGTATACTTGGTCTCCAAGTTTTGGTTACCATAATATCTTCCAAAAGATTCCTACAGCTGTCCTTATTTGGTGGAAAGCAATCACAAGAAGGGAGCTATAGAAATCATCGAACTACACTAGGAATAGTTTCTATTTTGTGTTAAATTTAGTTTCCATTTTGGTTAGTCAATTAGTTTCCTATTTGTGGCTAGGTTAGTTTTCCTTTTTGAGTTCAGTTTTAGGTTCTAAATCACCCCTACTTGTTTACCAAGTTAGAGTTCAAGTTACGAAGTTTATTTACAACTTTTAGTTTCCTATTTAGATTTCAGCTTTGTAAGCCTATAAAAGGAGGCACCATCCATTGTCATAGTTAGACTTTGATTAATAAAATTATTGAGTGCAAGCTCTTGGCTGAAAAGCTATATTTGAAAGGTGAGATGCCTAACCCATTGAGGGGTGTGATACCCAAAACCTGAGGGGTGAGATACCCATTCCATTATTCTCTTCCACCCTTCACCCCTCCATCGATTCTCTTTGTTTCTTTTCTTCTTTTCCTTTATTTCCGTTGATTGCTTGCTGTGAGAGAGTGATTTGAGAGCTGAAATTGTCCCCTTTGAAGATCAGAAGAGCCTTAAAATATCAGCTTGAAGGCCTGCCCAAAACCCCAAACTCAATTTCAACCTATCAAGGTTTTGGGGCCAAATCGACAAGGACCAGATCTCCCAGTCCAGCAGCCTTCTTCGAAGACCCTTTGGAGAGTTTGAAGACCACCCCAAGGATTTCCTTCGGCCAGAGTTTCAGCCCCATCTGACCACCCAAAAGCCAGCTGCAGGCTTCTCCCTGATTTCGCCCTTAAAACCCTGTTTTGGGGAAATCGATCTAAGGTTGCTGTCCAACTACCAGGCCTGATTGAAGCTACTCTGGTTTCCAGCAGTGTTTTGAGACCTCTCTTGAACAATTGTGATAGTCCTAATACTCATCTAAATTGGGAGTTTCAGTTCACCCCTATTCAAGACTTTATTGTTGTTCTACTTATTCCCTTAGTCTGAGTTCAGATCTGATATTAGTTGAGGGTTGTTTTACCATTGGGCTTTGTTTACCTAGGGTGAACCTACCTTACATTAGTACTTGGATGGAATGACAAAAACCACGTGCTCAACTTCAATGCCCTCAGATGTTTCCACGGGGTTGTCCACTAGTATGTCTTCTACCCTTTCTGTTTCAAGCTTGAGCTCTTCAAGCCCTTCTTCATCACTCACAGTCTCATCAACAACTGGAGTCATAACTAGGGTATAAATGCTAGGATTTCCTGTGTCATCTTCAACCGTTGTATCAATGTCAATAGTTATCTATGTTACAATTCCAGAATCCTGCAATCAAACCAAGGAAAGAAGGAAAAGAAGAAGACAGAAGAGAGGTGAGAGGTGAGAGGTGAGAGGTGAGAGCACAAATCAGTCCCAAAAGTGGGGAACTAACCTACGGCTCTGACCAGGATGATCTGCCGCTGGTCAGTTTGATATATATATAAGTTCCAATAGTCAGGCAGGGACAGGAATACCTACGCACCCTACGCTGATCATACCTAATACATAATAGAAAACGACAGGACTAAAATACCCTTACTCCTAAAACTTAACACTCCCCCTCAAGCTGGAGCATATACATCACTCACTGCGAAAACGAGGAGCAAATAGAGACTTAGTAAACATGTCTACCAACTGATCTAAGGAAGGAACAAAAGGAGTTGTCTTAGATTTTAAAATGTAACCACAAGCGTACGGATCAGTGTAGCTACGGGTCGAACACAGGGAGAGCAACCACTTTATTTTTTTGCTTCTTTTAATAATGCGAAAGTGAACCGATTAATGATTGTGATCTAATTCTGATTACCGTCCTAAACATATGTATCTAAAATAATTTCCTAACCATTCGTCATCTAAGAATTTAACTACACAAGCCACGCAATTAAAATTAAATAAATAAATAGCTGAAAATAAACACCCCACGCAATTAAAATGCAATGAAGGAAAAAAAATGCTGAAATAAAAATAAAGTAAAAGAAAGGGGATAAAGCTAGAGAGAGACTCACAAGTAGGTTTCTCTACTTATCCCGAGAGATGCATCATAATATGAGCTTCCCCACTTGACCAGAGAGTCACTCTTACAAGAGTTACTCTACTTGGCTTTAGGGAAAGGGAGACAATTAAAATAAAAACAATAAAATGATGGTACTATGGCTAGGAGGGGCAAAGCCAACACATACACTAGCCATGAACCTTGGGGGAAAGGGATAGAAATAATGTAACGATTGAAATTAAAATCCTAAATTAAGAAAGAAAGGGTAGTCAGAAGAGGGAATGAGAGGGGGGAGAGAAGACTACTGAAGGGTCCTACTTACTTGAACTTCAAGCCTTGAACTGAAAACTTGATCGATTTAAGATACTACCAGTACTAAAACCAGATCTGGAATAAACCAAATTTAAAATTTCTAGTACTAAAGAAAACAAATCTGAAGAAAAAAATTGAACTTGAAAGACATGCTTCATAGCTTGTTCTTGTCACCTAGAACTAAGCCTAGAACTAGAACTTGAAAATTACAACTTCAATTGTTTAAACAATAAAAATAAAAGACTGAATCAAAAACAAAAGTGTTTGCATTAATTGAATAAAAAGAACTTACAAAAGTGTTTAAAGCATAAACCTAGAACTAGAGCTAGAGAAAGAGAAAACTAGAGAAAGAGATAGAGCAACTAAGAAAAATCCCTAGAAGAAGAATGAAGTGCCTCCTCCCCTTGTGTTAATTATATTATATAAAGAATGGGGGAGGGAAGCTAACGATTTTAGCTTCTAAAAAAAAAAAATTTTTTTATCTTGTTGATGAGGTGGAGAGAGATCTATCTCTTTGGCCGATTTTTCTTGCTTGGATTTGGACAATATTCTATTTTAATTGGAAATTTCATCCATGCCCTTGTCTTTTCCTTTTTTTTTTTCTTCTTTCCTATTTTTTCTCTTTATTTTCTCTCTTCTTCAAACTTGCGTACAACCATCTTAGCCGACCTCCTTTAAGTGATGAGTATGAGAGAGAAAATCTTCTAAAAAAAACCTCAACAAAATGGCAACTAAGAAGTTTGAACTTGAGACCTCCTAATAAGGAAGGGATTTTGCACACCACAACTCACCAACTACGCTAGGTAGTTGTTGTTACCAAAAACGAATCTTCAATCACTTAAGGATGTGGTCCATCGATCCTTGTTGGCATTTGAAATATTCCTTATACCCTTGGGACAACTACAGATGAGCCGGTTCCGCATCTCAGTTCAGTTCTAATCTATTATTCTTCTCTGGCCCGAAAAGAATAATCACTTGTATGGTTGACCAAACGAATGTGTACTTGCAATTGAACACATCCATCTTGCTCAGAATTTCGTCCTCTTCGCAACCATGAAAAAAAAATAGGACCTCTTTACATGTAAAATTGGAGATATAGCGCCCAATAGTCCTTAAGGCCTTAAAAATATAAAACCTGCAAAAAGAGAATAAAACCCAAGGTAGCTCCATTCTAAACATGTAAAATGCATGTTTTACTACGCTAGATTTCACACATAAATGTGCTCATCAGGAGTCTTGACTAACTTCTTCTGAAGAGCATCACGAACAAAGTGGCAATCCACTTTAATATGTTTGGTCCTCTCGTGGAAGACAAGGTTACTGGAAATATACACAACTGCTTAGTTGTCACAGTACATCTACATAGGTTTAGTTACGGGAAAACCCACCTCCAAAAGTAACGATCGTAACCACATCAACTCAGCGGTTGTGAGAGCCATAGCTCTATATTCTACTTCAGCACTAGACCGGGCAATGGTAGTCTGCTTCTTACTTCACCATGTAACCAGATTACCTCCAATAAAGGTACAATAACCTGTAGTGGACCTAGAAGAGCCAGCCCAATCAGCATCGGAGTAGCCAACTGGATCCATATGCTAATTAGGGCCATAGATCAGCCCTTTACCAGGAGCACCCTTTACATACCGAATGATACGAATATATCTGCATCCCAATGTGCTTTCTGAGGAGACTGCATGAACTGACTAAGGATTCCAACAACAGAAGAAATGTCAGGTCGTGTGACCGTGAGACATATCAACTTGCCAACTAAACTCCTGTACTGAAGCGCACCCTGGAGAAGTTTAACATCACTCACACCAAACTTTTGGTGAGGATCCATAGGGATATCTACAGGCCTGGATGCAAGCATACTAGTATCAGATAGAAGATCCAACACATCCTTTGAGATAAATTGATCCCTTCTTGCATCTAACCACTTCAATCCTAAGAAAATAGTGAAGCTGACCTAAATCATTGGTCTGAAAGTGCTTCTGTAGGTAGTTCTTAACTTCAAAAATCCCTACTTCATCAATAACAATGAGGATAATATCATCCACATAAACCACTAAGATAACCAATTTATTACCTTTGCGATGAACGAAGACAGAGTGATCAAAATAACATTAGGAAAACCACACGTTACCACAGTATTACTAAATTTTTCAAACCATACCCGAGGGGAATGTTTAAGTCCATAGATAGCCTTGTGTAAACGACACACTCAACCTCTATTCTCCCCTGAGCAACATAACCAAGAGGTTGCTCCATACACACCTCTTCCTGCAAATCACCATATAAAAATGCATTATTGATGTCCAACTGAAACAATAGCCAATCACAGTGAACAACAAGAGAATAAGGAGGCGAACAAAGTTCAGCCTAGCAAGAGGAGAGAATGTCTCAAAATAATGAATCCCATATGTCTGAGTATACCCTTTGGCAACAAGACGGGCTTTCAACCACTCAACAGAGCCATCAAGATGATACTTAATAGTGTAAACCCAGCGACACTTCATTAAGTCCTTATTAGGAGGTAAATTTACCAAGCTCTAGGAGGCATTGTTGAAGAGAGCATCCATTTCTACATCCATAGAAATATTCCATCCATGGATACACAAAGCGCCAACATGAGTTTTAGGATGGTTTGAGTAGAAAGAGACAATACAAGTCCATGGATAGTCAATGGAAGATGAGACAGAGGAAAAAAATTATCATTGGGATACACAGCCATATATTTTTTAGTGCAAGTGCATGTACCTTTACGATGAGCAATTGGTAAGCCATCAGGGACAAAAGGGATAGGAGCTTCACCAAAGGAGGGTGACAGTGGATAGCGAATCAGCTGGAATAGCGGTATCGACACTAGGTTATCCGAGCTTCTACTGGCACTGATAAACCTGTAGAGGAGGTGTGACACTGGCATTAGGGACATCAGGGAATGGAATAAGAGTAAGAATAGGAGGTGGAGCTAGAGAAGTCCACTCAGTCCCGGACTGGGATGCCTGGGAAGAAAAAAATGGTGTGCCTTTGAAAAAGGACACAACAACACTGACAAAATTTCGGTGAGTGACTGGGTTATAGCACTTGTGCCCTTTCTGAGTACGGGAATAACCCAAAAAGATGCATTTAGTGGACCTAGGAGATAACTTATCGGACGGAGCATACAAGTTGTGAACAAAACAAGCAGCCAAAAACACGAGGAACCAAAAAACTTGGCAAGTTAGGAAAAACAATAGAAAATGGAGACCGATAGGAAAGAACCAAGGATGGCATGCGATTAATTAAATGATAGGCAATTAAAACCCCATCACACCAAAAAAAAATTGGAACATGAATATGTAACATAATTGCCCGTGCTACCTTGAGGAGATGCCGATTTTTGCACTCAGCCACCCTATTTTGCTAAGGGGTATAAGAGTAGCTAGTTTGGTGTATCATCCCACGGGCAGCACAAAAATCAGAAATCTCATTTTGGACATACTCTATCAGAACGAAAAATCTTAATTAAAATGCCAAAATGAGCTTTTATTTCATTAAAATTCTGAAACACAGATAAAAATTCAGATTGATCCTTTAATCATGGTTCAAGATCTCGGTGAGATCTCGTTAATATCTCATTTTTTTAAAAAGGCAGAAGAGATATATGGTGAGATATAAATTGTACACGAACTCGACCGAGATCTCGCCAAGATCTCTACTTTTTTTTAAGAAAAAACACCAAGGAGCAAGGATTTTGATGCTTTTGCTTGACAATCTCCATTCCTACACTCCCTGAAGCTTAAAGAGTAGAGTCTAGAGAATATTACCTCCTCATCCACATTTAGAGTTACTTCTCTTATATATGATGTCTTTTAAATTCTTATGATTATGTTGTGTCATGTGTTTATTATGGAATGTGGATTGTGGAATAGAGCATACTAGCCTAAGGTCCAAAGAGTTAGAGACTACCTTTTTTTTTTTGGATGAATAATAATATATAAACCCAAGAAGAAGAAAATATATAGGGGAAAAAAAGGGCTAGAAGGCCCGAGGGCATCAAAGGGAAAAATCCCAATTAAAAAAGACTGCCACTATTACATACAAACCCTCAAGGGGTTGAGGGGAGAATAAAATGGGGAAGATTCCAAGAATCAATAATATGCCTGTTTCTGGTGGAGGAGGGGGCTGGACGGTGAGGAAGGGAAGCTATTTTGGTGGAGACATCAAAAGAGATGCCTTTCCAAATCCCATCGAAGGAGCGAGAGTTGGCTGTCCATCTACGAAGGTTTCTCTCCATCCAAATGTGGTTAATGGTGGCACAAAAAGCAAGCTTACATATGGTATCACAAATGGTGGGGTCATGGTAGGTCATGTCAATCCAAAGCCATTCCCTACTAAGAGGTAAAATTCTTCTACGAGCTGGCCAGCAACTAGAAAGGACATTCCTCCAAATAGTGGAGGCAAGGGGACAGGAGAAGAAGAGGTGATCCACCTCTTCGGTTCCTTGCCAGCATAGGCAGCAGGTGAGCAGGACCAGAAAATGGCGGTGGATGAGGAAAGACTGCATGGGAAGGCAGTTGATCGGAGACTACTTACATAGTGTATGAAGTCAAAGTACAATTTTAGGTTTGATTTTAAAAAACTGATGCTTCCATTGTGTTTAAAAGGCCTAAAATAGGGTAAATACCAACTTTCAGGGGGCTACAAAGAGATCTAGCCACCTAGACCAACCACCGAGTCGATCGGGAAAAATATATGTTCTCTGTGAGATCTCGGCTAGATCTCTCTTTTTTGGATTGGCAAGATCTTGGGGCGAGAGTGAGATCTTAAACCTTACTATTAACATATACAACCATGTAAAACGAGAGTGGTCATCCATAAAAATCATAAAATATCGAAATCTAAACCTATTGTTGACTCTACAAGGACCCCAAACATCTGAATGTACTAACGAAAATAAAGACGGACTACGAGCTATAGAGAGAGATGGGAAAGACACACGGTGATGCTTTCCCAACTCACAGGCTTCACACTCTAACTTTAGCATAGATTTAAAACTAGGAAATAAAATTTTCAACCTACACAAGGACAAATGACCAAAATGCCAGTGCCATTGGACTGGAGTCACATCCCCAACGATTGTAAAAGCAGCAGAAGAAGTAGGAGTACCACAGTAAAGATAATATAAACCATCTTTTTGACACCCTACACCAATCGTCTTCCTAGTGTGAAGATCCTGAAAAACACAGTAAGAAGGAAAGAAAGTTACTAAGCAATTTAATGACCTGGATAACTGACTTATTGAGAGGAGACTTAATGGAAATTGGGGAACATGTAACACAGAGGACATGTGTTGAAGCACCATTTGCAAGAACAGATGTAGAGGTGGTACTAGAAGAAATAACTTAAACAAGGATGAATTACCAGTCATATGAGCTGAGGCCCCTGAATCAATTATCTAGGGGGTAGAAGTAGGGGTAAGGAGGGTTGATGTACCTGTATGAGCCAAGGTAGCAACGGATGCAGACGCACCATTGGATGTATTAGAGGATGCCTCAAGAGTTTGCAAATGCCTTAGCAATTTATTTATATCATCACGTAGACTGGTAGAACAATCTCCTGAAGAAGTCCACCATGTCAATGCCATCATCTGACACCGTATGATTGGCTAACTGGGTTGCCCACTTTGGCTTGCCATGCTTTGCCCCAACAAGTCTCAACAGTATGGTTGGACTTCCCACAGTAAGAGCATTGGCAAGAAGAACGATCAGATTAGTCCACTAGAACCCCGACTAGCAGACAAACGGCCTCCCCCATGACCTCGACCACGATTAGTAAGGATGAATTGTCTTTGGTGGACTGATCAAGTTTTGAAGAAGATGTAATACGCTAAAGTCTTGAGCAAGTATCATTCAGTGTAGGAACAGTGTTGCCAGCAAGTAAGTGACCCTTCACTGCCTTCGAGTCATTATTCAAGCCAGCTAGGAATTTGGAAACAAAGAATTCATTACGGTGAGCCTTTAGCTTGTCAATATCTGTAGTCAAGGGCTGGAAGACATTGAGTTCTTTAACCATTCCCCTGAAAGCATAGATATCATAGATATGAGTCATATTCTTCTCCTAAGAACATGTTTCCTTCAAATCACCCTATACACCTTTCGTAGTAGTGTGGAACATAACATTGGCAGTGACATCATGTTTCATACTATTCCACAACTAGATCCAAATTAATGCATTTTCCTTCATCCATTCATTATATCCCTTATCAGACGATGGAGGAGGATCAGAGGTAGTATATTGAAGTTTATCTATGGCTAAAAGATAAACCTTCACAGACTGAGCCCAAAGTAGGTAATTCGAACTTCCTTTGAGCTTGATAGAGGTAATCTAGACATTCACATTGTCCGAAGATGTAGTAGAGGCAGGGGTAGTAGTTTTGGGCTCAGCCATGAGGAACCAAAAAAGCAGAAAAGATAGGGTTGTAGATGAAAAAGCAAAAAACCACCTGCATACAAATCTCCATAACACCATAGAATGGATGATTCTAGTATAGAACAATATTATCAAGACCTGAACCCACCATAGTCATCACCAAAAACAATTACTAGAACCATAGGGATAAAAATCGATGAAGTATAAAAAAAACCCTGCTAAAATCGATTTGGGCAGAAGGATGGTGGCACCAATCCAAGGTCTTCAATCTTCAGTTTAGTAGCATCATATCACAATCCAAAAATATAAAAAACAATCACTCCATGTGATTTAATCCATAGTATATGCAGCAGTAAGCGATTGCACACCCGAAAGGTTCAACGGAAGAAAGAAATCAGCAGAGAGAAATTTATGAACTCTAGGTTTGATCACAGAGGCTCTGATACCATGTTACAATTCCAGAATCCTACAATCAAACCAAGGAAAGAAGAAAAAGAGAAGAAGAAAAGAAGAAGACAGAAGAGAGAAGAGAGGTGAGAGGTGAGAGGTGAGAGGCGAGAGCACAAATCAGTCCCAATAGTGGGGAACTAACATATGGCTCTGACTAGGATGATCTACCGCAGGTCAGTCCTTTGATAAATATAATTTCCAATAGTTAGGCAAGGATAAGAATACCCCTGTACCCTGCGCTGATCATACCTAATACATAATAGAAACGATAGGACTAAAATACCCTTACTCCTAAAACGTAACAATCTCCATCATTAGATTCCACAGGTACACAACCTAAGTGTTTTGGATTAGCCTCAAGTGTCACAATAACAAAGTTGGTGTTCTGGCAATATGGGAAAAATTTGGCAGTGATAACACTTGACATCTTCTTCCATAGTAGATATGGGTGCTTTACCCTTGTCTATTGTGGTTGATGGTACTTTGGTAGGAATACAGGTTGACTTGCCAACTGGCGCACAGGTCTAACATCTACAGCTAGCAGATTGAAATGCCAAGGGGTTGCTTTGAGTAGATCTTCAGCATTTATAGCCTTCACGAAACAATCTTTCAAATTATATATTTCGACCACACCCATCTTGTCGCTAATGTCAGCCCTCAATCCCAATTTTAAGTGGGATAGGAGTTGTTCATCTTCAACACCGGTACGGGAAAGCAAGTAATTGAATTTATCAATATATTCTTAAACTGACATCGTACCTTGCAGAATAGTGTTGAGCTGATAGTGAAGATGGCTACGGTAGGAATTAGGCAAGCACTTCTCCTTTAGAATATCTTTTATAGCTTCCCACATAGTTGGTTCCATAGGACGACGAGTCAATCTTCCTTCTTGTGTAAGCCACCAATCTTTGGCTCCTCCGGTGAGCTTACTATTGGCTAGCTGCATCTTTCATTCGATAGGTGAAACCACTTAAAGTAATCATCTAGTTCATTTATTCATTCGTGGAATGGGTGCTTCCCATTGTACACTTTTAAGTTCCATCTTCAAGCTTTCGTCTCACTTCTGATGATTGCCGTAATGATCTTCATCATCATCATCATAATAGTCAATGTTGAAGAGGAGGTCTAGGTGCAGGATTCATAGTAGATTTTTTGATGTAGATAAGGCTGTCAAAAGGAGGACACGAACTGACCAAACCATGGTTCAGTTCTGTCACAAGTCTGGACCTGGTTTAGTCCCATCGAGCCAGTCTTATTTGCCCCAATTTTGCACCTATGCTGGTCCACTCCTGCAGCCATCGAACCACCATAGCAGCCCCTTAATTAGTGCATATTTTACTTCCTTAATTGGTCTTCTAGAAGAGCCCTAGCAGCCAGCTCAAGCAAGCCTACAGCTTGCAGTCAAGCAGCTTCCACTTACTGTTCACGACTTCACGTAAACACTAACACGTGAGCAATATTTTGTCTTTTTGTCTTCTTATGGTTTGACTTAGTCAGCCATAGTTTTGAGTGAAGATCAAGTCCTCTAGCAGGTCCTTGTTAGTCTCTTATGTTTTCTTAATTTACAAGTCAATTTGTTAATAGTCTAAAGCTGTTAGTTTCCTTTTTCATGTTAATTTTCTATTTTGTATGGCTATGTACTCTCTATAAAGAGAGATTTCTATACCAAATTCGAAGGTTAATGAAGTTTATTTTGAGATGGATTAATCTATTTTTTTGTGGGATGCAGTTGGGTGAGAGGACCAAGTTGAGATGCCTAAACTTGAGGGGTGAGATGCCTAAAACCTAACCTTCTCTTCCCCCCTTCTCAACCCTCCATCGATTCTATTTTTCCCTTTTATTTCCTTTGTCTATTGCTGAGAGAGTGTGATTTAATCACTGATTGAAGACCTGAAGATCCATCATTGCTTCAGATTGAAGAACAGCCAAGGGAGACCAGATTGATCTTCAACCTGTTAGGGTTTTGAGGCTTGGATCGACCAAGCCCAGATCTCCACCTCCTGAACCCCAATCAGCCTCCTCTTTTGGGGGTCTATTCATGATCCTAGGAGGCCCACTCAACCCAAGTTTGGTGGCCAACTGAGCTACCTATCACCTGTTTATGCAGACCATACTTAGTTTCTTAATTGGGAACTTCTTCTCAGATCTCCCAAACCTGATATCAGGTTACAAAACCCTTTGGAGGGTTTGATGTTGAGATGACCGTAGTTAGTTTTATTTTTACCTTGGTGAAGTTTTATTATTTACTATTTACTGTAGTAAGTCTTGTAGATAGGGACGCTTAGTCAGCGTTATCCTATTTTCTTTATTTGATTTATTATAATCTTCTTAAAAATAAGAAAGGCCTCTATCATTATTGACAAGTCAAATCATTCCCTAATCTATGATTCTCAACTTGGTATCAAAGGCAAAAACCCTAAATTTTTTTTTTTTTTGTTTGGTTTTCTTCTCCAGCCATGGGGTCCCTTGCCTCCTAGTCTAGCATGGTAGACTAAACCGCGTTCCATGCAAACCTAACCCCTAACCCACTGCCCCTTCTCATCGCGCCTACTTCCGCCTTCGTCGCGACGTAGCTGCCTGTGCCTGCCTACGACTCGCCATCGTCGTCTCTCTTCTTGCCGCTGCCTTTTGCTGCCGGCGCCAACCCGCACCTGCTGCCATCGCTGCCTGCGCCTACCTGCACCTTCTTCCAGCGCCCCTTTGCGCCTGCCTTCATGGTCCACGTGTTCCTCTCTCTGAGCCATGACTACAGTAAGTGATGATGCTAAGGTTGTTGTTGCCTCCGCCAAGGCCTCTGATGGTCACCATTCAAACAATCGGTCCACTCTTCATCCTGGACCCATCAAACGTAATAGTCAGAACTACCTCACGTGGTCTCATGCCTGCCTCTTTACTATCCATGGGAACAACTTCTCTGGTTTTCTCACTGGAGACACTCCTCAACTGACTGATCTAGCTGCCGCTAACACTTGGTTAGCCAATGATGCCATTGTTTTGTCCTTTCTGATCAACTCTATGAGGTTTGCTATCAGCACAAGCTTTATCCTATTTAACTCTGCTAAGGATCTCTGGGACACAGTAAGGCAAACCTATTCTCAAGGGGAGAATTATGCTTAAGTCTATGAATTCATCATACGGTTTGTTCCACCAATCAGAAAGGATTATCTCTCTCAGCTTATTATTCCACCTTATGCAGCCTATGGCAACAGCTGGATTTCTATCACCCAGTCCCTATGGCCTATCCGACTGATGCTGGTACACTTCAGAAGAAGCTTGACATGGAACGGGTTTATTGACTTTCTGACAAGTCTTAATCTTGAATATGCTCAGATTAGGGTATAGATTCTAGGTCGCAAAACTTTTCCGACTCTTCTCCAGGCATATAACTTGGTTCTATCTGATGATCATCGTCGCTCTGTTATGCTACCCTCTATAGTTCCTGTTTGATATGAACTATTGGCTATTCAGACTGCTGAAATCCCGTCTAAGGGTTCTACCCCTCGGAAAACTGTTCAGTGTGATTATTGTGATTGCCCTCGCCATACTAAGGAAACATGCAGGAAGCTCCATGGTTGTCCCAAGGGCGGGCGTAACAGCAAAACTGGAAAACAAGGCCCCCAGGCCCATCTGTCTGAGTCTGTTGACAGTGCCTTTACTACTGCACCATTCTCTTCGGATCAAATGGCTGCCCTCAAGCAACTAATGACACAATTAGGCACTTCTCCTGCTCCTTCTCTTGTGTCCAACCTTGCTCAAATAGATAGTTTCCTTGTTTCTTCCTCTCATTCTCCCTTATAGTTACTTGATTCAGGTGCTACCGATCATATGACAAGTAGAGGTCTTCCATACTTATATTCCTTGTTTTGGTCGGGATAAGGTACGTGTGGCGGACGGTTCCTTGTCCCCTATTTCTGGTAAAGGTTTCATTTCCTGTACCTCCACAATTTCTCTTCCATCTATGTTGCATGTCCCAAAATTATGTGCTAATCTTATTTCCATTTATCATTTAACTAATGAGTTGAATTGTTTTGTTTAAATTTTTCTACACATTACCTTTTTCAGGATCTAGTGGTGCGTGCAACAATTGGGTATGGTCAGGTCCGTGATGGGCTTTACTACTTGGATTCTCCACCACCTGTGCCTCCTCTTGTGGCAGTGCATACTCTCCCTTCTGACAGCTCTCTCTCTCTCTCAACTCCACCAGTGGCACTGTCGTCTGGAACATCCTTCTTTTCATACTTTATGTCGTATGTTTCCTACTATAGTTAAACATTGTGTTTTGGAACAACATAAGTGTGATGTATGTGAGTTTGCTAAACATACACACACCTCTTACTTTCCTACTAAAAATAAAAGAGATATTCCTTTTTCCATTATTCATTCAAATTTGTGGGGTCCTTCTCGAACAATTGATAGGAATAGCTTTCGTTGGTTTATTACTTTTATTGATAATTGTACTTGTCTGACATTAATATATCTGTTGCATAATAAGTCTGATGTCTTCTCTTGTTTTCATGCTTCGTACCTAGTTTGATGCCACTGTACGAGCCCTTTGTAGTGACAATGGCACTAGGTATATAGATGGGAAGTTTCAGAAATACCTTGATCCTCAAGGCATTCTCTCCCAAACATCTTGTGTTAGGACACCTGAACAAAATGGGATCCCGAAGCACAAGAATCGTCATCTCCTTGACATTGCTCGGGCTCTAATGTTTGCTACTGGTGTTCCTAAATAACTCTGGGGTGATGTCGTTCTTACTGCTGCCCACCTTATTAACCGGGACCCCTCTAGTGTACTTAACTTTAAGCCCCCTATTTCTTTTCTCCCTGATCCTATAATTGTTTCTAGTGTTCCTCCTCAGATATTTGAGTGTGTCTGTTTTGCCCATAATTCATCTCTTTCAAGGTCCAAGCTTGATCCTCGGGGTCTCAAGTGTATTTTCCTTGGTTATTTGGCTTCTCAAAAGGGGTATAAGTATTATCACCCTCCTACCCATCAGTTGTAAGCATGGCTTGAAGTATCTCCGATACCGATACGATACCCTCCGATACGTATCTTAAATTTAGCCGATCGACACGATACACACCGAAACGATACATGGAATTTTTTAAATCCTTTTGTATTAATATATATATATCCTACGATACATACCGATATGCATCAATATACCACCAATACACATCGATACGATACGATATGCACCAATATGACTTTATGAAAAATATAAAATCGAGGTGAAATGTACGTTTCGGTATATATCGATACGTATCGGTGAGTATCAGTGTGTAGTGATCGGTACGTATTGGTGAGTATCGATCGGTACGTATCGGTGAGTATTTGTACATATCGGTGAGTATCAGTATGTACTGATACAGTGCGCTACGGTCATATAATGGCCAAGATGGGTAATTTTTCAGAAAAAATACTATTTTTTAAGGGGTTTTTGTTCTAAAGTTGTTACCAACCATATTTCTCTCTAACTAAAGTGGAAATCAAGGTTGGGAACAAGGATTTTACATTTATGGGACAACTACAAACCTTGACTTCTTAGTGCGATACCCTCAATTTAGTGTTTATGCATAATACATGTTATCAATAGCTTTTTTTAACAAATTCTTTATGCAAAATTGTTTAAAAAAATGTTTCCTATCCATTTATGTGTGTATCTTTAGCATATCTTAGCGTATCTCCGATACGATACGATACCTTTCGATACGTATCTAATTTTGGCAGACCGATATGACGACCGATACCGATACTTTAATCCTTGGTCGTATGTCACCATAGATGTCACTCTTAATGAGCCTGAGGTGTATTTCACGTCACCTCTTCAGGCGGAGAGTCTCGAGGAAAAGCCTCCTTTTTGTTATTGATACGTCTCATATTCAGGGTATGCCTACCATTCAAGGGGAGCCACCAGATCAACATGTAAGAGATGTGATCACTTACACTCGGAGGTCCAAGGAACAAGAAGCCAAAGAGCAAGACACCACTGGCAACTAGCCATACCCTTCTGAAGCACCTCTCTCAGATCCATCAGTATCAGGTACACTTCTCTTATACTTGATATTGTACATGTTATTTCTTCAGAGCCTTACATACTTAATATTATAGTTAAAAGGGGTATAAGTGTTATCACCCTCCTACTCGCCACTTGTATGTCACCATGGATGTCACTTTTCGTGAGTCTGAGGTGTATTTCACGTCACCTCTTCAGGGGAAGAGTCTCGAGGAAGAGCTTTGTTTTGTTATTGATACGTCTCCTATTCAGGGTATGCCTCCCATTCAGGGGGAGCCACCAAATCAACCTGTAAAAGATGTGATCACTTACACTTGGAGGTCTAAGCAACAAGACGCCAAGGAGCAAGACACCACTGGTAACCAGCCATACACTTCTGAAGCACCTCCATCGGATCCATCAATATCAGTTAATACTTCTTCCTTACTTGATATTGTACCTGTTACTTCTTCAGAGCCTCCCATACTTAATATTATACCTTTGGCTCCTATAATGGACGATCTTCCTATCGCTGTTAGAAAAGGAGTTTGTTCTTGTACCAAGCATCCCATCTCCAATTTTGTTTCCTATGCATCTTTATCTCCCTCCTATAAGGCCTCTGTTTCTTCATTGTCTTCTGTGTTTATTCCACAGGGTTGGAAGGAAGCCATAAATGATCCGAAGTGGAAAGCTGCAATGGTTGAGGAAATGCTGGCATTAGACAAAAATGGTACCTGAGAACTTGTTCTTCCCCCTCAAGAGAAGAAATTAGTTGGGTGCAAGTGAATGTTTACAGTCAAGTAGAAAGCTGAGGGAACAGTTCAACGGTACAAGGCACATCTGGTGGCTAAGGGCTTCACCCAAACTTATGGGATTGATACCAGTAAACCTTTGCCCCAGTTGCAAAGATGAACTCTATCAGGGCATTGCTATATGTTGCTGCAAATCTAGGATGGAATCTTCAACAATTGGATGTCAAGAATGCATTCTTGAATGGAGATCTTGAAGTAAAATTTATATGGATGTTCCTCTTGGCTTTGCCACTCCTTCCAGCGTCAGACGTGTCTGCAAGTTGAAGAAGTCGTTGTACGGCCTCAAGCAATCTCCTACGGCATAGTTTGGCATGTTCATAAAAGTTATGATAAGCTTTGGCTATAGACAGAGTCAAGCTGATCACACCTTGTTCACAAAGGCGAAAAGTAACCAAGTCACTACTTTGATTGTTTATGTTGACGATATTGTGATTACTGGTAACAATAATGGGATCTCCAACCTTAAGGCCTTACTAGCAGCAGAGTTCGAGACCAAGGACCTAGGACCACTTCGGTATTTCCTTGGGATTAAAGTGGCTAAATCTAACAGAGGTATCTTCATTTCCCAAAGGAAGTATGTTTTGGATCTCCTTAGTGAAACAAGTATGCTTGGGTGCAAGCCTGTGGATGCCCCTATGGAGGTCAATCATCACCTGAGCAATGCAATGGGTGACTGTTGATAAAGAGCAGTACTAGAGACTTCTTGGTCGTCTGATCTACCTATCCTACACCAGACCCGATATTGCTTATTTTGTGGTTATTGTTAGTCGTTTCCTTCATGATCCCAAGACACCTCACCTTGATGTTGTGTACTGGATCTTAAGGTATTTGAAATCCTTCCTGGAAAGGGTATTTTGTATTCTAATTAGGGGCACTTGAAGATTGAGGCCTTTACTAATGCTGACTGGGTTGGATCTATTGATGATCGGCAATCTACCTTTGGGTATTATACTTTCCTTGTAGGGAAGCTTGTTACTTAGCATAGCAAGAAACAAACCGTGGTATCTGGGTCTAGTTCTGAAGCCGAATATCGCGCAATGGCCCAAGAGATTTGTGAGCGAGCCTGGCTTAAGAGCCTACTGAGTGATCTTCGAG
Source organism: Macadamia integrifolia (assembly GCF_013358625.1). Lineage (NCBI taxonomy): Eukaryota > Viridiplantae > Streptophyta > Magnoliopsida > Proteales > Proteaceae > Macadamia > Macadamia integrifolia. The sequence goes on from NC_056566.1 coordinate 23,917,506, forward strand.
TTACTGTTGAAGGTCCTATGCGTCTGTATTGTGATAATAAGGCAGCCATCAGCATCGCCCACAACCCAGTTAAGCATGATAGGTCCAAGCATATTGAGATTGATAGACACTTCATCAAAGAGAAGATTGACCAACGGAACATTCCCTTTGTTAGTACTGCAAATCAGTTAGCTGATGTGTTTACCAAGGTTGTTCAATGTAAGGCATTGCATCCTCTCATTTCCAAGTTGGGCATGTATGATATATTTGAATCAACTTGAGGGGGAGTTTTGAGACTTGAGATGACCGTAGTTAGTTTAATTTTTACCTTGGTTAAGTTTTATTATTTACTAGTTACTATAGTAAGTCTTGTAGATAGGGACGCTTAGTCAGCGTTATCCTATTTTCCTTATTTGATTTATTGTAATCTTCTTATAAATAAGAAAGACCTCTTAGTCAGTGTTATCCTATTTTCCTTATTTTATTTATTGTAGATAGGGACGCTTAGTCATGCTCTCTCTGTAAGATCATGACTGTGAGCCCCCTCAAGAAGACGCATTCCACGATCATCACTCCAAAAGAAGCCAGAAAAAAAAAAGAATAATCAATCTCAGAATACATTTCACACTTCCGGCCAGCTTCAAGCGAAGTACCTAAACCCTCAGGCCTCTGGTCTGCTGCCGTCGTCTTTGCCCGATGGTCAAAACATATTCTCGATCCTAGAGCTATCAGATCCAAACACTGAAGTTACTCCAAGTTGTTCTCTGCCATAATCGATCGCCTATGGTACTTCGATAGTTCTTCCCATTTCGGTCTCTCTACCTCTGGATAGCCAAACAGGATAGCCGATACCTTTGGACCCTTCAAACCTTATTCCCAAGCCCTCTCTACCCCCTCTGCTTCCTCTGCTAGTCTCCGCTTCTCCTCCTACGAGAATTTCTCCTTTGAACCCAAACCACAATCCCACTTCCTTAAGCCAATCTTATTCCCATCCGTTAAACCTAGCCTCTCCTAAACCAGCCCAAGTGAACTAGACTAACCCTAAACCGCCATTTATACCTCTTAACCAATTCCTCTCAATCCACCTCCTTAATAAGTTCTCTATATTCCCACCCGACAACCCCTCTACCCAGGTAACTTATACAACCCAACCTATGTGTTTAACCAGCCTTCCACTTCAAAACTCCAACCTGACCAGCCTAGCCCGACTCTCTAACCTGACTCTCTCCTCTTCACCCGACTAGGCTACTATTGCCCACCCCTTGTGTCCCTCGCCGCCTTGCACTAACTCATCCTTCACCTACCCTCTTGCTATCCCATCATCACCGACCTCCTCTGTTGCAGCTCCGTTATGCACAACTTCCTCCTTGCATCTCCTTGATGCCTTACCTCTTCCCAACTGTTGTTTCCGCCATCCTCGGAAGGCCCCTGCTCCATCGTGGAAGGTTTATCTGCTCCCCTGCGGACCTTGGAAGGTCCATCAGAATTCTACATCAGCAACGAAGACCTTGATTCATCTAAATTGTCCTTGGAAGGTGTCAATTTTCCCTGTGACAATTTAGATACCTACCCTGCCACTACATCCACACCTGAAGGCCCCCTGCTCTCTGTAACATAGCTCCCTGCATTGACCTTGATACTTGTTGTCCTCTATGACAAACCTTAGAAGACATCTGCGACCATTGCAAGATTGCTACCTCTGGCCCTCTGCATACTGAAGCTGATCCTTGCTGTACCGGATCCATGATTGAAATTGTTCCAAGGCTTGCACCTTTGGCAGACACATTGGATACGGTCCTTAAAGATTCTAACCCATCTATCACCCAGGACACCATTAACAATTCTGTCCCCACCACCTCCTCCCACAGGAAACAAAGTAAAAAAAAACCCCTCCACCTCTACTAAGTCTTTAACCAAATCCAATGCTTCCATTGCCTCCTTTGTTATTGGTTACAGCAGTAGGCCCCCTAAGTCAATCCTCCCATTCCTAAGACTCCCCAATGCTCTTCCAAGCGTCCGATGCCCCCACCCCCGGTTCCTAATGATTCCTTGGACAATATGGAATGTTTGAGTTCTCAATTCCTCGGCAAAGTAAGCTGAAATCAGATCCCAAATCCGCTCTGCTAAGTCCAATCCCTGTTGTCTTCTTGAAACTCGTGTCCTGGAGGCTAATGCTCCTCGAATCGCCTCATCAATTGCCCCCCACTGGTCTTTGGAGTCTAACTCTATAGCCCGAATGGCAGAATTTGGATCCTATGGGACCGCTCCTTCCTGTTCATCCCCTGTCTCTCCTGCATATCTCTATCTCCCACAATTCTGGTCCCTTCATCTGCTTGCTCTCTATTGTTGATGCTCATAATAGGCCGTCCCTTAGACTCCCTCTATAGTCTGACCACCTCTCCTTAGCCCCCTCTTCCGGTTCTAGACCTTGGGGCATAGCTGGAGATTTCAATGTAACCGCTTCAGCCATTAAAGCATGCAAGAAACCCCATTTATCTTCAGGCTGTTGATTCTTTCAACGACAGCATAGATGATCTCAACCTGACTGACCTTAGATGGTCAGGAGCCAAGCTAACTTGGCATAATAGAAGATCTGGGATTCACCGTGTGGCTTGCAAACTTGAGAGGGCTCTTGTAAATGAAGCCTAGCTTGACTCCTTCTCTTCTTCTCATGCTTGCTTTGGTCTCCCTAGGACTTCGGACCATAGTCCCATCTCCATCCATATTCTCCCCTTCCGTTCCTTTGGTCCCAAGCCTTTCAAATTCTTTGACAAGAGGATTTCCCATCCAAGTTTCCAAGCCCTTGTCCATAGTGCTTGGAACATTCCCACCCCTCGCCCCCTTATCCCCTCTCCTTACTTTTGCAAAAAAGCTCAAGAACGTTAAAGCCACCCTCAAGCTTTGGAATACTTCCACCTTTGGGAACATATCCTCTCGAGTCTTTAAAGGTAGGGAAAAGCTTCACTCCATTCAATCCAGACTCCAACTAGATCTTCTCAACTCTATCCTGGATGAGGAAGAAAAATCAGCAGCTTCTGATTTGTTCTTGCTTCTGGATCAAGAAGAATCCCTTCTTCACCAGAAAGCCCGCATCAAATGGCTTGATCTAGGGGACTCCAACTCGGCTTACTTCCATCGTTCTCTTTAGGCCAGGAACAATGTTAATACCATTCCCATGCTTACTTCTTCGGGGATAGATCTCTATTCCCCTGATCTCATCAAGGCTGAAGCGGTCTCCCATTTCCAGAGACTTTTTAACCCTGCTTCCACCCCTCCCCTCCCTCATCCCCCCCAATCTCCTCAACAAATTTATTCCTAATAACCTCCTCCCCTTCCGCCAATCAATCCCCAATGAGGAAGAAATCATCTCGGCCATCCTTTCCCACAAGGCCAATAAATCCTCCGGCCCTGATGGTTTCAGTATGGGCTTCTTTTTGCCTGCTGGAATACCATTCGCAATGACCTCATTTTGGCAATTCGTAGTTTCTTCTACAATCCAAACCAAATCGATGGGATTAACCACACCTTCCTCTGCCTCATCCCTAAAAAGGAAAGTGCCATTTCCATGAATGACTTCAGACCCATCTCTCTTTGTAATTTTCTTTATAAATTCATTGCCAAAATCCTAGCAAATAGGATTTAAAAAGGCATTGACTCTCTTGTCAGTCCCAACCAATCTACCTTTATTACGAGAAAGATCATTGTGGACAACATCATCCTTTGCCATGAGATTGTTCAGAGCTTTGACCATAAGTCTCACTCTCCCGCTGCCCTCCTTAAGATCGACATTCATAAAGCATTTGACACGATTAGTTAGGACTTTGTTACCAATGTTCTGCCCCAAATGGCCTTTCCGCCCTCTTTTGTCCTCTGGATTTGCGTTTGCATCTCCTCCCCAAAATTCTCGGTCCTTGTGAACGGCAGCCCGGATGGCTACTTCCCCTCTGGGAGAGGAATCCGCCAAGGCTCCCCCTTTCTCCTCTTTTATTATCTCTTGCTCTTGAAATCCTTTCTCGCTCTATCGAATCTGCTACCTTCAGTCCATGTATTTGAATTGGCCCAGTACCTTAGTCCTCCCTGCTTCAGTGATCAAGACTTATGAGGGTCTCTTGTGCTCCTTCCTTTGGAAAGGCTCTGATTCCTCCAAATTCCCCAGACCCCTCAGCTGGAAGAAGATATGCCTTCCCAAAATTGAAGGTGGGTTAGGGATTAGGAGAATTCAGGATGCAAATTCAGTTGGTATCCTCAAGTTTATCTGAAAAATTGTGTCCAAACATTAAAGTATATGGGTGATTGGACTCTTTCTGGCCTGCTTAAACATAACTCTCTTTGGACGGCCCGCTCTATCTCAGATCTATCTTGGAAGATTCTCGAGAATAGGCCCATTGCCCTAGCTGCCATTTCCTACTCCATAAGAAATGGTCAGTCTACTTCCCTTTGGAAGGACCCATGGCACCCTTCGGGCATCTTATCTCAGTTAATAACCCCTAGAGACATACTCTTCCGGTCTCCCTACTAATGCAAGAGTCTCCTCTATCCTTTCTCCTAATGGATGGTCCCCCCCCCCTCTTCTACCCCTCCACTTTCTGATCTCTGGTCCTCCTTTCCCTCTATCCCCCCTGGTCATAGAAGAAGGGAAGACAAATGTATCTAGCTCCCCTCCTCCATAGGATCTTCTCCTCTGCCTCTACTTGGACCTATGTCTGCAACCCCTCCCCATCTGTCCCCTGGCATAAGTTAGCCTGGTTTAAAGGGCATATTCCCAGACATAGCTTCACCCTATGGCGATGCTTATCCAACTATCTTCCCCACCCAATCCTTCCTCATTCACCGTCAAATCCCAGTTAATCCTTCCTGTTGCCTTTGCCCCTCGGGTACTGAGGATACCCCTCATCTCTTCTTCTCTTTCCCATTCTACTCCCTTGTCTGAAGATGTTGGCCATCTCGAAGAACCATTCTCCCCCTTGACCGAGAATCGGCTTAGGTAGACATGACATTCTCGGGTTCCTCCATTTGTGACACTGTTGGAAAATTGGCTTTCTGTGCTACTATAAACCATCTTTGGATGGAACATAACATCTATAGATGGACCCCCTAAATCCCGTTCTCAGGATAAGGTTTGGAAAGCTGTCTACTTTTATGTTACTTCCAAAGCCCAAGCCCTTCTTGGCCGCCACCCTCGCCCGGTCCCTATCTCCCCAAAAAACTCCCTCATCATTAACCCCTGGAACATTCAGGTTGATCTCATCCAACCCTCTTGATGGTGCTGGCCTTCCCCCCCCCCCCCCCC
>NC_056566.1:23922794-23945637 GCF_013358625.1 Macadamia integrifolia
CCCCCCCCCCGCGGCTGGTTTTGTTGCTTGTTTTCGTTTGATTTTGTCTTTTTTTAGCTCCCCTTGGGTCGGCTTCTCCTTGTTGGCTTAAGCCTTCCCTCCTCTCCCCTTTTCCCCTTGTATATTCTCTTCTTTTCTCGTTGGTAATGAATTATTTATTCATCCAAAATAAAATCTATCATTATTGACAAGTCGAATCATTCCCTAATCTCTGATTCTCTACTTTTGATCAGCACCATAAGAGGAGCAATTGACCAGAAGTTGAGCTCCATCAGAGGTCCATACAGCCAGCTGCAGCATCTCTGCTATTCAGCATGAATTCTGTGAGTTCCTTTGGTCCTCTGATCTGTAAATCAGATCTGGTCCTCGGATTGGAGTTAGAAAACAACTGGGGTTTTTCACCTTAGTGAACCAACCTTACATCATCATTTGTCTCCTGTATGAGCCGACAACTCCATCTCTTTAATCTCTTATTCCATGGATGCTATCTTCTCAGACAACTATTGGACAGCTTGAAGAATAGCATTAGAAATATTACCGGCAGCTTGGTTGGAGCCTTCATCCGCCATAGCTTTAATACCAATTACAGTTGTAATCAACCCAAGATAAAGACTAACAAATAGGCAAACAATAGACACAGTTATGGTTAGAAACTATAACTGAGAAACAAAGCTTAAATTAGATCAAAACTTACATAAATTGTAACTCACAAAATAGGACTTAGTTGAGCCTGAAATTTAGATCGAAGGGAGGTCTTATATGGGTAAACAAACCCTCAGAATATGATCAACTTCTGATGGCTGGATTGAGATTTATGCTGTTTGCATGAAGAGGAAACAAATGGGAGAAAACCAATAGCCACTGCTTCAAGCCTTGGATGGGCTCCCAAGGCTGGTCGAGTGTCACTCTCGGGCTGCTGAACAAACCCCCAAAAGCATGGTCTGATCTGATCACAAGGTTGGGAGAAGCAGAGATTGAGCTACTGCCAAGAAAAGTTCTTCCCATGGCTACCACAGGACTTGAACTGAGCAGAAAAACAGAACTGATTTTGGTCTACTCAGACAGTACTTAATTACTCCAACAATGAAAATAAATAGAAAGAACAGAAAAGAAATCGATGCAGGGATGAGAAGGGGGAAGAAGAATGGTAGTTGGTTCAGGCCTCTCAGCATCTCAAGGCTGTCCCCCACCCCTCAGTCGACTCTCTCGGCCATAGAATAAACTCCTCAATTTTCATCAACTTCCCAAAAGGCTACAATTGCTTCTCTTAAATAGGCTTGAAAGCCCTTACAAAATTAGGAAACAAATAAAATAGGAAACTATAGCAAAAAGGAAACTCTTATGGAAAATGAAACTAACCCTATCTAAAATCTTTCCTAATTGAAAACTATTGCTTTGACAATAAGAATAAGACATAAAAAGGAAACTAAGTCCTTGTTCATCTAGAACTTCCCCACTTCTTCTCCCCCAGCTGTACCTTGCTGACCAAGGCATATAATGAGACAACCAGAATCGGTAAGGGAGATTTTGAATCTTTTAGAAGCTGCCTTCACTCCCAATCGACAGCCTTGCTGCCCAAGGTATTCAAGCTGCTCAACAGGCTGGAGTAGTGACAATTAGGGTGCTGCTCAACAGCCTGTGATAGGATGAAATATGACCCAAATATTGAGTCCAATATTGAATCAACTTTGACCCCCTTTTAGAGCTTGATCTACATCAAGAGAAAGAACACACACACAAGAGAGAGAGAGAGAGAGAGAGAGAGAAGACAAGAGGGAAAGATTGAGCCAGCGTGAAACTCAGATTGTATTCCTCTCGCTGGACTGTGTTTTATTTATAGAAAGCCAAATATCAAATTACAATCATAAACAGAATAGGAAAGCTAGATAGAACAGGAAACTAACAACTCAAGATAAGTAATAACAAATCTAACCACTTAACTAAAGCTTGCTCACGATAGAGACAACACATAATAAAAATATTAATAGGAACAAGAATGGTTAACATATAAAACGTATATTATTAGACAACTCTCCTTTTCTCATTAGAACATTTGAGAAGCATTTATGATTAAACAGATTCCGTTTAGCCAATCACAATATGAGAATTAACGTCAACCCATATAAAAGGATTAAAATTACCATGCATCGCATCACATATTTCTATACCAAATTGATAAAATGCACTCACCTATTCCTTCCGAATATCTCTACACCTTTGGCAAAGAGGCTTTTCTCAATAGCTTTCCAAGATTTATCACCAGCTAGTTCATGTCTATAGGTGCTTTCCTCAACAAACTCCTCTTCCCTCAGGATATCCTTACTAATAGTCCTAGTTGCATTCTTATTATCTTCAGATGGTCCACGGGCTTCAGCTAACAAAACATTTTGACTGTCCTGAACTGGTGATTCCATCCTTCTAGACTTTCTTGTAATTGGAGAGTTTACTTTTTGTTGTGACGAAGAACTAGCATCTTCATTTTCTTTACGTGAATTAGATCTAAGTTTCATATCTCTAGGCCGAAGACATCCATCCGCAACAGAATCAAAATCAGAAGCAACAGTTTTCTTCTGCCTCTTGCGCATGCTTTTAAGAACAAGCTCAGCAACTCGCTTACTGTTTCTCTTACGGACTTCACATTTCCCCACAAGCTTTCTTTTAGGGGGAGTTGAAGAGTGGTGGACTGAAGGGCTGTCTTCCCTTGGTTTTATCTCTGAATCACTGCTTTCTGACATATTTCTTCCATTGGATGACGCACTTTCACTCTGGTTAGACTTCTGCCCCTTACCAACAGATGAACCATTGGTTTTCTTTCTTGGTGATATACGAGCCCCAGCACTAACAGAAGAATCAATAGGTTTTTCTTGAAAAGAATCATGGACAGGAGAGCTAGCTGTGGCTATACTTGGCTGTTTCAAGGCCTGAAACGTAATTTAATTAGGAACAATATCTAAACTTATGTTCAAAGAAAACATTTAAGGAGCACTGGATACAAGGTAAACTAGAGCAATCAGGACCAGGATATGATTTTTTTTTTTTTTTTTTTTTTGGGGGGGGGGGGGCGGGTGGGGTGGGGTGGGTTACAAAAACCAGCATATTTAAATACATACTAGTTGATAACAATTACTGCCACATGGAACTTTTTCCTCATCTGAACTGCTCCATGGAGTTTGCTTTTCTGCCTGATAAATGTGAACAAAAAAACAACCACATTAAGTATTGGAAACATAGACAACATTGCACTATAGAAGATCAACTTACGGGGAAAACAAGATCCTGAGAACATCCATGTAGTCTACAATCAAACACCTGCCAGAGTTAATTTAAGGACTGCATGAGAAAGTTATTACTGAAAAAACACAGGTACACATCATGCTGATAAATAAAAATACAAGGAAAATTTTCTTGTACCACCCCTAAAAATATTCATAATTTCCTTTAACCCCCAAAATTTGAAAAAAGATCTCATACGTCCCTCACTTTCATAAGAAAATTTCTAATAAATCCATTCCGTTAGAAGAAAATAGTTAAGCGGTGACGTCAGCAGTTTACTATTGTCTAAATGGCTATACTTGTCATGACCCAAACCCAGATACAGGTAAAGGTACAGCCCTCGCAGGCATTGATCAAATGATCCAAAACATTCACCCAAAAGCAGGCATATGACTATATGAGAACTCAAAAAAAATTCAAGTGTCAACAAAATAAAACAACTAATCATAGATAAAATATCTCAAGGCGCGTTCCCAAAATTTAAATTAAAAAAACACTGTCAGAGTTTACATGAAACAGCATCCTACTACAATCATTTACTAAAGTAAAATAAACTAATAGAAAGCTTCAGGTTGCCCTCGAACATGCTGCATCTCGTACCACCAATCTACTCCTCTGAAATGTCATATTTAATGGAGTAAGCTCACATCCCAGTAAGATAGAATGTAATGAGGAAACAACACAGAAACAACAAACAACATACAATGATTAAAAATGATTTCTTTGACTTTTCAAAATTATCTTTATATTTAAACACAACCATTTGCAAGAATCCCATTTTTCACACTTAGCCAGCATTGGGGGAAGTGGGCTGCTACCATTCCAGGATATGAGAGGGAAACTCGGCCCCCACAAATCACACAATCACACTTCATCACCACTCTGTGACTAAATATACACCATTGTGCATAGTGGGTATAAGTCCCGCAGCTCAATGGGACACCCCTCTCTGGTCCGGTACGGAGCAATCCACTTTCCCTCTCACACTTTCACAAGTTCACATTCTCATAAAACCACATTTTAATCATAATAATAAACGCATAATCAACTTTTTACAAAGAATGTTTAAAACAACCTCCATGTTGACTCAAAATCCCTTTCAGCATAATTTACTATCTAGCACATAACACAAGCCACATATGAATATAACTCAATCCCTACATATAAGTAAACATAACGTCAATCATAAGGTTACAATATTCAATAGGCCCTTATAGTCATCTCATACAAACATAAGTCAAACATAACACACGCTATGGTGTACACTTACTATAATTCCACTTACTTCCATTTGCAAAAGTGTTATCTCCCCTTTGAGTCCCAAGCATAGTTTTTAAGGCGGTAAGGCGACGGAGGCATTTGAGGGTATTTCGGAGCGCCTTAGCGATAAGGCGGGCATAAAGTGTCGCCTTATTGACTAAAGCGTTCCTGTGTAATTTTTTTATAAAACCAATCTATTTGGCTCAAATCCTAGTTGAATCCTGTTACTCATATGTTAAATAAATATTAAAGGTTCATATTTATACCAATGTAAGATATTCATCAAGAAAACAAATCAATAAAGTGAATAAACTAAGTTCATCTTCATTAATCATCAATCATCATAACATATTAACATATAATATAAATATATAATTATGAGCAAAATTATAAAAATAAAGAAAAGAAGACATAAAAAATACAAGTATTTATTATACTTACCTCTATGATGCCAAAATGAGTGCCTAAGCCCTAAGATCATCCACTATATTTCTACTCCTGTCAATGAAGAATGAAGCTCACCGTTGTCAGAGCAAAATGGTCGCCTAGATAAGTGGTTCTTCCTTGTTCCTTGATTCCTTGATTCCTTCTCAAAGCCCTTTCTTAAAACCCTTGACAAAATCCAAACCATGTTTGTGATTCGTGTTTTTGTTTTGTTTGTTTTGGTTATTTTTGGTGGAGTAAAGTTGATCCCATAAATCTCAAGTATTAATAAAATCATACACCTACCAATAAAAAATCTATATTTGGAATCTTCATCAAGTAATTTTAAAATGTGTTTAAAAAAAAAAAAAAAAAAACCCATAAGGCGCCACTTCACGTAAGGCGGAGCACTGCCTTACCATCTCTAGACCGCATCAGCGCCAAGGCGCTAGTAAGGCATCGCCTTAGCAGCGCCTTAAAAACTATGGTCCCAAGTGTCCAAGAGGTCCCGATCTGAAATTAGTAATACCCTATATTAATTACTATCTCGCCCAAGATTTGGGTCCCATAATGCGTCTCAAGTAAAGAATAAAGGTCTTTAATTGATTTAGGTCCCAAGAAAATATCTAATTAGTTTAATTTGGGTCCCCATATTGGGTCCCAAAAAGAATATTATATTTGGTCCTGATAGAATAAGGATTAGTGTGCCGTAAGGGCATATTGGGGTTTTCCCCCCTCCACCGACCCTAATTAGAGTGGGCGGCTGGATGGGGGTATAAATGTATGATTGTAAATGCTTCATTTATTCTGTTTTGTACTCCTATTATGACTATCATAATTTTATATTATAAACAGGGGACTTGTGTAATCAGTTAAAAACATACAAGCATTCTCCCATTCTTTCTACTAACATGGTATCAGAGCCTAATTTCTGATCTAGGTTTTCAGTTTCTTAGCAGACCTTAACCTTCACCTTCCCTTCCATTACCATTTTTAGCCTCCATCTTATCCTACCTTTGTCCCTGTTAGAATCCCAGATTCCTATAACCAAAACTAATAAACTAGAAAAAGAGAAGAAGAAAGAAAGGAGAAATCACAAGTAGTTCCCAAAACTTGAGAACAACCTGCGATCTGTCCAGAATAACTGATCGTAGGTCTCTTTAAGACTATATATTAAAACCCATAGAGAAAGATTACAAATGTACCCCCAAATACACAACCACGACCCTAAGGGAGCAAAGCAGGTCCGATAGGACAAGTATGCCCCTATCAGACCTGTCCAGATGGCGTTAATCCCGATACACGGGATTAGCTCTGTTGTGAAGACAGCGATAACTTCAACACTAATTAGCGTTGTTGTGAAGACAGCTATAACTTCAACACTCCCCCTCAAGCTAGAGCATACACATCACCCATGCTCAGCTTGGTACAACCACTGCGAAAACTAGGAGCTAACAAGGACTTAGTAGACATGTCAGCTAGCTAATCCGTTGAAGGAACAAACAGAGTCTCAACCAGCTTCTTCAAAACAGCATCACGAACAAAATGGCAGTCCACTTCTATGTGTTTGGTACTCTCATGGAAGACCGAATTACTAGCAATGTAAACTGCAGCTTGGTTGTCACAATACAACTTCATTGGTTTGGTCACTAGAAATCCCAACCCAAGAGTAACGACCGCAGCCACATCAACAATGGTATGAGCCATAGCTCTGTACTCTGCTTCTGCACTAGACCGGGCAATAGTAGTCTGTTTCTTGCTACGCCACTTAATAAGATTCCCTCCAACAAATGAGCAGTATCCAGTAATAGATCTCCGATCACTAGCAGAGCCAGCCCAATCAGCATCAGAATACCCTACTAGTTTTATATGCCTATTAGGACGATAAATCAAACCTTTTCCAAGGACACCTTTTAGGTAGTGAAGAACGCGAATAGCAACATCCCAATGTGCTTTTGGAGGAGACTGGATGTACTAACTAAAACTCCAATAACATAGGAAATGCCAGGACTAGTCATAGTGAGGTAAATTAACTTGTCAATCAAGCTCCTGTCCTAATGCACATCCTGGAGGGGTTCACCATCATCCACACCAAACTTTTGGTGAGGGTCCATAGGAATATCAACGGGTCTGGATGCAAGCATCTCAGTATCAGATAGAAGACCCACCACATACTTTCTTTGAGACAGACTGATCCCTTTCTTGCAGCGGATTACCTCAATCCCAAGGAAATAATGAAATTGGCTTAGATCCTTATCTGAAAATAGTGCTGGAGATGATCTTTTACTTCAGAAATTCCTGCCTCATCATTACTAGTCAGAATAATATCATCAACAAATACTACCAAAACAACCAGCTTATCACCTCTGTGACGAACAAACACAGAATGATCAAAATAACACTGAGAAAACCACAAGTAACTATGGTAGTACTGAACTTGTCAAACCATGCCCGAGGAGACTGTTTAAGTCCATAGAGAGCCTTGTGTAAGCAACACACAAGACCTATACTCCCCACCTGAGCAATATACCCAGGAGGTTGCTCCATAGATACCTCTTCCTGTAGATCACCATACAAGAAGGCATTCTTGATGTCCAACTGAAATAAAGGCCAATCAAAGTTGATAGCAAGAGAAATAAAAAGATGAACAGAATTCAATCTAGCAACCGGGGAGAAGGTCTCAAAGTAATCAACACCATATGTCTGAGTATACCCCTTAGCAACCATACGAGCCTTCAATCGCTCAACAGAGCCATCAGAATGATACTTAACAGTGTAAACCCAGAGACACTTCACCAAGTCCTTTCCAAGAGGTAAATCTACCAGACTCCAGGTACCACGACTCAAGAGAGCATCTATTCTTACATCCATGGCAGCCTTCCATCCAGGCAGACGTAGGGCCTCATTATGGGTACGGGGAATAGGATTAGTAGAAAGAGATAGGGCAAGACCATGGATGGGAGAGGGAAGATGAGATAAAGACACAAAGTTATCAATAGGGTACACAACCATAGATTTTTTAGTGCAAAAATGTGTACCTTTCCTGTGCGCAATTTATAAGTCATCAGACGGAGGAGGAAGAGCACCTTCACCAGAGGAAGGCGGCAGTGGAAGAAGTGAAGCATCTAGAGTAATTACCTAACCACTTAGCTATCAAATCTTCTTCCTGCGCTGATAAACCTGTACATGAGGGGAGTCACTGGCACTAGGAGCATCAGGGAAGTGTATAAGTGAGGGTATGGGTGGAGGAGACGGAGACAATCACTCTATATTAGACGAGGACACTGGAGGAGGGTAGAATGACGTACCTTCAAAAGTCATATCAGCACTGACAAAGTTCCTGTGTGTAGTAGGGTCATAACACTTATACCCTTTCTGAGTACGAGAATAACCCAAAAAAATACATTTAGTAGATCTAGGAGACAACTTATCAACTTGCATGCGCAAATTATGAACAAAACACACACCCAAAAACTCGAGGAATGGGAAAACTCGATAAATTAGGAACCATTACAGAGAAGGGAGATTTGTTGGTCAAAACAGTTGATGGCATGCAGTAAAGACTCCATCACACCAAAAATGCTTAGGAACATGCATATGCAACATCATAGCTCGGGTAACCTCAAGGAGGTGCCAATTCTTGCGCTCTGCTACTCCCTTTTGCTGTGGAGTATAGGCACAACTAGTTTAGTGGATCATCCCATGAGTATCACAAAAATCAGAAATATCAGTTTGAGCATATTGTAAAGCATTATCAGAACGAAAGATTTTAATAGGAATGCCAAACTGAGTCTTTATTTCATTATGGAATTTTTTGAATACATGTAAAATTCAGACTTGTCCTTTAACATGCAAAGCCATGTAAGGCGAGAATGATCATCCACAAATGTCACAAAATACCGAAACCTAAATCTATTACTGACTTTGCAAGGACCCCATACATCAGAATGGACTAAAGAAAATAAAGATGGACTACGAGACACAGAGCAAGATGGGAATGACACACGGTGATGTTTCTCCAACTCACAAGCCTCACACTCTAACCTAGGAGTCGACTTAAAGCTAGGAAATAAAATTCGTAGCCTAGAAAGCAACAAATGACCTAAACGACAATGCCATTGGAAGGGAGTAACATCTCCAACAGCCGTAGCAGCAGCAGAAGAGGTAGGACAGCCGCCATTGAGGTAATATAATCCATTCTTTTCACGCTCTTCACCAATCGTCTTCCTCGTGTGAAGATCCTAAAAGACACAATAAGAAGGAAAGAATGTTACTGAACAAATTAACGAACTAGTTAATTGATTTATAGAAAGAAGACTTAATGGAAATTGAGGAACATGTAAGATAGAGGGTAAGTTTATGGATGAGGCAGGTGAAACAGAACCATGATCTAGAACCGGTGTTGAAGCACCATTAGCAAGGATCACAGAATTAGAACTAGAACTAGTAGAAAAGTTCTTAAAAAGTGATAACTTACGGTTCATATAGGCAGAAGCACCTGAATCAATGATCCAGGGGGTAGATATAGTAGTAAGAAGAGCTGAGGTACCTGTGTGGGCTAGGGTGGAAGCGGATGTAAAAGCATCATTGGATGTATTAGAGGATGCCTCAAGGGTGTGCAAGCGCCGGAGCAACTGATTGATGTCATCGCGCAGACTGGTAGAGGAATCTCCCAAAGGTGTAGGCTTAGTAGCAACTGAAGACACTGTGTCAGTACCATCATCCCACACTGCATGATTGGCCAACTGGGTTGCCCATTCTAGCTTGCCATACTTGGCCCAACAAGTTTCAATTGTATGGTTGGGCTTCCCACAGTATGTGCACTGCCGAGCAGCACGATCGGATGACTGTCCATTAGGACCTCATCCAGCAGATCCACTCCTCCCCCACTACAGTGACCACGTCCACGGTTAGCAACAAAAGCAAGGTTGTCTTTAGAAGATGAATCAAACTTGGGTGAGGAGGTGACTCGCTGCATTCGAGAATAGGCATCATTCAGAGTGGGAACAGTGTCACCTGCAAGTAAGTAACCCTTTACTGCCTTCAGATCATTATTCAGACCAGCTAAGAACTTAGAGACAAAAAACTCATTACGCTGAGCCTTCATCTTTTCAATATCAGTGGTCAAGGGCTGGAAAACATTGAGTTCTTCCACCATCCCCCTGAATGTACTGTAATACTCCAAAAGAGATTTGTCAGATTTACGAAACTGAAACAGCTTCACATAAATATCATAAATTCTTGTCATGTTCTTTTCCTGACAGTATGTTTTCTGTAAATCATCCCATACTCCCTTTGCAATAGAATGGAACATGACATTAGCAGCCACATCTGGTTCCATATTGTTCCATAACCAGATTAAAATAAGGGCATTCTCCTTTAGCCAGTCATCATAACCAATGGCTGAAGATAAAAAAAAAAAAAAAAAAAATTAATTCATGTAATCATGGTAGAAGGGTCTGATTTTCTTTACATCATCATAACCAGACCAAACAATCACAGTAGATACAGCAAAGGATGGCTGCGCACCAGAGAGGAATAGCGCAGGGCAGAAATCAGCAGAGAATGTTGTCTTAAAAACATGATTTGATTACAGAAGCTCTGATACTATGTTAGAATCCCAGATTCCTGTAACCAAAACCAGTAAACCAGAAAAGAGAAGAAGAAAGAAAGGAGAAATCACAAGTAGTTCCCAAAACTTGAGAACAAGCTGCGATCTGTCCAGAATAACTGATCGCAGGTCTCTTTAAGACTATATATTAAAACCCATAGAGAAAGATTACAAATATACCCCCAAATACATAACCACAACCCTAAAGGAGCAAAGCAGATCCGATAGGACAAGTATGCCCCTATCGGACCTGTCCAGATGGCGCTATCGGGATTAGCGTTGTTGTGAAGACAGCGATAACTTCAACAGTCCCATTAACCTACCATAGGGCAGCACTAATGAGTTGATTCCTATGAATCAAGTGGCTGTCCTATACCCTACCTCATAAACTAAAACATCAAAAACCCTTGCAAGAAAATTTGGGTTCTTCACCCTTTGTGATTTTTTATTCTTCTATTTTATGGAGTGTCGTTTCTTCCTCTTTAAGGAACACATCTCTACCTCTTGAAGATCAAGTACAGCTACCTGGAAGGACTCATCATTATCCACGAGATCAAGATCTACACAAATCGATTTGTGCAAAAAAAAAAAGGGTCTTTGATGGAGGGCCTCAGGGAAGAAAGGAAAGATCAGAGTAGGGGGGAAGGAAGGGGAAACACACACTCTCACAAGCACAAACTCAACCAACTCTCATTCAATGATCAAAACATTCTAACATATCCATCAATTACAACCAATATATAGAAAAGTAAAGACATGAAATTAGAAACTCTACTAAATTAGTATTTAGCTAAACTAGGAAGCAACCATAAAAGGAAACCAATGCAAGGAAAGAAATCCTAACTCCTACATTCAATTCTAGAAAATAAAAGTAACTACTAATTTTATTTCTATCCCTTGTTGGACCAAAACCCTAGGCCAGACCGGTTCTTCTTGGCCCTTGGCTTCCAAATTCGGTCAAGTTGGTCCAACCAGGTAAGTGCAGCTGTATCTACATCAATTCTTCTCTTCTTAAAAGAACTCGACTCCATCGAGTTAGGAAAAGGACCGAGGAGACCGTCTAAAGGAATACGCTGAATGAGGAATGATCCGACCATCTTCTTGAGCTTAATTTCAGGGTGATCTTTGGCATGATGAAACTTCATAGTCTTGTTGGCATGCTTAAAAGCATAGGTGTTGGCATAGCCACAATGCTGTACTTTCTTGTCAAATAACCAAGGTCGACCAAAAAGGATATGGCACACCTTCAGAGGGAGGACATCACATTGGACTGTATCCTTAAATCCACCAATAGAGTATGTGACCAAACACTTATCTGTGATCTTGAGATTAGTGTTGTTCACCCAAGTAACCTTGTAGACATGTGGATGTGGCTCTGTCTTCAATCTCAGCTTACGAACAGTGTCTTCAGAGACAACATTAGTGCAATTACCTCCATCAATGACCAAGGTTAACAACTGGTCATTGCACTTCACACCAGTCTAGAAAATTATACTTCGGCGCCAATCTTCATTGTTAGTGACTTCGGAGCAGTCAACATATAACGAATGACATAAAAAGGATGTGGGTCCTCATCTCTGAGAGTGTCATTGACTTCATCTAATGCATGCTCTTCTCTTAAATCAACTATGTCAGAACCAAGTTGTTCTTCGGGAATATATGCTATAAGAGAATCCTTATCAATAAAAGCAACCAAACGGCTGGGACATTAAGCACTGATATGTCCAAATCCATTACACGAGTGGCACCGAACCGTAAACTTTGTTGCATCAAATTATTTATCTAAATCATGCTGAGGGGGTGAGTATGGACGAGTAGGCTGTGAAGATGACATTTCAGAAGCATGCCTAGGTGGAGAATATGGCCGACTAGGTCGTGAAGAGACCATAGATGTAGCACTAGCCTGTGGTCTGCTAGATGACCTTTCTTGGGTAAAAGGAAATTATATAATGGAACTAGTACCTTGAGGGAAAGTATCTGAAAAATTCCTCCGACTGTATGGGCATTTCAGACTTTCCTCAACCAAATACACTATTTGCACGGCATCTTCCATTGTAGGCAGTCGACTAAATACAAGGGCAACACTAAGTTGAGGCTGCAAACCATTACGAAATTGTGCCACCAATACTTCTTCATCCCACTCAAACTCAAAACAAGTGGCCAAATAATAAAATGTAGCTACAAATTCTTCAACGGTCAAATTCGCCTGCCACAACTGTGCAAACCTGATATGCATACGTTGCTTGTAATCAGGAGGCAAGAATCTCCGGTTCATGACTTCATGCATTTCAGCCCAAGTAGTGACTAAACCAATGCCTCAAGTTCGATTCTGTTGCTATTGTTTGATCCACCAAACTCCGGCCGTGCCTTTCAATTTAGCCTCTACAAATAAGATCTTTCGGGCCTCAGTCAACCTGTACCATCTGAAGAATGTCTCTAAGTTGTGAATCCAATCAAGGTACAGTTCTGGATTGTTATCTCCATAAAAATAAGGACATCCAATTTTGCTGCTCGTTCGGCCCCATCATAATATCTACCAGTTCCATATGGTGGTGGAGGTGGTGGTGGTGTATGATGTGGTGGTAGTGGTAGTGGTAGTGGTAGGAATGGATCCCGTGGAGTGGTGTTAGAAGAATCCCCAATCTGGATGGGACTCTTTCCTCTATCTGCAGCCACCAATCGATCAATAGAAATTTGCATAGATTTCATCATTGTCTTAAGGGAAGTGACAATGGTAGTGAGGGCATCAATTTTCACATCAATTTCTCCTTTATAAGAGTTCAGTTGCTGGATAACTTCACTATTGGCTACCATGGTGGAGATAAACAAGATTAAACTCAAATATGATGGCAAAATAGTAAATAAAGGAGGTTTAAAGAACAATGGCAGATTGGCAAATAACTATGTTCTTTTTTTTCTAAAGGATGGCAGAATCGTGAATAATGGAAGTTCAATTAGGAGTTCAGAAACATACCACGTATAGGTGAAGAAGGGTAAACTTGGAAGTAACTTTTAAAATGGAAATCAAAATATGAGGACACAAGGAGGGGTAATTACGGAAAAACAAAAGGGACAAAAGAAAAGAGTCGGTGAAAAGAAGGGGTAGGAAACATATACTGACACAGATAGATGTCGTCTTCCTCTGGCGCAATGGGAGAACAAAAGCAGGAGTCCAAGAAGAAAGAGGCGAGGAAGAGGGACGATGTCTAGGGGCTTTGATTACGGCGATGGCAAGCAACAGTGGTTCCAGGGGTTGCTACAACTGGCAATGGAGGAGGGGCTTCAACCAGCAGGTCTGAGATCAGGTATGCTATCTTCTTCAGTTCCTATGTTCTCTCTTCTCGTCTTCTTCTACCATTTTCTTTCTTTCTTTTTTTTTTCTTTTTTTTTTTTTTATTTTATTACTTGAACCCTCACAGGGATGGGTTTCGATTGAGGCAAAGAGGAAAGAAGGAAAGGTAGTGGGGGTTTGTTTGCTGGAAATCAGAAGGCTTGGGATTGGGTTGTCGACTCTCGTTTGACAGCCCGACTGAAACACTTTTTTTTTATTTTGATCTTAGTTCTCGGTAGAGAACAGAAATAGGGTGGGATGGAGATAAGAGTTAGAACACAGGCAGGGGGAAGAAGAAAGGAGGTTGACTGGAGGAAGGACTTGGATCCTTCGGCTCTGACACCAAGTTGATGGAGGGCCTTAGGGAAGAAAGGGAAGACTAGATAGAGGGGGGAAGGAAGGGGAAACACACTTTCACAAACACAAACTCAACCAACTCTCATTCAATGATCAAAACATTCTAACATGTCCATCGATTACAACCAATATATAGAAAAGTAAAGACATTAAATTAGAAACTCTATTAACATAGTATCTAGCCTAAACTAGGAAGCAACCATAAAAGGAAACCAATGCAAGAAAAGAAATCCTAATTCCTATATTCAAGTCTGGAAAATAAAAGGCATGAAATAAAAGATAAGTAACTACTAATTTTATTTCCAACCTTTGTTAGACCAAAACCCTCGGTTGGACCGGTTCTTCTTGGCCCTTGGCATCCAAAGCCGGTCATGTTGGTCTAACCAGGTAAGTGCAGCTGAATCTGAATTAGTTTTCCTCTAAAACCCTAACAAAATCGATTTTTTGGACTCCCTCCTCAGAATTTGTTTAATTTTTTAGGAGTTCATCATCACCATTACAAAGGAGATCAACCAGACCTATAGCCCCATCTGCCAAGTCTTTGTATCCAATCACCCATCTTCTTTGATAATTAGGGTTTTCACAATAGTTCTTCACCAAACCTGATATTATTTGGATTACCTCACTACCTTTACTGGGCAATTGGTTCCAAGTATAAACACTTTCTAACGGTTGATTTTGAAGATCTGGTATTTCTCTTTCTCATTGTCGATTTTTTACTAGTTCAATCATGTCTGAAGTAACTACTGTGACCTCTAGGTCTGATGGAAAAAGTCGCAATGATTACATGCCTTTTGGGACTAGCTTCGTGAAATTGGACAGAACTAAGTACCTCATCTGGTCCAGATCTACATATCTTACCAGATCTACATATCTTACCATTACTGGTAGAGGTCTCACTAGACACATTATACGGAAATTGAAGAAACCTTCTGATAAAGGTACCCTACAAGATAAATGGGTCATTAATGAAACCTTGGTAATGTCATACTTGATTAGTTCTATACAGTAATCTATTTCTCGAGGATTTTTTCTATTATATATTTCTTCTCAGATTTGAGCTGCTACCAAGGAAACTTATGGCCAACCAGGAATGATGCTCAGGTATTTGAACTTTGCAAAAATGTTCGTACCACTACCCAGCAAGAACTCTCTGTGACCAAATACTATGCAGAACTTCGAGCTTTATGGTATGAACTGGACCATTATATAGATTACCATCCAAAAAATGCTGAAGACATCACTGCTTACACCAAACATGTGGACAAAATTAGGGTGTATAATGTCTTGGCAGGCTTAAATGTGGAGTATGATCAAATTTGTTTTCAAATACTTAGCAAATCTCCCTTCCCTACTCTGGAACAGTCCTTTGCTATGGTTTATATGGAAGGAATGTCGCCGTATCTCGATGTTACCTACTCCTACTACTGAAAAATCAGCTTTACAGACTGGATTCACTATTACCTCTGAAAGAGCAGATCGAACTGGTGATTCTGCCAAGGAGATTGTTAAATGTGAACATTGCCACAAACCATATCATACCAAGGCCAACTGTTGAAAGCTCCATGGAAAACTTGCTGATTTTGAGGCAAAGCATACTCGGGGTCGATCCAAAACTAAAGCCTATTAAGCTGAGACTGTGGACACTTCCCCTACAACTGATATTGGACTCTCCCAAAAGGAACTCCAGGCCTTCAAACGTACGATTAAGGCTTCTAATTCTTCAACTCCTACTAATTCAGTCCCTTCAGGTTCCAATTTTGCTCACTCAAGTATTTTATTTGGTGGTCATTGTGCATCAGTTGTCTCCACCACCTAGAGATCATGGACTCCGGTGCCACTGATCACATGAGCGGTTCCTCTAGTTTATTTCAATAGTATTCACCCACCTCAAGCAGAGACAAAATTAGGTAGCAAATGGCACCCTATCATCTGTCTCCGGAAAGGGTTCTATTTTTTTTATTTTTTTTAGATGAATAAATAATTCATTACCAAGAGAGAAAGAACATACAGGGGAGGAAAAAAGGGGGAGGCCTAAGCCAACAAGAATAGGACTTAGGCCAACAGAAGCAAAAGCTAAACTCAACTAACTAAAATGTTACAAAAGCAAAAGCAAAACCTCCATCAAAGCTACCAAACATGGGGGAGAACCAAAACCTAGAATCCAGAATGCCGTCAAGTGGGTTAGATAAAATCAACCTGAAGGTTCCAGGATGCAATAATGTGGGTATTTCTATAGGTGTTATGAACAGGGTGGGAAAGGGTTCTATTAAGTGTTCTACATCTATACCTCTATCATCAGTTTTACATATCCCTAATTTTACTGCTAATTTGCTATCTATTAGTAGTCTTACTAAGGACCTAAACTGTAAAGTAATGTTTTTTCCTTCCCATTGCATTTTCCAAGATCTGGAAACAGGGAATACGATTGGATGTGGTAATGGCAAGGGTGGTCTTTATTTGCTTGATGATGGTTGTCTCCCTACTACTGCAGCATCAATAACTCCTCATCAACTACACTCTACTTCTTCAAAATTGACTCAATGGCACTATCGTTTGGGACACCCACCAATTGGAATCTTATCTCTTTTATTTCCGAATTTAGATAAATCATGTACAGGGATAAACTCTTTTGTGAGGCCTATACTCTAGCTAAACAGACTCATTCCAGCTATTTACCTTTAAATAAAAGAAGCTCTTCTATTTTTCATTTGGTTCACTCTAATGTATGGGGTCCATCTCATTGGACATCTATTTCTGGGAAAAGGTGGTTCGTGTCCTTTATTGAGTGTCACTCTAGAACTACTCGAATTTATGTGATGCAGCATAAAAGTGAAGTGGTCGGTTGTTTTCAACGGTTCCATAAACTGATTCAGACTTAGTTCAATGCAACTCTAAAAATTCTGCGTACTAATAATGGAAAAGAGTACAAAGAAGGTCAGCTACAAAAATACATAGTTGATTATGGGATTCTTCATCAAACATGCTATGTTAACATTCTTGCTCAGAATGGGGTGGCTGAATGCAAGAATAGGCACTTGCTGGATATACCTCGAGCCATGATGTTTGCTAGACAGGTTCCATTTCAGTATTGGAGTGATGCTGTCCTCATAGCAGCCTACCTAATCAATCATATGCCAACTCGTGTCCTCAACTCTCGAGCTCCTGTTGAGGTTCTTCGAAGGACTACATCTTTCCTAGTTCCTCCAAAGACTTTTGAGTGTCTGCTATGCTAGGGATCATCATTCACTAGGAAAATTGGAACCTCGAAGTACGAAGTCTATCTTTCTGCTTTACTCACCTACACAGAAAGGATACAAGTGTTACCATCCTCTTACCAAAAGCACAATAGTAACAATGGATGTTATGTTTCATGAATCTATTGCCTACTAACCATCATCACCTATTCAGGGTGAGTCCGGAGTTACTAGTGAAGAAGAGATGACTCTAAATATGCTTGCTCTACCAGTATACCCATCATCATCAACTCAGAATCCTCAAGCTCCACAAGATAGCAAAAGAACAGAACCTATTATTCCAACTCAGGGGGACATGACTCTAGTTCAGAGAACCATTGGTGAATTCCAGAGACAAATTGATGACTCCACTCTTCAAGTTTATAGTAGGGGATACACCAGAAATAAGCAACTTCAAACCATCACCACTACTACAACACCTTTACACATCCCTTCGCTAGCCCTGGATCCAGAACCGACTGAGCCTCATACTTCAGGTATAATCTCTCCTTCTGATCAACTTATTGCCCTCAAAAAATGCACTATAATATGTACTCAACACCTTATATCTCATGTTGTTTCATATAATTCCCTTCCACCCTCCTATCGTGCCTTTGTGTCTTCTCTTTCATCTACTTGTGTCCCTAAGAATTGCAGGAAGCTCTTGTAGAAAAAAATGGGAAGGCTGCAATGCAGGAAGATATGGATGCCTTAAAAAGGAATGCTACGTGGGAACTTGTGACTCTTTCACCTAGGAAGAGACTTGTTGGCTTTAAGTGGGTTTTTGTAGTAAAACAGAAGATCGATGGTTCTGTTGACAGATTCAAGGCAAGGCTTGTGGCTAAAAGGTTCACTCAGACTTATGGAATCGACTGCCAAGAGACATTTGCACCAATTGCCAAGTTAACCTCAGTGCGAGTTTTACTCTCATGTGTTGTGAACCTAGGATGGGAACTCCAACAACTTGATGTAAAGAATGCTTTCCTCTATGGAGAGCTCGATGAGGAAGTTTATACAGAAATTCCACCAGGTTTCTCTAGCACAAGAACTCAAGGCAAGGTCTCTAAGTTGAAACGGGCTCTCTATGGTTTGAAGAAGTCACCTAGAGTATGGTTTGGAAGATTTCACTAGGATATGAAATCTATGGGTTATAAGCAGAGTAATGCTAACTACACAATGTTCATAAAGAGGTCTAGTGAAAAGTTACTATACTCATTGTCTATGTGGATTACATCGTGGTAACAGGAAATGATGGCACTGAGATTGATCATCTCAAGGGTTTTTTGGGCAAAGAATTTAAGAAAAAGGATCTTGGAAAGTAAGGTACTTTCTTGGAATTGAAGTTGCTAGGTACTCAAAAGGCATCTTTCTCCCTTAAACGATGTACATCCTTGATCTGTTGTCCGAGGCAAGTATGTTGGGTTGTCATCCTTCTAATATTCCTATGGAAGCTAGTAGCTGGCTCAAGAAGGAGGGTGAACCAGTTGATAAAGGACGCTACCAACGGTTGGTAGGAAAACTGATTTATCTCTCACATACATAACCTGACATTGCTGTGACTGTTGGTTTGGTCAGTCAGTTTATGCATGATCCCTATTCCCCTCATATGGAAGCTATTATGTGTATCTTATGATACTTGAAGTCAGCTCCAGGAAAACAGACCCTCTTACCTCCGAGTTAAAGCTTATACAGATGTTGATTAGGCTGGCTCAGTTGACAGAAAGTCTATCTCTGGTTATTGTACCTTTGTAGGAGGGAATATTGTCACTTGGCGCAAAAAGAAACAGAATGTGGTGGCTAGATCTAGTGCTAAAGCAGAATTTCGTGGCGTGGCACAGGGAACTTGTGAGTTACTATGGTTGCGTACACTTTTGGATGATATTGGTGCACCTGTTCGTCTTCCTATAATACTTTACTGTGATAACAAGGCTGCTATCAGTATTGCTCATAATTTGGTACAACATGACCGAACCAAACACGTGGAGATTGATAAACACTTCATCAAAGAGAAATTGGATGCTGGTTTGATTTGTGTTCCTTTTGTGAAGTCTGGTGATCAACTAGTTGATGTGTTCACTAAAGGACTGGTTGGGAAGTTGTTCCATCCTAGTTTAGTCAAGTTAGGCATGTGTGACGTCTATGCACCAACTTGAGGGGGAGTGTTAGAATAAGGATTAATAAGCCGCAAGGGCACATTGGGGTTTTCCCTCCTCCACCGACCCTAATTAGAGTGGGGCGGCTGGATGGAGGGTATAATTGTAAATGCTTTATTTATTCTGTTTTGCACTCTTATCATGACTCTATCATGATAGTCACGACTCCTTTCATGACTCTATTATGATTTTATATTATAAATAGGGGGACTTGTGTGATCAGTTAAAGACATACAAGCATTCTCCCATTCTTTCTGTTAATAGGTCCCTATGAAATGAATCCAAGACTTTGATGTGAAAGAATATTAGATTTGGGTCCCGTACTGGGTCCCAAGTTTAATTTGGGTCCAAAAAGAATATTACATTCGGTCCTATGAATTGAATCCTAGACTTTGAAATGAGTCCGATATTGGGTTTCAGAAGAATATTGGATTTGGGTCACATGGGCCTCAAGAAAAAGCTTAATGGGTCCCTAGAAAACCCTAAAAACAATTAGGGTCCCAAAAACCATAAAATATTGGGTCACAAGAGTTACTAAATATTTGATTTGGGTCCCAAAAGAAGAAAACAACAACTTAAACTTAGGATAAGAGGAAGCTTCATTACCTGAAGTGATCAGAAAAATAGTGAATTAGGCACAAAATAACATAAAAGAGATATCTATTCTAAGGTTCCAAAAATTTGGGGCATTACAAAACTAACCGTGGGTAATGGGTAAACTTACCATTATACACTCACTTTTAGGCCCCAAATTGGTAAACTTGTTGTTTTACCCTTCCATGTAACCTCTTAGTTGACCCTTCCAGATTGACATAAATGCCCCACACTCCACCTTCCCTAACCCATATCCCCTTACTACCTTGCAACGCCCTCCTCTTTCCTTCCCTTTTCCCCATCAAAACCTTCTCCACCACAATTACCCGATTCCTCTGCACGTCACCTCCTTCCAATGCTCCTCCTAATCATCTTCAACCTATACAAATAATAATGGAGGATAATGAAACCCACACCCATCTCAGTCCACCAAAAGCCGACGACCCAAAACCCTTAATTTACCCTATTCCATTATCTCCTCTGTTGCCCCTGATATCATAGCAAATAGATCTGAACAGAGCCGTCTCTGCATCTTCTAAATCAACCCTCTTTACTCTCTCGAGGAGCGATGTAGTCTTCAATGTCTCCCATTATCAGAGACACCAATCCCAATTGAGTCAGAAAATTGAAAAAACTAGGAAGAGAAGATGAAGATTCGGATAAAACTTCGTGGATTTTCTTTGACATCTGAACAATTTATCTGCTTCAACAGAGATGGTGCGTTCCGCGGAGTAGTAGAGAATCGACACTGCAAGTCGAAATTGGGAAGGTTATAGATCGACATTAGAGGTAATCAATGATCTGTTAGTTCTTATTCTCTATACAATTTGGATCTACATTTTCTCCCTCTTGGTTTCTTTATTTTTCAATTAAGTTTCGAAAAAAATGTTGGATGAGATCTTCTCCGATTGAGTGAGAAAGGAATGATTTTGATTTTTTTTTTTTTTTTTTTTTTTTTTTTTTTTTTTTGGAGAGATCTATGCAGATCGGTGAACCGTTAGCAGTCACTGAAATTTAGACAAATGGAATCGAAGTTCTGTGCTACGGCTTTGCTCCAAATTGGGATAGGATCAGCGTAAGGTCCGGCCATAGAAGATCGAAGCATGGTGCCTGGAGAGTTTACGCCAAATCAGATGTGGGTCGAACGCTTCCAGGAGGATCCATGGTCAAGGACATGGAAACTTCATTCCAAGTGTTATCAGTGAACGGGGGAGAGATTCAAAGAGACAAAGACCCAACAACCAAATCAAGAACTGATCAACAAGTGGGTCCCACTTAATTTTGGGGGTTAATATATGGGAATGGGTTGTTATATAGAGGTCAGTAACAGTGTCAAAAAATTCTTACCATGTTTTAAGTTAACGTTAATACTCATTAAGGGTGCGGTGGATATTATTTTCAAATCGTGGGGTTACAGGAAATTATGAATATTTTTAGGGGTGGTACAAGAAAATTTCCCAAAAGACAAAATAAGAACAATGTGAAAAGTTCTCACCAGACATCGTCGACAAAATAGGTTGTCAAAAGAATCCAGAGCCGCATCCAGATCTTTATCAAGAAAAGAATCATCTAGTTTTGGGTCATCTTCAGCATCCCTCTCCTTAGAGCACTGCAGATCCTTCTCTCCCTTCAAAAGAATTTCGTATCTTGCCTGTATAAGAAGTTCAACTTGTTTCATACCTCTGTAATGCCAGCACAAAATGATTGGGAAACAGCAGGACCAGAGTTCACACTATGACCAGTTCTTATTAGAACAATAGGAGAGAAAAGGATAATCAAACAGAATAAAAATAAAAAAAACACACACACACACAAAAGGGTTTCCTTATGACTGCAGGACTTATCAAACAACCTTTGCAATATACCATATAATATATTCCATTGTAAGAAACATACCTTGATATCAGAAGGCTTTCTAGAAAGGCACTCAGCTAGCGAATCCAGCACAGCATTAGATAAACCAACTTCTTGGATTGTCATTCTGGTAAAAAATATGACAAGGACCAGCTAAGTATAATTTTGGATGCCAGATAAGAATGTAATGCTTCAGACAACACCAAACCAATTTCTAGAGAAGAAGTCAGATACAGTTAAAAAAGATAAGCACCGGAAACTTCAGTATATAGAGCAGAGGATACACAATTATTCCAAATTAGGTTGCTACCAGCAGGAAATAAGTGTAAACCAT
Organism: Macadamia integrifolia; assembly: GCF_013358625.1. NCBI lineage: Eukaryota > Viridiplantae > Streptophyta > Magnoliopsida > Proteales > Proteaceae > Macadamia > Macadamia integrifolia. The sequence continues at coordinate 23,945,221 of NC_056566.1, forward strand.
AGTTATTAAGGCGGGAAGGCGACTGAGGCATTTGAGGGTCTTCCGAAGCGCTTTGGCCATAAGGCGTGCATAAGGAGTCGCTTTATATCGAATAAAGTGTTCTCGTGTTGTTTTTTTTCTAGGTAACCATTTTATTTGGCACAAATAGCATATTAAAAATTATACAATTGTATTTATATGCCAAATAAAGGTTAAAGATTCATACCAATGCAGGATATTCATCAAAAAAACAAATCAATAAAGTAAATAACTAAGTAAATTCATATTTTTATCATGGCATATAATATCACTATGAAACAACATTATAAATATAAAGAGAAAAAGGCTGTTGATTTTTTTATTTTTTTTTGGTGGGATGAATAAATAATTAATTACCAAGAGGAGAAGAATATACTAGGGAAAGAGGGGGGGGGGGGG
>NC_056566.1:23945657-23963031 GCF_013358625.1 Macadamia integrifolia
GGGGGGGGGGGGAAGCCTTAGCTAGCAAGAGAACAAAGGCAAAAGCCAAGTACAAAAGCAACTGGAGCAATTACAATTACAAATACAAAACTAAACTAAAATCACCAGCAATGGCCATCAAATAAGGGAGGGGGTGGAAAGAGCCAAAGAGCCATCCCATTTATTATACTTACCTCTATGATGCCAAAATGAGTGCCTAAGGTCATCTACTATATTTCTACTCCTATTAGTCTAATTAGGGCTGCAACTAAGGTCAGTATCGCTGGAATGGGAAAAGAAAACCAAGAAAGAAAAAGAATGAAAGAAAAGGGATTAAAGGAAAAGGAATAGAAAGAAAGAAGAAGAAAAAACAAATGAGAAAGAGATCACCATTCAGTAACAGAGAACTGGAAAAGAAGAAGAAGAGAACCTTGTTGGAGTCGAAATGGCCTAAGGAAGACTAGCCGAAGGAAGAGTCACCAGAGGAGAGTCTCCAGAGATGGAATCGATAAAGCAAGGAACACTGATGCCGTAGTTCTCCCAAACAAAGAAGAAATAGCCAAAAGGATTTTGTGAATTGTGATTTGTGATTTGTTCAACCACAAAATGTGGTTTTTTACTTTATATAGACTTGATCCCATAGTTCTCATGTATACAGAATTCCCATAGACTTGCCAATCACAATAAAAGATATGGAATCTATAGTAATACATTTAAAAAAAAATAACAAACAAAAACATAAAAGGTGTCTGCCTTGGTCGTAAAGCATCGTAAGGCTCAATAAGGCGCAATAAGGCGTCCTAAGGGGCAGTAAGGCATCACCTCAGCCATTAAGGAGGTCACCTTACATGAAACCCATAAAGCGCATGACTGCCTTAGCCTACATACACCGCCTTAATGCCTTGGCGTCGCCTTAGCAGCGCCTTGGCGACTTCTTGATAACTATGGTGGAAACTATATACCATGATTTAAAGATTAATTTTGGATCAGTCAAATCACTTGACAATATATTACTGGATGGGACAATGCAATCTATCATAAATTTATCAAGAAGAAATTCAATCTTGGAGGCGTGCTTGGTCCAATGGTAAGGTACGAATGTTGCGAACCCGATGGTCAAGTAGTCGAAATAGCCTCTTGACATTCTCGAGACAAGGTTGTGTAGTTCTCGGGCCCCGGACCTCGCACATGAGGAAGCCTAGTGCACTGGGTATGCCCTTTTTTAATTCAATCTTGCTCGGATTGTTTAGCCGGATAGTATCAGTCAGGATCAGTCCAACCTCTAATAATACCAGTCCTCAATTTTTTTCTAAATTCCACACTATAATAACTTATATAACCGGTTTTTTTTTGGGTGAATAAATAATTCATTACTAAGAGAAAGAATGTACAAGGGAAAAGAAAATAAAAGGGGAAAAAAAAGGGGAGCAAAACCGAAGTTGGAGCAACCATACATCAAAGGCCCGAAAACCCAACTAATGGGATACAATCAATTGGGGGGGAGAAGGAGAGGATATGGTGGAGGGAGGAAGTCTCCATGAGGCAACAATATGCTTGTTCCTTGGGGTGTCTCTGATAGGTCTAGGCCTGAGGGTGCCAAGTTTGGAACTTACCTCAAAGCAGATGGCTTTCCAAGTCCTTTCAAAGCAACGAGAGTTGGAAGTCCATCTTCTGAGGTTTCGCTCCATCCTAATGTGGCTGATAGTTGATGCAAATGTAAGCTTCCCTATAGTGTCACACAATGTAGTGCCGCCAAAAGTCATATCAATCCATATCCATTCCCTGGAGAAGGGCAAAGTGGGTCTTGGGTTGGGCTAAATGGAGTTGAGGGCCTTCTTCCAGATTGTGTTGGAGAAGGGGAAAGAAAAGAAGAGGTGGTTAACATCTTCAGAATTGTTCTAGTAGAGACAGCAGGAAGGAGAGACCTGAATATGTCTATGGATGAGAAAAGATTGGGTGGGGAGGCAATCGGTGAGGGCACGCCAGGCTGTGAAGCTGTGGCGAGGGATGTGGCCTTTAAACCATATTAACTTATGCCAAGGGACAGTAGGAGATTTGAAACGAATAAATTCCAAGGCAGAGGCCTAAGTGAAGGAGCCCGTTGGAGAGGGCTTCCAGAGGATTTTGTCCTCTCTTCCTCGATGTCCAGGAGGAATAGGAGGAAGGGTCGACCACAAATCATCCCGAGGAGGAGGGGAGTAGGGAGGGGACCAGCCAGGGGAGGGGAGGATGGATGAGACTAGGGCAGTTCTGTGGAGGCCAGAATAGTAAAAGAGTCTTGAGGAGATGAAATTGGCCTATAAACCATATTAGCTTGTATAACCAATTTTAAACCTTAGCTTTCCCTACTTTGTTTTGTCTGGAATCCCTTTTCCTCGCTTCAAGACTTAGCTGACCTACCGTGACCCCTCTCCTCCCTATGTCATGACTCATGCCCACTTCCCCCCCGGCGGCTCCTACTATCACCTTCTCCCCCCCTTCCGAGATCCCTCTTTCCCCTCCGGTCCACCTTCAGCCTAGCCTCAACTTGACTCCTCCCCTCCCCTCCTCCCCCACTCCTATCGGCCCTTCCTCCTCCCTCCTCGCTCCTAGAGTTTTATAGGCACTGTTTGATCATGTTTCTACTGCTTGTGTCTGGAAATAACAGAAACAGATTTTCACGTTTCCTGGAACAAAAATGGATTTTTTAATGTTTGATAAACCTGTTTCTTGAAACGTTTTTTGCAAACATAATGCCACTAAAAAACCTAATAGTATCATCAGATGCCCAAAAGGGAGAGAGGATTCAGTTGCTTCTTCTTTGGTTTAAATAGTTGAGAGATTTATCGGGCACAACAACTTTTTTTCTCTCAAATTCGTTTCTAGAAACGACGAAACAAGTCCGATTTGTTTCGTCAAAGTCGTTTCTAGAATTGCAAATAGGCATAAATTTTGATTTATGTTTCTAGAAACGGGGGAAATGAAACAACTTTATCAAACACTTTTTAGGTTGTTTTTCTATTTCTGGGAACAAGAAAGCGTAGAAACGGAACATTGTCAAACGATGCCCAAAAAAATCTATTTTTGTTTCTGGAAACGTGAAAAGCCGTTTCTGTTGTTTCTAGACACAGAAACAGCAAAAACATTATCAAACGGTGCCGTAGTTTCCACTCCTCCTCCCCCCATTGCCCCCGCCTCCTCCTCCTCCTCTGCCCCCTCCGCCGGCCATACCCTTTACTTTCACCCTCCCGTTATACGAAACTCCTCCCCTGTCAGCCTTTGTCTGTCTGGTTTTTTAGAGTGAGATTTTGAAATGGAAAAATCGTGTTATTGGTTCCTTTCTGGGCAGTAGGCCCCGCTTATCCATTGTGAAAGCTTCCCTCTTGAATCAATGGAAGCCTGTTTGCTCCCTGAAGATGTTTATGCATGAGAATGGTACCTTCTGATTCAATTTCGATGCTGAATTCGACAAAGCCACCGCCATTGATGGAGGGCCTTGGTTTGTGGGGAAGAAGCCTATTTTCCTTAGAAACTGGGATGAACACACTTCTTTTAACAAATCAGATCCGACCTCCATTCCCCTGTGGGTTGTTCTCCCTAATCTTCCCCTTAAATTTTGGTGTATCAAAGGCCTTAGCCTAGTTGGCTCCCTTATTGGTAAGCCTCTCCATTCTAATAAAAGAACAAAGTTGATGGACTACCTGTCTTTTGCAAGGATTTGTGTTGAAGTCCAAGCGAACCAGCCTCTGCCTCATTCGATCACGATTACTAATGGAGAAGGCTTCTCTTTTGATCAAGAAGTCAAATATGATTGGGTTCCCCCAATCTGTGCACTATACAAGTGTTTTGGCCACCAGACAGTTCAATGTTTGAAAAACCCTTTCTGCGCCAACGCCGATGAGTGACCTTGTTTTCAAAGATGGATCTTCTTCCATAGCCCCAATCTCATGAAATCCCTTTCAAGGATTCTACCTCCAAGAGGCCTATGAAAAAAAAGAGATCGTCCTTCTCAAGCACCAGAAACTGCCTCTGCTCCTCTACCGATGGCTGCTTTGACTTCAAAGACCTCTTGTCCGTTACTGATGCCTTTGTCCGATGGATCAAACCCATTTTGGATCCTTGTAACGCCAGATTCTGAGATTACTTCTTTTGGTAACCTACTAGATCTGATCGCCGCTGATGCTTCTTTGACTCAGCCCTTTTCGACGTCTCTTCCTCTGGAAAGCCAAGTCAGACAGACTTTGCCCTCTGTTCCATCCGCCTCCATCCCCAAATCCAACCTCCCTCCTCTACTTCCCCTTCCTTTGATAGTGCCTTCTCCGACTAACCTTACATCGTGCCCTAATATGCCAATCCAATCTTATCCCTCCTCCTTAAATCGGTCCTCCCCTGAACCAAGCTTTATTCCCTTTAACCAGTTCCTCCCAGTCCAGCTCCTTAATAAATTCTCTAAATACCCTTTGGACCACCCGATGTACCCTGGAAACCTATATAACCCATACCCAAACTATACCCTACCCAACCCACCCCTACCCAATCCAATCGTACCCATTGCCTGACTCGTCCACTCTGACCCGTCTCCTCCTAACCCGATGAACTCTTCCTCTCCACCCGTCATTGTCCCTTTTTGTCCTCTCTCTGATGATAACAGCTAGCGCCCATTGTCGAATTCGGATATGCTTTCGGCGACCCCTACCTCTTCGATACCTTTATGCTCAGTCTCAAACCAGCCTCTGGTCTCTTCCGGATGCCATCCCCCCTGCCTTTGCTTTGGATACTACTTTGGTCGCCTACTTATCTGCCACTGGTTCTTCTACTCCAACTGCTACTCTCACCACCGCTGCCCCGTCGCTAGCCTTAGAAGGCCTCTGCAATCCCTTCATCCCTCTGCCAACCTTGGAAGGTCACCCAGTCGCCTCTACCGCCGCTCCTTTAGGCCTTTACTCGCCTTCCACTGTTACTACATCTTATGCTGCTACCACCACCATTGCTGCTCCCCCAACGGCCTCGGAAGGCCCCTCCAATCTCTCCATCCATCTGCCGACATCGGAAGGTCCTCCTGAACTCAGCACCAACATTAAAGATATCTCTGCTTACAACTTGACTAAGAATTGCGAAAGCCCTGTTCGTATATCCACTCTTGATGGCCTTACAGAGCTCCACTCAAAAGTTGACAATTGTCATCTTGCCCTGGCCTTTGTAAGGCCCTTGGAAGCTGTTACTGAAGGAAATCCTAACAAGATTAGCTCTGTCATCGTAGGATAATTGGTTAGCACCCCAGGCTAATCATATGGATGAGGCTCCTATTGCCCCCCAGCCAAACCTCTTGCCCAAGCCCTGCACCCTGGACACCACCCTCAACTCTGCCCCCCTCCACCCATAAAAAACAATCCAATAAATCTTCAACCACCTCTAAGGCCTCCCTGGTAATCGGCTACAGCCGCGGTCCTCCACCCAAGACCCCCCGTTACTCAACTGTGCTTCTGGTGCCCTCCAACCCAAGTTCCTAATGATCCCTCAGACAATCTAGAATGTCCGAGGAGTAAATTCCTCGGCAAAACAGGCTGAGATACTTTCCCTTATCTACTCCTCCCAGTCCAATCTATGTTGTCTCTTGGAAACATGGGTCATGGAAACCAATGCCTCCCGCATAGCTTCTGCTATTGCCCCCTGTTGGTCCTTTGAGTCAAACTATCTCTATAGTCCCAATGGCAGGATTTGGATTCTTTGGGATCCATCTCCTGCCTTTCCTCTTCAGCCCAAGTTATGTACCTCTCTATCTCTTACCACTCCGATCCCTTCATCTATTCGCTTTCAGTTGTTTATGACCATAATATAGCTCCGCTTAGGTTGCCCCTGTGGACTGACCTTCTCTCCCTATCTCCTTCCTCTGGATCTAGGCCTTGGGGGATTGTTGGAGATTTCAATGCTATATATTTCAGCCATGAAAAGCATGGTGAAAACCCCACTGATTCTCAGGCTGTCGACTCCTTCAATGATTGTATTAATGACCTCAATCTCACTTACCTTAGATGGTCGGGAGCCAAATTCATATGTCACAATAGAAGAGCTGGCACTCATCGAGTGGCTTGCAAACTTGATAGAGCACTTGTTAATGAAGCATGGCTGGACTCTTACCCCTCTTCCCATGCTTGTTTCAATCTCCCTGGGAATTATAGTCCTATAACCCTCTATATCCTTCCTTTCCGCTCGTTCGGGCCTAAGCCTTTCAAATTCTTTGACATGTGGATCTCCCACTCGAACTTCCATCATTTAGTCTACAGTGCCTGGAACATCCCCATCTCCCGCTCTCTATCCCCCCTTCTTGCTATTTCCAAAAAGCTCAAGAATGTGAAAGCCACCCTCAAGCTTTGGAATTCATCTACCTTTGGGAACATCTCCCCTAGGGTCTCTGCTAGCCGGGAAAACCTCCTCTCCATTTAATCCAAACTCCAGCTTGATATCCTCAACCCTGTCCTGGCTGAGGAAGAAAAAGTTGTAGCCTCAGATCTTTCCTTGCTTCTTGAGCAAGAGGAATGCTTTCTACGCCAAAAAGCCTGCAACAAATGGCTTGAGTTTGGAGACTCCAATTCGGCTTATTTCCACCGCTCCCTTAAAGCCAGGAATAATGCCAACACCATCCTCAAGCTCATTTCTTCCTCGAGGATGGATCTCTACTCTCCTGATCTCATCAAGGCCGAGGCAATCTCCCATTTTCAGAGGATTTTCAGCCCCTCCAACGTCCCCCCAACCTCATTAACAAGTTTGTGCAAGATGACCTCCTTCCCTTCCTCCAGTCCATCCCTAGAGAGGAAGAAATCCTTTCGGCCATCCTCTCTCACAAGGCCAATAAAGCCCCGGGGCCGGATGGCTTTGGTATGGGATTCTTCTCCGCCTGCTGGAACACCATCCGTAATGATCTCATTCTTGCGGTGCGTAGCTTCTTCTTCAACCCTAACCAAATAGGGGGGATTAATCACACCTTCCTCTGCCCTACCCCTGAAAAGGAAGGACCAGTTTCTATGAATGACTTCAGACCCATCTCTCTCTGCAATCTTCTCTATAAATTCATAGCCAAGATTCCAGCCAACAGGATTCAGAAAGTCATTGATTCTCTTGTCAGCCCCAACCAATCTGCCTTTATAGTAGGAAGGAGCATTGCTGACAATAGTATCCTCTGTCATGAGATTGTTCGGGGTTTTGATCGTAAGAATCACTCCCTGGCTGCCCTCCTCAAGATTGATATACACAAAGCTTTTGACACGATTAGCTGGGATTTTATCTCGAATGTTCTGCTCCAAATGGCCTTCCCATCCTCCTTTGTTCACTAGATCCGTAGTTGTTTTTCCTCTCCCCGCCTCTCAGGCCTTGTGAATGGTAGCCCGGCTGGCTACTTCCCCTCGGGCCGTGGCATTCGCTAGGGATGCCCCCTCTATACAATCTGCCATGGACATTCATCTCATCTCCCCTATTCCCAAGGGCAAAGCTCTCCTCCTCTCCCATTTGGCTTTTGCCGATGACATCATGATTTTCCCCAAGGTTGATCCTCTTTCCATCAACACCATCATGTCTACTCTTCATAACTTTGAAACTCTTTTGGGTCTCAAAGTCAAACTCCTTAAGTCAACATCTTTCTCTCTGGTATCTCTTCTGAGGCCAAGGAAATCCTTTGCGGCATCTCAGGCATCCCTCCCTCCCTATTAAATATCTAGGCCTTCCCCTTATCTCTTCCAGGCTTTTTGCCCATCACTGTACCCCCTTACAGGATCATCTCAAGAAAAAGCTCCAGCTTTGGAAAGGTAAACTCCTCTCTTTTATTGGCCACCTTACCTTGATCAGATTGGTTCTCCAATCTATATATCTTTACTGGTCAGGTACCTTCATCCTCCCCACCTCGGCAATTAAGCCTTTTGAAAGTCTTTTCTGCTCCTTCCTTTGGAAAGGCTCAGAATCTTCCAAATTTCTCAGTCCTCTCAGCTGGAAGAAGGTCTATCTCCCCAAATCTGAAGGAGGTCTAGTGATTAGAACAATTAAGGATGCCAATTCGTTTGGTGTCCTCAAGCTCATCAGAAAAATTGTGTCCAAACACAAAAGCATTTGGGTTGATTGGATTTTTTCTGTTCTCAACACAATTCCATTTGGACTGCCCCCTCCATCTCTGACGCTTCTTGGATCTAGAGGAAGATTCTTGAGCACAAACCCATTGCTCTCACTGCCATCTCCCACTCCATTGGTAACGGGCATTCTACCTCCCTTTGGAAAGACTCTTGGCATCCGTTGGGTATCCTATCTCACCTCCTTACTCCTAGAGTTATCTACTCTGATCTCCCTATTAATGCTTTGGTCTCCTATATCCTCTCCCCCAATGGCTGGTCCCCCCTCCCCCCCTCTTGCGGATTTCTGGTCTTCTCTCCCTCCTCTTCCCCCTGGCCACAAAGGGAGAGAAGATAAATGTATTTGGCTCCCCTCCTCCAATGGGGTTTTCTCCTCGGCTTTGGCCTAGTCCCACATTCGAATCCCTTGCTCGATTGTCCCATGGCACAAGTTGGTCTGTTTTAAGGGCCACATACCCCACCACAGCTTCACCCTTTGGCGGTGCCTAACCAATTGTTTTCCCACTCAATCCTTCCTCATTCACCATCTCATCCCTGCCAATCCTGCCTGCTATCTTTGCCCCTCGGGTGCTGAGGACATCCCCCACCTCTTCTTCTCCTGCCCTTTCTTTGCCCTTGTTTGGAAATCAGTTCTTTCCAAATGCTGGCCGAATTCTAGACCCATTCTGCCCTTCGACAAAGAATGTATTTGGATTGACATGACATTCCCTGGCCCTTCCATTTGTGACACTATAGGTAAGCTGGATTTTTGTGCTACTATCTATCATCTTTGGATGGAGCACAACATTCGTAGATGGACCCCCAAATCTAGATCTCCGGATATGATTTGGAAAGCTATCTACTTCGATGTTACCTCCAAAGTCCATATCTTTCAGAACCTTCACCCCCGCCCTGTTCCTATATCCCCAAAGAACTCCCACATCATCTCTTCTTGGAACCTGCAGGTGAACCTCATCCATCATGCTTGATATAGCTCCCCCCAATTTGTGATGTAGCTTTCACCCCCGCCCTATTCCAATTTTGTCCCAGATTAGTTTTTTTGTTGTGAATGTAATTCCCCTGGGGCTCGCTTATCCTTGTAGGCTAAAGCTTCCCCCCACCTTTTCTACACCCTATATATTCTTCTCCTCTTGGTAATGAATTATTTATTCATCCAAAAAAATATAAAAAAAATTATATAACCAATCTTGACACACATCCCCCAATTAGATCACTTCTCTAGAGCATAAATATGACAGTTTCTAGATCATAAATAGAAACCCTCTTGGACGATGTTCAGGCATTGGTCAGATATCTTTCATTTTTTTGGGTACTCGGAACTCAATCCTCCCAAGTTAACAGGCCAAACTAGTTAATTTTTATTCATTTAAACATATTTTTTTAGATAGTTCATTGTTCACACAAATATATAGTACTTGCCCCCCCTAAATGTGAACATATCAAGAGTAATAGGTTTTTCTATCTCACATAAAAAAATAAATAAATAAAAGGGCATCCCAATGCACGAGGCTCCTGCCATTGTGGGGTCTAGGGAGGATCATAATGTATGAAGCCTTACCCTCACTTCACAAAGAGGCTGTTTCCCAAGTAAAATAAATAAATAAGAGTTGCAGGTGCAACAAATAAAAATAAAAGGGTAACTATACACATGCTAATTGAAAGGGCAGGCACAGTCGAGGTACCTAGGCAAGAACCTAGCCAGTCCTTACCAGAGGATATATAAGTATCCTAAGCCCTCTCTAAACAGACTGCTTGGTTCTCTAGGTCGGATGCAGTATTCGTACATCGAATGGGCTCCAAATCAGGTCTGAATTTGGATCATATTCTCTTTTTTTCACTTTTTTTTGGGAAGGTCACATTCTGGGTATACCCAAGCCCATCGATCCAACTTTTTCAAGCCAATATTCTGTCAATATAGCATGATCGACCAGCAGTTTTAATTTCCAGATTTGTTTGCTGGCTAAGGAGTAACTAATTTCCAAATTCTTCCCAGCTGTGGAAGATATTTCTGGGAAGAAAAAGTTGGAGGTAGAAGAACTTAACAATCCCAGTATGGACAGCTTGCATTGGCTGTTTTTCTAAGGAGATCAATTCCAAATCCATGGGCCCCGTGGCTAGCTCGCATGGAGGAGTTTAAGTTGCAAGATTTTAGGAAATTTTTGATTGATCTAGTTTTCATTTTCATATTTCCTTGTAATAGCTAGGAAGATGTTATCTCGGTAGTTTCTAATTTTAGTTTTTCAATTTTAGAAAGTAGGAATTCTAATTTATTAGGTTTCTATCTTTGTAAAAGAGAGGGATTTGTTTTGGATTTGACATACATATGGGAGGTTCTATTCCCCACCGATTTGTAGCTTATTTTCAATACTATAAATAAGTGTGACTGGACAAAAGAGAGGATGAGAATGAAAGAAAAGAAGAGAAGCTTTGGCTTGGAAGTTGTGAGAAGAGTGGCGGTGAGAGGCCATGGGTGAGAGATCCGAGTTCAAGAAAGACAATCCTATCCCCCCTTCCCTACACTTTTTGCTTCTTTTCTTCTCTATTTTCTATTGTAATCTCAATTATATTTTCTTGATTTGAAGTGCTGTTGGGACCCCCCCCCTTTTTTGTCTTTTGAGTCACCTTCCCTCCCTTTGTGGATTTACGCTAGTTCCCCCCCTCTCTCTCTCTCTCCTTCCTTCTTGTATATCTTTCTCTGTTAGATCAAACACCAAGAAACACGAATAAAGGGAGACAATTGATCCGTACAACACAGAGATTTAACGAGGTTCACACACCAAGGTGGTGTGCTACGTCCTCGGGCGAAGAAGAAGATGATTCACTATGCAGAAGAGAGATTACACCCTAACAGCAGCGAGGAAGAACTCGCCTTGAAACCCTAGCTTCGTGAAAACCCTAGAATACAATGACTCTCAACAAGCAACAGTACATTATATATATTCCAAATAGCAGTTCGACCCATCGGGTCAATCTTCAAAACGGGTCAAGAATTCAAGACAAACTTAACATTCTCTCTTTGATAATGGATTTATTTATTCATCCAAAAAAAAATTGCTACTATCCATTGAAGGAATTGCGATCCTCCTATTAAGTTGCTTCTTGTTGAATTGGTTTTATATTATTTGCATCAGAGCCTACCGTGACCAGCCATGAAGGACATGCGTAACAAGATTTGTCGAAGAATGACCAAAACTTGAGGACAATCCCCCCTGGCTCCTGGTGATCTGTTGTTACCACCCCCTCTCCACCCACTGCCCCCTCTTCCTCCTCCACTCCTCCTTCCGCTGGACACACTCTCTACTTCCACCCTCCTACTATCCTTATCTCTTCCCCTGTGGGCCTCTGTCCCCCTAGCTTCCTTGAGTCTGAGATTTCGAAATGGAAGAATTGTGTGATCAGTTCCTTTTGGGCAGCAGACCACCGTTCTCCATTGTGAAAGCATCCCTATTGAACCAGTGGAAGCCTCCCTGCTCCTTGAACACATTCATGCTTGAGAATGGTGCATTCATCTTCAAATTCAACGCAGAAGCCCACAAATCCACCGCCATTGATGGAGGGCCTTGGTCTGTAGGGAAGAAGCCTATTTTCCTAAGGAACTGGGATGAACATACATCTTTTAACAAAACCGAACCTACCTCCATTCCTCTGTGGGTTATTCCCCCCAATCTTCCCCTCCATTTTTGTTGTGTTAAAGGTCTCAGCCTCGTCAGCTCTCTCATTGGGAAACCCCTTGATTCTGATAAAAGAATAAAACTGATGGATCGGCTGTCATTTGCAAGGATTTGTGTAGAAGTCAAAGCTGATCACCCTCTGCCTGCCTCAATAATGATCACTAATGGAGAAGGATTCTCTTTTGTCCAAGAAATCAAATATGACTGGGTGCCCCCGATCTCTATTCGCTCTGCAAGTGTTTTAGGCACCAGACTGCTATCTGTGTGAAAAATCTGACTGTTCCTTGCTCCATGAGTGATCAAGAGCTCAACGAAGGTTGTACTATCTCCGGCGATGTCCCCAGGAAGCCACTTTCCAGGATCACACCTCCAAAAGAAATAAGAAAAAAGAAACCGTCACACTCAAGTATCAAAACCAGTTGTTGCTCCGCTGTCGGCGATGGCCTCATCTCCTAGGACTGCTAGTCCGTCACCGATGCCTTTGTCCAATAGATCAAATCCCTTCTCAATCCTTGCAATGTCAGAACCTGAGGTAGCTGAGGATGCTTCTCTTTGTTCTCTGCCAGACCGGATCACTGCTGCTACTCCTCAGAATCTTCCCATTTCGATCTCTCCCTCTGGATTATCAGGCCAGACTACCAAAAGCCACCGACCCCTCAGCGCCTATCCCCAAAACCACTCTTCCACCTGTGCTTCCCCCTTCCTTCGATCGCGCCTCCTGCGAAAACCTTTCCCTCGAGCCCTAGCCTCTCCAACAGAACTTATCCCTCCACATCAAACCAGACCAACCATGAACCGGCCCTTATCCGTTTGAACCAATTCCTTTTGGTTCATCTCCTCAATAAATTTTCAAAGTTCCCTTTAGATCACCCGTTATATCCGGGAAACATATACAACCCGACCCACATCTTTTCCCAACCAACTCTATCCAACACCTGACCTGACCCACCTTACCCTCCTCTTCCAAACCCGACACCCCCCTCTTCTCCTTCACCCAACGTTGCCTTTTTTGGATTGTTCTCTGTTGTAAGCTACCAGCACCCATCGATGCCTTCGCCTCTGCCGCCGACGTCCTCTTCCTTCGTGAAGCCTTTGTCCTCGACCGCTAGCCAGCTTCAGGCTTCTTCCGGTAGCTCTCCCAGCTCAGCCACCTCTACCGTCTCTCTTGCCTCCATCACCTGCTCGTCTGCCTTTGTTACGTCATCTCCAGATGGTTCATTCTCCACTGCTGCACCCCTGCTGGCCTTCGAAGGCCCCTGCTACCTCTCCATCCCTCGGTCGACCTTGGAAAGTCTCCCTGCCCTCGACACCAACCTTGAAGACCTCTCAACATCCTCTTTGTACGAGATTGATCTCATAGCCCCTGGCGAAGATCTCCCTACCCTCAGCTTCTCTCCAGCAAGCTTCACTGATCTCCATCTTGATGCAGACACTTCTTCTCCACATGTGCAAGCCTCTACTAGGCCCCTGTACCCCTACAATGAAGTCGATTCTGAAGGAAACTCCATCAGAATTGGGTCGTTGACTGGTCATGATACCTACCTAGCCCCTCTGGCTGATCTTTTGGATGAGGTTTCTGTTGAGGTTCCTGTAAACCCCTAGCCCAACCATATTCCTAATCCCTGCATCCTAACCACCTCCTCTAACACTGCCACCTCCACCCACAGAAAGCTAATCAAAAAATCCTCCACCACCACCACCACTAAAGCCACAGCCAATACCCTAGCCTCCCCTGTCATAGGCTACAGCCACCAACCTCCATCCAAGACTCCCTGCAACTTACCCAAGAGTTTATTGCCTTCCCCCTCTGGTTCCCAATGATCCCTTGGACTATCTGGAATGTCCGAGGTCTTAATTCCTTGGCAAAACAGGCTGAGATTCATTCACTTTTTCGCTCCTCCCAATCCAACCTCTGCTGTCTCTTGGAAACCCGTGTTCTAGAGGCCAACGCCCCCCATATTGCCTCTTCTATTGCCCCCCGCTGGTCCTTTGAATCCAACTACCTTCACAGTCCCAATGGCAGAATTTGGATCCTTTGGGACCCTTCCTCCCTGTCCATCTCCTGCCACTCCTCTTCTGCCCAAGTCATACAAATCTCTATCTCCCACCACTCTGGTCCCTTCATCTGCTTGCTTTCTGTGGTCTATGCTCATAATAGGGCTTCCCTTAAGCCGCCCCTGTGGTCTGACCTTCTCTCTTTATCCCCTACCTCTGGATCCAGGCCTTGGGGAATTATTGGAGATTTTAATGTTATCCGTTTCAGCCATAAAAAGTATGGGGGAAAACCCATCAATTCTCAGGTTGTCAACTCTTTCAACGATTGCATTGACGATCTCAATCTCACTGACCTCAGGTGGTCGTGAGCCAAGCTCACTTGGCACAACAAAAGAGCTGGTATCCATCAGGTGGCTTGCAAGCTCAATAGATCCCTTGCCAATAAAGCCTGGTTGGACTCCAACCCTTCTTCTCATACTTGTTTTAATCTCCCGGGGATTTCTGATCATAGTCCCATATCTCTCCATATCCTTCCTTTCTGCTCCTTCGGGCCTAAGCCTTTTAAATTCTTTGACATGTGGATCTCCCAGCCAGACTTCCATCAGCTTGTCCAATGTGCCTGGAACATCCCCATCGCCCACTCTCTTTCCCACCTCCTTGCTTTTGCCAAAAAAGTTAAAGAATGTTAAAGCCACCCTTAAGTTCTGGAATTCCTCCACTTTTGGGAATATCTCCTCCAAGGTCTCCAATGGCTGACAAAAGCTCCTCTCCATTCAATCTAGAATCCAGAATCCAGCTTGATATCCTCAACGTCGTCCTGGCTGAGGAAGAAAACGTTGCAAGTTCTGACCTTTCCTTCATGCTAGAGCAAGAAGAATGCTTTTTCCACCAGAAAGCTCGCATCAAATGGCTTGAGTTGGGAGACTCGAATTCGGCATATTTCCACCGCTCCCTCAAAGCCAAGAATAATGCCAACACCATTCTTAAGCTCATTTCTTCATCTGGGAATGATCTTCACTCCCCTAATCTTACCAAGGCTAAGGCTATCTCCCATTTCTAGAGGATCTTCAGTCCATCCCACACCCGTCCCCCTATCCCCCCAAACCTCCTCAACAAGTTTGTCCCTAATGAACTCCTCCCCTTCCTCTAATAAATTCCTAGAGAGGATGAAATCCTTTCGGCCATCCTCTCACAAAGCCAACAAAGCCCTAGGCCCTGATGGCTTCAGCATGGATTGTTCTCCTCCTGTTGGAATACCATTCGTAGTGACCTTATTCTGGCTGTCTGCAGTTTCTTCTACAACTCAACTCAAATTAGTGGGATCAAGCATTCCTTCCTCTGCCTTATCCCTAAAAAGGAAGGTGCGATCTCCATGAATGTCTTCAGACCCATCTCTCTCTGCAATCTTCTCTATAAATTAATTGCCAAAATTCTTGCCAATAGAATTCAAAAAATCGTTGATTCTCTTGTCAGTCCCAACCAATCCGCCTTCATAACGGGTAGAAGCATTGCTAATAATATTATCCCTTGTCATGAGGTTGTCCGGGGTTTTGATCGCAAAACTCACTCTCCGGTTACCCTCCTCAAGATAGATATTCATAAAGTTTTTAACATGATTAGTTGGGACTCCATTTCAAATGTTCTACTCCAAATGGCCTTCCTGACCTCCTTTGTCCATTGGATCTGTACTTGCATTTCCTCTCTCCATTTCTCCATCCTTGTGAATGGCAACCCGGCATGCTATGTCCCCTTGGGCCGTGGTATCTGCCAAGGTGCCCCCTTTCCCCTCTTCTCTTCTCCCTTTCCTTAAAAATTCTTTCCCGCTCCATCCACACCGACATCCATCTCATCCCTCCTATTCCGTAGTGCAAGGCTCTCCTCCTCTCCCACTTGGCTTTTGCTGATGATATCATGATTTTCTCAAAGTCTGATCCCCTTTCCATCTCCACCATCATGTCTACTCTCCATACCTTTGAAACTCTTTCGGGTCTCAAAATTAACCTCCCTAAGTCCAATTTCTCTCTCTGGTATCTCTCCTAAGGCCAAGGAAACCCTTTGTGACATCTCGGGTATCACTTTGGGTTCCCTGCCTGTCAAATATTTGGGCCTTCCTCTCATTTCCTCCAGACTTTCAGCCCATCACTGCTCCCCCTTGCTGGACCATCTCAGGAAAAAGCTCCAGCTCTGGAAATGTAAGCTCCGCTCTTTTGCCGGCCGCCTCACCTTGATCAGATCGGTCCTTCAATCCATGTATCTATACTGGTCCGACACCTTAGTCCTCCCTACTTCGGTGATCAATTCTTTTGAGAGACTTATTTGCTCCTTCCTCTGGAAAGGTACTGAGTCCTTCAGATTTCTCAAGCCTCTCAGATGGAAGAAGGTCTATCTCCCCAAAGCTGAAGGAGGATTAGGGATTAGGAGAATTAAGGATGCCAATTCAGTTGGTGTCCTTAAGCTTATCTAGAAAATTGTGTCCAAACACAAAAGCATTTGTGGTGATTGGATTCTTTCTGGCCTGCTCAAGCACAATTCCCTTTGGACAACCCCTTCCATCTATGATGCTTCCTGGATCTGGAGGAAGATCCTTTAGCACAGACCCATTGCCCTCACTGTCATTTCCCACTCCATAGGAAATGGTCCGTCAACCTCCCTCTAGAAAGATAAGTGGCATCCTCTGGGCATTCTCTCTCATATGCTAACTCCCAGAGTTATCTACTCCTCTAACCTCCCTACTAATGCATTAGCCTCCTCTATCCTCTCTCCCAATGGTTGGACCCACCCTTCCTCTCCCCCTCCACTTGCTGATATCTGGCCTTCTCTCCCCCCTCTTCCCCCTAGTCATAGAGGCAGAGAAGACAAATGTATTTAGCTCCCCTCCCCCAATGGAATCTTCTCTTCGGGCTCTGCTTGGTCCCACATTCGCATCTCTTCTCCGGTTGTTCCTTGGCATTATCTGGTCTAGTTCAAGGGTCACATTCCTCATCACAGTTTCACCCTATGGCGATGGCTATCCAAATGTCTCCCCACGCAATCCTTCCTCATCCACCGCCTTATCCCTGTTATCGCTTCTTGTTGTCTTTGTCCCTTGGTTGTAGAAGATATCTCCCACCTTTTCTTCTCATGCCTCTTCTCTTCCCTTGTTTGGACATCTATCCTCTCCAAATGCTAGCCAAATTCTAGACCTGTCCTCCCTTTTGATAGAGAATGCATTTGGATTGACATGGCATTCTCTAGACCTTCCATTTGTGACACTATCAGTAAACTCGCTTTTTGTGCAACTATTAACCATCTTTGGAATGAGCGTAACATTCGTAGATGGACCCCCAAATCTAAATCCCCAGATATGATTTGGAAAGCTATCTATTTTGATGTTACCTCCAAAGCCCTTAGCCTTCATGCCCTTCACACCCACCCCATCCCTAACTCCTCAAAAAATCTTCACGTCATATCTCCTTGGAACCTACAGGTTGACCTCATCCAGGCCACTTGATGTTGCTAGCTTCCCCCCCCCCTCTTTTTTCCAGCAATTGGCATTGTTTAGATTCTTTTGATTGTGGTTTGTATTTTCCCTTGGGCTGCCTTTTCCTGTTGGCATAAGTTCCCTCCCCCCCTCTTCCCCCCCCCCTTGTATATTCT